>NW_026067970.1:7105679-7422580 GCF_014885135.2 Alexandromys fortis | reverse complement strand
TTTGCATACAAATGGATGGAAATAGAAAACACTATCCTGAGTGAGGTAAGCCAGACCCAAAAAGAGGAACATGGGATGTACTCACTCATATTTGGTTTCTAGCCATAAATAAAGGCCATTGAGCCTATAATTCGTGATCCTAGAGAAGCTAAATAAGAAGGTGAACCCAAAGAAAAACATATAGGCATCCTCCTGAATATTAACCTTCATCAGGTGATGAAAGGAGACAGAGACCCACATTGGAGCACCGGACTGAAATCTCAAGGTCCAAATCAGGAGCAGAACGAGAGAGAGCACAAGCAAGGAACTCAGGACCGAGAGGGGTGCACCCACACACTGAGACAATGGGGATGTTCTATCCGGAACTCACCAAGGCCAGCTGGCCTGGGTCTGAAAAAGCCTGGGTTAAAACAGGTCTCACTGAACATAGCCGACAATGAGGACTACTGAGACCTCAAGAACAATGGCAATGGGTTTTTGATCCTACTGCACGTATTGGCTTTGTGGGAGCCTAGGCAGTTTGGATGCTAACCTTATGAGACCTGGATGGAGGAGGGTGCTCCTTGGACTTCCCACAGGACAGAGAACCCTGATTGCTCTTTGGGCTGACGAGGGAGGGGGACTTGATTGGGGGAGGGGGAGAGAAAGGGCAGGCGGAGGTGGGGAAGAGACAGAAATCTTTAATAAATAAATAAAAAAAATTCAAAAAAAATTCAAAAAAAAAGAAGCTTATGACTATGGCCAATAATAATGACTTGCCTACAACTCAAAATTAAAATGTATACTTGGGAAACAGATTTAGACTTGGAATTTTAGCTGAAATCTTGTAAGTTAATAAATAATACTTAAACACTGCAAAAAATGGAAAACTTAAAGGAAATGGACAATTTTCTGGGTAAATATCACTTACCAAAATTAAATCAAGACCAGATAAGCAAATTAAGTGTGCCTATAATTCCTGAAGAAATAGAAACAGTCATCAAAAGTTTCCCAACCAAAAAAGCCCAGGACCAGATGGTTTCAGCATAGAATTCTATGAGACTTTCAAAAAAGAACTAATAACATTACTCCTCAATTTGTTCCACACAATAGAAACAGAAGGAACATTGCCAAACACTTTTTATGAGGCTACGATTACCCTGATACCCAAACCACAGAAAGAAATTTCTAAGAAAGAATTACAGACCAATCTTATGACTCATGAACATTGATGCAAAAATACTAAATAAAATACTGGCAAATTGAATCTAAGAACACATGAGAACCATCATTCACCATGATCAAGTCAGCTTCATCCCAGAAATGCAAGGATGGTTCAACATACGAAAATCTGTCAATGTAATCCATTATATAAACAAACTGAAAAATAAAAACCACATTATCATCTCATTGCTGAAAAAGCTTTTTACAAAATACAACATCCCTTCATGATAAAGGTCTTGGAGAGAGCAGGGCTACAAGGAACCTACCTAAACACAATAAAGGCAATATAGAGCAAGCCAATAGCCAACATCAGACTAAATGGGGAGAAACTCCCTGTGATCCCACTGAAATCAGGAACAAGACAAGGTTGTCCACTCTCTCCATATCTATTCAGTATAGTTCCTGAGGTCCTAGCTAGAGCAATAAGACACCAAAGGGAGACCAAGGGGATACAAATCAGAAAAGAAGAAGTCAAACTCTCACTATTTGCTGATGATATGATAGTTTACATAAGCGACCAAGGAACTTCTGCAACTCATAAAACTTTCAGTAATGTAGCAGGATAAAGATTAACTCAAAAAAATCAGTAACCCTCCTTTACACAGAAGATAAATGAGCTGAGAAAATAAATTAGAGAAACATCACCCTTCACAGTAGTCACAAATAGCATAAAATATCTCAGAGGAACTCTAATCAAACAAGTGGAAGACTTGTATGACAAGAACTTTAAATCTTTGAAGAAAGAAATTGAAGAAGACACCTGAAAGTGGAAAGATCTCCAACGCTCTTGGGTAGGTAGAATTAACATTGTAAAAAATGGCAATCTTACCAAAAGCAATCTACAGATTCAATGCAATAACCATTAAAATTCCAGCAAAATTCCTCACAGAACTCGAAAGAATGGTACTCAACTTCATTTGGAAACACAAAAAACCCAGGATAGCCAAAACAATCCTGTACAATAAAATAACTTTTGGAGGCATCACAATCCCTGACTTCAAACTCTACTACAGAGCTACAGTACTAGAAACAGCCTGTTATTGGCATAAAAACAGACAGGCAGACCAATGGAACAGAATCAAAGACCCAGATATCAACCCACACACCAGATATCAACCACAACCCAATTTTTGACAAAGAACCCAAAAATATAAAATGAAAAAAGAAAAAAAAATTTAACAAACTGTCCTGACATAACTGGTTATCAACATGTAAAAGAATGAAAATAGATACATATCTATTGCCATACATAAAACTCAAGTCCAAATGGATCAAAGATTTCAGCATAAAGCCAACCACATTGAGCCTCATAGAAGAGAAAGTGGAAGTACCCTTGAACACTTTGGCACAGGAAACCACTTCCTAAATATAACTCCAGTAGCACAGAGAGAAACCATTAATAAATGGGACCTCCTGACACTTAGAACCTTCTGTAAAGCAAAGGACATGGTCAAAAAGACAAAATGGCAGCCTACAGAATTGAAAAATATCTTCACCAACTCCACATTGGACAGAGGGCTGATTCCCAAAATATACAAAGAACTCAAGAAATTAGCCACCAAAAGTACAAATAATCCAATAAAAATGGGGGTACAGACCTAAACAGAGAACTTTCAACAGGAGGAATCTAAAATGGCTGAAATACACTTACGGAAATGCTTAACATCATTAGCCACAACAGAAATGCAAATCAAAACAACTCTGAGATTCCATCTTACACCTGTAAGAATGGCCAAGATAAAAAAACGCTGATGACAACTTATGCTGGAGAGGAGGTGGGGTAAAGGAAACTCTTCTGCATTGCTGGTAGGAGTGCAAGCTGGTACAACCACTTTGGAAACCAGCATGGCATTTTCTCAGAAAATTAGGAAACAACCTTCCTCAAGACCCAGAAATAACACTTTTGGGTATATATCCAAAGGATGGTCAATTGTATTACAAGGACATATACTCAACTATTTTCACAGCAGCATTGTTTGCCTTAGCCAGAACTTGTAAACAACCTAAATGCTCCTTGACTGAAGAATGGATAAAGAAGATGTGGTACATTTACACAATGGATTAGTATACATCAGAAAAAGATAATGACATCATGAAATTTGAGGGCAAATGGATGAATCTAGAAAACATCAAATTGAGTGAGGTAATCCAGACCCAGAAAGACAAATATCACATGCACTCACTTATAAGTGGCTTTTAGACATAAAGCAAAGTAAAACCAGCCTACAATTCATAATCCCAGAGAATTTAGACAATAATGAGGACCTTAAGAGAGACAGACATGGATCTAATATACAAGGGATATAGGAAAAGACAAGATCTCCTGAGTAAATTGGGAGCATGGGGACCATGGGAGAGGGTTGAAGAGGAGGGGAGAGGCGGGGGAGGAAGAGGAGCAGAGAAAAATATATAGCTCAATAAAACAGTAAAAAATTGTATATATCAAACATCGCTCTACAAAATAAAGAGATCTAGGTCAGAAAAAGTAAAGATAGCACATTTTTTGTATTTCCCACGTAGCCAAGTGATTTTTAGTGTAACCATTTATGTGACAGAAACTTTCTAAAATTGTTACACACAGCAGATCAGTAAGGTGCTGTTTTATTGTTTCCATGTTACTTAAAATATCCATATTCAGGGGCTGGAGAGATGGCTCAGTGGTTAAGAGCATTGCCTGCTCTTCCAAAGGTCCTGAGTTCAATTCCTGGCAACCACATGGTGGCTCACAACCATCTGTAATGAGGTCTGATGCCCTCTTCTGGCCCCTTCTGAGCCAGGAGGAGTGTGGATGGGGTATAACCAGAACCTGTAGCAACTGCTAACTTGAGGAGTTTCTTGGGTGGGGAAAATGATTTTTATGAGAGCTCCTCTATCTTCTAGGAGCAGAAAGAGTGTTGCCCAGGAAAAGGAGGGAGGTGTCCTCTCCAGACAGAATATTGTATACATAATAAATAAATAAATAAATAAAATTATAAAAAATATAAAAAAATCCATATTCAAATATATTACACACTAAAGAAAAAATGCTTATGATACTTGTTAGTGAATATTAAGGCATACTATATAGGACTATCACAGAAGGAAATAAGGTTTTATAGTGTGGACAAAAGATTGGGCTCAATTTTGAGTATAATATGGAAAAAGAGGACTTTATCAGAAAAGAGTTTCAGAATTCTGATCCCGATTTCAAAACCCATGCTCCTAATCACTGTGCTACCCCATGGCCTAACTGGATGCCCAGCTAAATATGGGGCTAGTAAGAGCTGCGTTTTCATATCCACAGGATCAGTTTATTTAATTTCTTCTATTTGTCTCATTTCAAGTTGGGTTTGGAGAAGATCTGAGAAATTAAATCAGTTCCAAGAGAATGTTTCAAAAGCTATTAAGGCAAGGAAAATGGACATTCCCTTTGTACCTATTTGTATCCAACACAATGGCAGTAACCTTCACAGTTGTAAAATTTAACACGCATAGTAAATGCCAATCATCTGTTTGGTGAAGTCCTTGGATGATGGGACACACTTTTCCCCCAATGCCTCTCTTTGCGCCAGGAGGAGTGTGGATGGGGTATAACCAGAACCTGTAGCAACTGCTAACTCGAGGAGTTTCTTGGGTGGGGAAAATGATTTTTATGAGAGCTCCTCTATCTTCTAGGAGCAGAAAGAGTGTTGCCCAGGAAAAGGAGGGAGGTGTCCTCTCCAGAGAGTGTTTTATTGGGAAAAATCACCCACAGGCAGTCTTGCTAAAATTATCCAGCTCTTTTGTGCAGCACAGTCTTCTTACCAGAGATCACCATCTCATATGCCATTGAACATCCTAGAACTTGCTCCTCTGATTAAAAAAAAAACACACAACAAGTTCTGAGTTATTGAATCCCCAGCCCCTGGGATATGTGACTGAGAAAAGAGCTGATGAATAAAGGCCTTCCCCTCCCCCGTGGCTTGTTCCACATCTCACTCTCCTCAGATAAACTCAAAACAGCAAAATTATCTGGCCCATCGTGTGAAGGGGTTTGTGGTGGGCAGATGTATCAAGGCATTAAGAAGTCAGTTACCAGTGACTGCTTCTTAAGTGCACTATTCTGCGTAAAGCTTTTTTTCTGGCCTCATAAATATGTTATGCCTGAAGTGCTATGGAATCAATATCCCTAGAAACAACTCTTAAGGGCTCAGGAGTTGATGGATAGAGAGTCCTGTTTTGTTTCTTGATGAAGGTTGGCTCTAAGTTGCATACTGTGGGACTGAGCCATAACTGTCCGCAGCAGCAGTGTGCTTACTATTTGCTGTAAGGTCTAAGACCGTCCTTTTGGATGAGAGCTTCATTGCAAGAGTTCTTAACACCATAGAAAGACAGCACACCAGGAGCTCTGCAAAGAACTCAGGCCTACAAAGCAATATGAAGGCTCTTCTTTTACAGGTTTCAGAGAGAGGGTGTTGATAGAGGTTTCTGTCCCACCTGGTCCCACAGCAGTTCAGTCCCAAAGAAACACAGAGGCCTACATTAATTATAAACTGGTTGGCCTATTAGCTCAGGCTTCTTATTAACTAACTCTTACATTTCAAACTAGCCCATAGTTCTTATCTGTGATAGCCATATTTTATTAGTGAGGGTTAGTATCTTGCTTCCTCTGTGTCTGTGTAATGACTGCAGACTAAGCCTTTCTTTTTCCCAGAATTCTCCTATTCTGATCACTCCACCAATACTTACTGCCTGGCTACTGGCTAATCAGCATTTTATTAAACCAATACAAGTGAAAAAACTTTACAGGGAAGAAGACCACAGTAAGAGGGTAGAGATTCTATGTCATGTGGTTGATGAGAAGCCATAATGCATGCTTATAATACATAGCTTTCCCTGTAACGCATGCCCAGAATTTTTATATGGGTTCTGGTGGACTGAATGTGGATCATGATGCTTACAAAGCAAGCACTTTACTGACTAATCCATGGTCTAGCCCCTGGTATGTCCAGAATATCCTGAATAGTCCCTACTGAAAGAGAGCAGTTTAGTGGTTGTCGGGCAATAAGGTCAGGGGAAACGAGGAATGACTGTTTAACGGGTAAAGGATCCCTTTTCTTTTCTTCAAGACAGGGTTTCTCTGTGTAGCCCTGGAATTTGCTTTGTAGACCAGGCTGGCCATGAACTCACAGAGATCAGCTTGCTTCTGCCTTCTAAGTGCTGGGATTAAAGGCATGTGCCACCACCACCTCCCATCCAGGTACAGGATGTTTTTATGAGGATGTGAAAAAAACTTGAAACTGGATAAGTTGATAGTCATACATCATAAAACATGAACCGCCACAGAATTGCACCACAAAGACATGAACATGTAGAAATGATTAATTATGTGTTATTTCATTAAAAAAACAACAACAACAATAGCAAAACCCACCACCAATGACAACTAGGAAGGTTTTTTAAAAAACTGTGATTCCACACCCACGGGTCTCTCTGGTTTGCCTGCCGGAGGGTGTACTGCATGCTTCCTACATAGGAGTGAGGTGATTTCCTGGCTTGGGGTGACTCATCCCCACTTATGAAGCAACTTGGTGGCTGAAAGCAGTGCATTTTGGGAATTTGCTCGTTATTTCTTTGTGGTCCTGATGGTGAGCTTGCGAGGAGCAAGAAATACCATCTGAGTAGAGGAGAGATGTTCCTCTTTGACAAGCATCGTTCATTTCAGAAGCTTGTGTCCTGAGCTATGCCGCAAAGTGCAGACAAACCAGGGTGCTGTCTAGAGGAAAGTGAAGTAGGCTTGCCCGCCTCAGGATGGAAACCTGACATCCTCTGTTCTAAGCCGTTAGTGGCTGTGAGGGTTTGTGTGCACGCCTGCACATGTGTGGTGGGCTAGAAGGCTCTGGGGAGGTTGGAGGTGGGGTCCAAGGTTTCTACCAATGCTACTTCGAGCAGCTTCTGGGCTTTGTTTTGTTTCTTCTCTGATAAAAGGACTTTGCGTTTCCTGTTTGTCACAGAGCCCTTCTGGGGCCTAATTAATCCTGTGGGAAGGACAAAGAACATTTCCAGTAGACCTGGCTCCTAGAGTCTGCTCTGGGATCCAGGGTGCCCAACCAGAGTGTACTCCTTTTGCTGGGTCTTGTCTTCAGTAAATCAAATCAAAAGCAAGATCTTCTACAGCCTTTTCCATGAAGGGATTCTGAAACGCAAATTCAGTTTTTAAATTGTATTTTTTGAGTATCTCATACATAAGTACAATATTTATGTCATCTCTACTCTCCAGCTCCTCTCTTGTTCCCTTCAAATTCATCACCTGTTTTTATTTAATTATTACACACACACACACACACACACACACACACACACACACACACACTATTTTTCCCTATGGCATTTTCTGAAATCCTTAGGGTTGTCCCTCCTTTCTTTCCCTCTTTGTTTCCCTCCTTCTCCCTCCTCAGCTACAGCCCACCCCCCTCCCCCATTTATCCCTTATAGCACCCGTGTCCTACTGCTTTCCCTGGGGCATCTTCTCTCCCCACAGCCCCTCTTTACTTTTCTGCTTGTGCAATTACTCCAGGTTGTATGCTCACATCTAAAGATTTGGAGCTAGGATCTGCAAATAAGAAACAGTGTTTAGTGTTTGCTTTTCTGACTCTGTGGCATGCCATAAGAAGTTCAAAGCACCTGAACAACATAAGACAGGTTCTTACAGAGCCCAGGATTCTGGTCTCTGTGTCATATAGCTGAAGACAGCCTTGAGCCTGGACCCTTATTACAGTGCTGGGATTACAGACACGTGTGCTGATGCTGTTCTTTAATTTTTCTTTTCCTGGAATATCACTAAGGTGCATACTAAAAGACAAAACAACTCCACCCCCCAAAAAAGCAACCCCACAAGCATACAAACAACAACAAAAATAGTCTTTAATAGCTAATGAATACCTTGAGCAGGTGTCAAGATTGTCTGGATAGTCTTCGTTGTCCAGGCAAAAGTTGTTCCGTTCTTTAAGCTTATCATAGTGCATGTGGAACACACAGTAGGCACTAGGCTTTGTGAGGTTTTTAGTTATTCTGAGGCTTTTAGTGTTCCTGATTTACGAATCAGAAAACTGAAGTCCAAAGAAATGGCCCAACATGCTTTAAAAGTCAGAGCCAGGATTTGAGTGCAAGGATTTTGTTTATTTGTTCTTGCGTGAAATAGGTCCTCAAGTAGCCCAAATTGACCAGGAACTTGCTATTAGATCAGTCAGGTCTGAAATCTGCAGAGAGCTACCTGTCTCTGCCTCCTGGATGCTGGGTTTAAAGGTGTGCACCACCATGCCTGGCAGCTAAGATAAATTTTAGTTTAAATCAATGTTCATTGTCAGTCATCAAACTTCTCCCCAGTTGAAGAGTCTTCAGACTGTGGGTTCTCTTGTTTTACTCCCTAGAGAGCTAAGTAAAAACATTAGTGCTCGAAGGTTACGATAGACAAGTAGAGTAGGGCCCCAGGGAGCCTCTTGTGAAGTCTTCTCTATACTGGCTACATGACAGTTTTTGACTAACGGATATCAGCAGACAGGACATAAAGTACAGACTGAGTACATAGTTGTACATTGCCTGTTGGCTAGAACAGCCTGGCTGGTGCCCAGTTACCATACCACCATGGAGTCCAGGTTATCCTGCTGGAGAGAGAGCACAGGAAAAAGGCAGATCTGGAGACACCAGATGATAGGAAAAACTGTGGGAAGGAGGTGGGGCTTTAACTGAATTCCGTATGGAGTGTAAATGGCATGGTTGAGGCAGCCAACATTGCACAGAGCAGAAGAACCCACAGGCAGGAGAAATTGTCTGTTACTTAAGTTGTAATGTTTTGGTGTCTGTCGGTCTGTCTGTATGTGTATGTGTGTGTTTCATACAGCAGCAGAAAACAGAAAGGCAGGGTACAAGCACTTGACCTCAGGGGAAGCAGGAGGGATGCGTTTGAGAGCTCACTTTCAAAACGTCCCAGCCAGTGCTCCCACAGATGCCATGCAACCACATTCCTGGCTCTGGGAGGGTAGCAAGTGCTCGCCCCTTGTGAGTTGCCTGTGTCAGCTCTCAGCACACCCTGCTAGTGAGTCCTTGGGCGCTTCATTTATTTTATACACTGCTTGTTCTGGCCAGATCTCACCGGAGATAAGGGCAGCATAGCAAGTCTCCAAGAAGAGATTCTAGAATAATGCCAACCACTGGCTGTCCTTATCAGGCAGAAACCACAGGTTTCACTTTAGCAGAGTCTCATAAGGTTTAAGGCATTGGGTCTGTTCCACCAGTCTTTATAGTTAGCACTCACATCCATGTATGCATTTATACAGTTAGATAGAAAGTTTCAACTGAAATTAGAGCTAATAAAAATAGAATATGCCAAGCCCAAATTATTTTATTCTGTTCTTGCTTTAGGTGCATTGAAAAAACGTCTATCAGTTGATTGATAGGTGTGTGTAGTGTGTGTGTGTGTGTGTGTGTGTGTGTGTGTGTAGGACAACTTGTAGGACTTAGTTCTCTTCTACTATGTGAGACCCAAGTATTGAACTCAGGTTGTTAAGTTTGTTGTTAGGAACCTTATCTGTTTTGTCATCTAGCTCTCTCTCTCTCTCCCCCCTCCCCCCTCTCTCTCTTCTCTCTCTCTCTCTCTCTCTCTCTCTCTCTCTCTCTCTCTCTCTCTCTCTTATCTCAGGACAAGATTTTTATTTGTAAATGTTAGTTGTTTCTTGAGTGACCTCAAGATGGATGCCTATCCAAAGGCATAGCAGCCAACTGTCCCCTTTGAGTCTTCCCTATGAGAAGCGGCTACTTCAGTATCTACCTCCATCTCTGGCTTTTCTGCTTATTGACATCTACAGTACTGGATGATAATTTTAGCTGCTTTTCTTGAGGAAATATTCAGATTCATAAACTACTCTTGAACCTTTGCTTTGTTGAGTGGGCAGAGGAAGCTGATAGCAAGGGCAGACTAATCAGGGCAATATTTGTGGAGGATGTGTGGTCAGCAGAACAGATCTGAAGAGTTGTTTAAGGCAGAATTGTTGTAGTCAGAGAGCTATGTGCTGAAAATCTCCTGCTTCTTTGTATCCATGTCTATGGAATCTTCAGAAAAGTTTCTATAACTGGCGACTTTACTCTTTCTTTGAGATGTATTGAGTATTGAGTCCTGTGTGTAAGTGGTAGGAGACTTTCTAAGTAGATCCACACTTCCTGTGTTCTATTTATAGTATTTGTGGCAAGAACTTTAGTGGTACAATTAGTAGACGTTGGTGGCTACTCAAAGCTTCTTCTCTCATTAAGAGTTTTGGTATCTTCTATGTGAAAACCAAATGGATATGATAAATCAAGGACCAAGCTCATGGGGAGGGAGGCTGGTGGTAGACTATGGGGCTGTTATCACCCACCTCATCCTCTTAAGAGAAGCCAGATTTGTTTGGTTAGCAATTTCTAGCTCTTAGAGAGAAACTGGGATTGTCTTAAACTCCCCAGGAGATTCCATTGTTCCATTGTTCTTTGCCATTGATTAAGGAGCTATACATATGACCAGGTTCTGACCAGTAAGATGTAAAGATGGATTTTTTGCTGGGTGAGTTCTGTAGGACAGTTGTATTTAGAACAGAGATCTGTCCAAAATGTCCCCTCTTCTCTGTTACTGGGAACCATCTCCTTCCTTGTAACTCCAAACTAGTGGCGTTTTTTAGTTTTCAGACATTGCTCTTGATGACAGTCTTTCATCCATTTTGGATTAGTAGTTTTCAGACAAACTGAACAAGCAAGTTTTTAAAAGGCTGAAAAACAGACAAAACAGGAAGAATAAATGCACATGGATCTAAAATAATCCTGTCATTTTCAAAATGCTACAGACTTGATAAAGAGTGGGAGGTTAGCTTAGCACTGTGGGTAAGAACATGCGTGGGTCTGAGTCAGAAAGACTTGGTTTTGAACCCACGTTAACTTGGGCAGGTAGCAGAAACTTCTTCAATCTGTTTATTATTTTGAGTGAGGTTAACAATATTGACATGTTAATATGTTAGCATATTAACATATGTTCTGTCTGCTCAAACTAATGTCAGGAGTTACCACAAAAGTAATGACCATGGAGTTCCTGCAAGACACTGCCCCACATGATCCTAAGATAGAGACTCTTGGAGTTCTAGACAAAGAAACATTAAGGGTGAGGGTGACCATTCCCAGCCATGAGTTAAGGAAGTTGTTTATAGAGAGCAGCCCTTTCCCATAGTGGATGGTGAGACCAGAATGTTCTGCTGAAGCTTGTCTACAACGAATTATGATCTACTTACAGAGTTCACATTAGTGTTTCAGGTTTAAGGCCGGGGCTGATTTCTGTCAGTGTATTGAACCACAACCTAAACATCTTAATCAGTATTTGAGAATGCTCAAGGGTCCAAATTTGGTTGATGCACCTAGGGGCAAATCTGCCACATGGACTGCTTCAACGAGGACCAAGAAAAAGCTGGGAATTGGAGCTCCTGTAAGAGGAGATGAGCTGTGTGCTAACTTTTGTGGGTATTCATTGTGGACCAACATTTTATGGAGTTCAGTGGAAAACCTTTAATTATCCTTGTCCATTTATAGACTAAGAACCTGAACAACAGAGGGGCAAGATAAACCCCAGTAACAAACAGAAAAACCTGTGAAATGGGCTTCAAATTCAGGGTATAGGTCACTGGTGCAGGAGAATTGTCTGTATTCTGTCAGTCATGTTATAAATAAATGCTGATTGGCCAGGCAGGAAACATAGGCGGGAAAACCAGACAGGAAGTAGAAATGGTATAATGAAAACAGGAGAATTCTGGGAAGGAGGAAGTTGATTCTTCCCACTCCTGCCCAGACTCCGAAGAAGCAGGATGTGATCTGCATCTCTGAAAAAGGTACTGAGCCACATGGCTAACATAGATCAGAAAAATGGGTTAATCAAGATGTGAGAGTTAGCAAGTGAGAGGCTAGAGCTAATGGGCCAATCAGCTTATAATTTATAGAGACCTATGTGTGATTTTTCTCTGGGACTAAACAGCTGGGGAACTGGGCAGGACAAAAACCCCAATAACAAACAAGCAGGCCTGGCCCGCTCATGTTACAGGTCACCAGAAACCTTGCTCTATAAACAATAAGCTAAGTGTTGCATTTCACCCTAGCAGTACTTGACAAAAGCTGCATATGACTATTGTTTATAAATATACAGTAGCTGGCTGGTGGGGACGCACACCTTTAATCCCAGCACTTGGGAGGCAGAAGCAGGCGGATCTCTGTGAGTTTGAGGCCAGTTTGGTCTACAAGAGCTAGTTCCAGGACAGGCTCCAAAGCTTCAGAGAAACCCTGTCTCTAAAAACCAAAAACCAAACCAAACCAAAACAAAACAAAAACAACAAAAAAGCAAACTGTAGGAGGTCCTACTGTTTGTGTGTTGTGTTCATTGGTTAATGAATAAAGAAACTGCCTTGGCCTAGTTGATAGGGCAGAACTTAGGTAGGCGGGGAAGACAGAACTGAATGCTGGGAAGAAGAGAGGCAGAGCAGGAGAGAGACACCATGGAGCCATCAGAGACAGACATGCCAACTGGGTAAACCATGGCCACGTGGAGATATACAGATTAATAGAAATAGGTTAAATCAAGATGTGAGAGTTAGCCAATAAGAAGCTAGAGATAATGGGCCAAGCAGTGATTTAATTAATACAATTTCTGTGTGGTTATTTTGGGGCTAAGCTAGCTGGGTGGCTGGAAGGAACAAGTGGGCCCTCTCCCTACAGCAACAAACAAAAAAAAAACCAAAAAAAAAAAAACCCCTAACAACTATGAAGTAGCATTAGATGCATGTTGCAAATTCTTTAACTTATTTCGAAGATAATAAAGGAACAGTGATTCAAACTGGCAGATTCAAAGAAACTTGAAAATACTAAAGTCAGTGATTTGTAGTGTATCCCATCATCACATGGGTATCCCCTTTCATCGCTGTGACAATTACCTGCCATGTACAATGGGAAAGGAGAGGTTGATTTTAGCTTACCATCTCAGCGGGTTGGTACATGGTTGTTTGCTCTTATGTGCTTGAGCAGAATATCACAATGGTGGGAGCAGGAAAAGAGGGGAAGGAGAAAGGGAAGGAAGAGAAGGAGGAGGAGGGAGAAGAAGAGGAGGATGCTGTTGACCTCACGTCACAGGAAATAGCACACCTCTGATTGTAATCTACTTCTCCAACCTAGCACCACATCTTAAAGTTTCTAGTGCCTCCTAAAGTAGTATTAGTGGGTGAGCATCAAGTGTTCAACACATAAGCCTGTTGGAGAAATTTCGTATTTAAACCACAACATTTTGCCCTGGGCTCCTAAGTGCTCATACAAACTATGGTCAGTTGATCTTCAAAAGTTAGAGTTTTAGGACTTGAAAGCCAGTTTGATGTTTTAAGAGTCCTTTCTGCTTGTTTTAGTTAGGGTTACTGTTGCTATCATGTAATTCCATGAAGGAAAGTATTTATTTGGCTTACACTTCCATATGGCTGCTCATCATTGAAGGGAGTCAGGACAAGAACCCACATGGGGTAGGATGTTGGAGCCTGCAAGACTATACAATAAATGTACAGCTGGCAGACCAAGAGGCAAATCCATGGGAAGTGTATACATACCTGTCCACTTGGAATAAGCCATTTTACAGAGCTACGGGAACACTTGTATTTTGGAAAAGTCACTCCCACATCTGTAAAAACCTTGTGAGGCCATGATCCTCCCCTCAAAATGGGATTCATTTCCCCAAACACCTCAGTGGTGTAACTTCTCCTGCAGGGCAACAGAATGACCTTGCTCCATTCCCCCCACACCATGAGGCCTTAGAGTGACAACATTCACTCTTTGTTCTAACAGTCAAATTTCATAGAGTCAATCCCACAAAATTACCTGCTAACAGACCACATAGAAATTTCTAGAAAAGACAAGCACTGAGCAGGAAGGCAGCATGCTCCACCTTTGCTAACAAACAAAACTGGGTGTCCCCAAAGCTGGTTATCACAAAAGAGATTGGATGAGGAGAATGGGTGAATCCAGGATTCGGGGATGTTTAGTAACTTTATCTAAAGGTTTGGAATGTCAGGTATTGTCCCTTGGATGCTGGCTCTTTCCTGGGTGTGTCACCTGTTCCAGAGTACTGCTTCACTGCTTTGTCAGGTTTTACTTGCCCTTTTTGTGATTTTGATATGTATATTATCATCGTTCTTGCCTATGGAATTTTCCTACTATGTCTAAAAAAACTAGAAACCTTGTGGAAATCACCCCTTACTTTCTTCTTTCTTTTTCTTCCCTTTCTTCTTTTCCTCACCCGAAAAGCAAAGAACATGCAGAGGTAATGTGCTTGAGTTAATTTTTTTACCCTCAGTTTTTTGCTTGCTATAGACATCCTGTTTTGAGTCCTGAGGGGGTACTGAAGCTGATCCTCAAGGACTCCAATAGCAGGAACCTGGAGGCCATAGAGGAGTGCTGCCTACTGGGCTTGATCATCATGGCTTCCTCAACCTGATGCTCTTATAGATTCCAAGACCACCAGCCCAGGGATGGTACCACATATAATAGGACGGGCCCTCCCCCATCAATTACTAGTTTAAAAGAATGCCTTACACAAATGGATAGATCTAGAAAAAACCATATTGAATGAGGTAATCAGACTCAGAAAGACAACCATAGTAGTACTCACTCATAAGTGGCTTCTAGATGTAAAACAAAGAAAAACCAGCCTACAATTCACAATCCCAGAGAACCTAGACAACAAAGAGGACCCTAAAAGAGACATGCATGAATCTACATAGGAAGGAAAAAAGACAAGATTTCCTGAGTATACTGGGAGTGTGGGGATCACAGGAGAGGGTAGGAAGGGGAGGAAAGGAAGGAAGTGAAGAAGAATGTATAGCTCAATAAAAACAATAAAAAATACTTGCAGTTATTTCTACAGTTTTGTGTTAGCGTTGCAATTCAGCTGCATTTGCTACCTTAACCCGTACTTGTCTTTATAATTAAAGATTATTTCCTGTAGGAAAAAAAAATGCCTTTCAGACTTGCCTACAGCTCAGACTTATGGAGGTATTTTTTCTCAGTTGAGATTCTCTCTTCTAAGATGACTTTAGCTTGTTTCCAGTTGGCATAAAACTATCCAGCACACTGCTCAACCTCGAGGACCTGATTTTGGATACCAGGACCCACATGAACCAGGTATGGTCTCACATATACAGTAACTACCATACTGTGGAGGGTACAGACAGGAGGATATGTGTGGCTTGCTGCCTGCCAGTCTAGCAGAAGTTAGGATTTAAGAATGTTCATTATTATCATCCCGAAAACAAAATAAGAATGTTCATTATTTTGAGTGAGCTTAATGCCATATTGTCGCTACTATGATAAGCTCTAGTTCCAGGAAGAGACTCTGCTCTAAGAAACAAGGCAGAAGAACTAGAGAGATGGCTTAGCAGTTAAGAGCACTGACAGCTCAATTCCCAGCACCCACATAGCAGCTCATACCTGTCTGTAACTCCAGTTCCAGGGGATCTGACACCTTCACACCAATGCATATAAAATAAAGTTAAATAAGTTATTTTTTAAAAAAAGAAATGGGACAGAAGAGTGGTAGAAGGTGCCCTCTTCTTTTCTCTGCATTCACATGTGTGCACAATGCACATACAAGTGCATGCACACACATACACACTCACACACCTACACACTAGTCACCAAAGTTTTCATAGACCTGACATTGTTCAAAAGTTTAAATTCAAGTTTCCTATGAGGCCCAAGGCAAATGCTGTAGAGTAAGAAACAAGTTTACATACTTTACTTAATCGAATCACTCCTAGTCCATAAAGGAAGGACATAAGAATAGCAAGGGAGGTTGGGCTGAAGTATGTCTGAAAAGTATTAAGGTGAACTTTTAACCCTGAAGCTTCCTGTCCAGCACCTAGAACTTGTGGACCATGATATAATTTTCAATGGTCTTGGGCATCCCTGCTTCTATGTCCTTGCTGCCTGTAGTCCACAGCAACATTGCCTGTGGAATTCTTTCATAAGCAGTCCAAGTTTTTAGAACCTCCAACATACTTGGCTTTCCATTACAGCTTATGTTGAGTGCTGACAGTTTGTACATCATTTTGTCAGGATCTGCCTGCTAGGACCCCAACCTTGCACCAATTACCTGGCTTTCTGTGCCTTTATTTGCACCTCCATGGACCACAAACCCTTCTGTTGTGCATGCCTGAAACTCCAACATCAAATGGACATAATCAAGGCCTGTGGCTCACATAGTAACTGGATCTCTTCGATCATGGTTGTCAGCTGTCACAAAAACAGCCTGTAGCTATATCCATGGCACAGTCTTTCCTGTCTCCTTCCTGTCAGTATTTTGCTGTTGTAAATTCCCAACAAAATTACCCATTAAAACTGACTCATAACATCCTAAGCTTTTTCTAGCATGCTTCTTGAAACTTCTCTAAATTTATCCCCCAAACCAATTCTAAAGACTTACAGACCACATAGTCACATTTAGTCACAGAAGCAAACCCACTTCTTTGGTATTAATTTTCTATGTTAATTGGTTTAAAAAGATTAGTGTGTCATAGTTTATATGTAGTGGTCAGGAGACAACTGGCTGTTTCTCTCCTTTGATCATGTAGGTTCTGGGGGCTAAGCTCAGATTGCCAGCTTTGATGGTGTGTACGTTTACCTGCTGAGCCATCTTGCTGGCACTTATGTTAGCTACTTTTATACTGTTGTGACCGAACGCCTGGCAAAAACAACCTAAGGGAGATTTATTTTAATTCATGTTTTGAGAGGATCTGGCTCATGGTTTCTTGGCTCATATTCTAAGGCAGAACACTATGGAAACATTAGGGAGAGGTTTGTCTCATGGTGAACAAGATGCATATAGTAAGAAGAAGGAGCCAGAGACAAGATATTGCCTTCAAGAACATGCCTTAGTGACCTACTTTTTTTTTTAACCAGGCCACCAACATAGATCCACCCTTAAGGATCAAGTGTTGAGCACATGAGCCCATGGGGACAGCTCATATTCAAATCATAACACAAAAGGAAGTTATTTTAAGTTCATGGGAGAAGCCTACATTTCCTGGGCAGATGTGTCCTGCATGTGTATACTTTTATATTGCACCTTCCCATCATTTCTTAGTCACTATATTTACCATCTTATTGGGTCCCACTCTTGATAGAACTTTGAACAGGGGTTCCAGACTCTAGGCCTGCCTCTGCATGCCTACTCTTTCTCTGGGGGTGGCTACTGGGTTTGTTCCCATCACCATTGGGTATTGTTATCTGTGTTTCTGTACTGTGCAAAGGGAAAAGTCTTAGTTTGAGGTTTTTACTGTCAACCCTGAATAAATGAATGCATTTACTAAGGGTTATTCTTTATCACTTTCTTATGAATCAGTCCATTTCTAATACAATTACAATAATAGTGTTATTAAATCTAATCCTTAATCTTGTGTTTTTAACCATTTGATTGAAAAAGATTTTAATTTGAGGTATGGAGTTTCTTTTAGCTGTGTAAATGGGAGCAAAGAGAAATGCTATTTTCTCTTTTTCCTGGCTTGAAGAAACACTTAATGTCTTCTAGAAAACAAAAGATGCAAATTTCCTTAAATGCAATTTAGAGAATCAAGTAAAATGAAAGATTTAAGAGGTGGGTTTACAGGATAGCCAAAACAATCCTGTTCAATACAGGAACTTCTGGAGGCATCACAATCCTTGACTTCAAACTCTACTACAGAGCCACAGCCTGGTATTGGCATAAAAACAGACAGGAGGATTAATAGAACTAAATTGACGACCCAGATATTAATCCACACACCTGATTTTTGACAAAGAAGCAAAAAATATAAAATGAAGAAAAGAAAGCATATTTAACAATTAGTGCTGGTATAACTGGATATCAACATGTAGAAGAATGAAAATAGACCCATATCTATCACCATGCACAAAACTCAAGTACAAATGGATCAAAGACCTCAACATAAAGCCAGTAACACTGAACCTTATAGAAGAGGAAGTGGGAAGTACACTTGAATGCATTGGCACAGAGAACCACTTCCTAAATATAACCACAGCAGCACAGACACTGAGAGAAACCATTAATAAATGGGACCTCCTGAAACTGAGAAGCTTCTGTAAAGCAAGGACATGGTCAACAAGACAAAACAGCTCAGGTCACAGCAATGAGAAAAGTAACTCACCTACAAGTCATATTCATATAATACTATGTATAATTAAAAATAACATTAGTAACATTTCTTTTCTCTTTTGGTTTCCTTTAGAATTGTTTCCTGCCCCTAATACAAAGTCTGGTTCAAAAGCAGGTGGATGGGCTCAGTCTGGCACATGCAAATGTCCTTTAGATCGTAGTGAATTATAGACATTAGGTTTCCTTTCCTGGTATTATTTCCACTACATAGTAGTGACAATTAAGAGCAATTAAACCAGTCCTTCTTATAGCCTTTAGCTTAGGGCTTTGTCAGAAAGCTAGTCACAATCGAACACATGGGGCCTTGCGGGCAATTAGACAATGGCCAGATCGCATGTGCACCTATCTTCTTACTGTCGGCCTTGACTGGCATCTTTATTTTATCACCAGTATCTTTCCTGCTCTGCTGATGTATGGCTCCAGAAACTTGCTAAAAGAAAAGTTCTATGTGCCAGATGTAGCATCATCCACCTGTAATCCCAGCTTTCAGGAGACAGGGCAGGAGCATGGTGTGTTTGACACCTACCATGTTTACCTAACAATTTTAAGGCTCACTTGTCTACAATATCAAGACAAAACAAGCAAAAGCCTCAAACCCCTTTCATGAGCAAATAAGTATCAATGACAAAACAAGCAAGGAAACAGCAAATTGTAGGAGAGTCAGTCACTACTCAAAGACAGCGGCATGCTGCATCAATGGTTTTGCTGTGTGTGTTCTATTTCATTCCATAGACAACAAAGGCTGGTAAAACAATTAGATTCACTTCACCACTCGGTGAAAAGTCAAGACTGGAGTTGATCAACACTGATCCATAGGTTAGAACTTGCCATGAGACAAAGTAAGAGCAATTGCAGCACAGTATCAAGAGTCAGTCACTTGAAGAAAATTCCATTTTGTTACAGAAAACTGAAAATACACAGAAAAGAGGAAAAATGAGTTAGTTAACCTTCAGGAACCCAACTCATGGCCCACTTTCTATTTTCTGTTTCCCTCACTCTTACCTAGTTATTCCAAAGCCAATTCCAGCCATATTAAATAATCTGTACTTTTCTAGCTTTATTGAGATATAATGAACAAATACAAGTGAAATATTAAGTATACAATCAGATGATTTGTTATGTCTCTATTGTAAACCACTGGCTACAATCAAACTAATTACATTAATTATTTCTTACAGCT
Organism: Alexandromys fortis; assembly: GCF_014885135.2. Taxonomy (NCBI): domain Eukaryota; kingdom Metazoa; phylum Chordata; class Mammalia; order Rodentia; family Cricetidae; genus Alexandromys; species Alexandromys fortis. Next base: position 7,402,994 of record NW_026067970.1, on the reverse strand, counting down.
GAAAGTTTGCATGCAATTTTGTTTATTTCAGGGTCTTGCTATGTAACTCTAGTTTGCCTGGTATTCGCTCTGTAGCCCAGGCTGGCCTTGAATATGGTGGAGTCCTCCTTGCCGGTGGCAGTGGCCATGTCAGAGGTGCAGCCAGTAGCAATTGAAGCTCAAGGTATTAGCCCACCAGGAAGAAACTCCCGATGGGTAAATCTAGGATAGAAAAGGCTGCAAGACCACAGATCCCAATGTCTTTTGCTTTTGCAGTGTCTTTACATGTGTACTGCTGCTCTCTGTCTCTGGTATCTGGCATGGTGTGAATGATTCCCACTGCCTGTAATGTAGTTTGCTCATCTTATGAAAACATCCCTCTCTACTGGGAATTTTTATCTGTGGATTATTATGAAGATGATTCCTTCCTAAGCTGCATTGTCTAGTTGATCATACGAATGTTAGTTTAAATAGAGTTTTAATGACAAAAATATAAACAAGGAAGCTAGAAACATGAGTTTCTATTGAGGAACCATAGAGATTGTAGCTTAGGTTAAGGATTAAGAAAAACAGCTGAGTCCCAGGAGCCAGGCTGACTTGAATTCCTGTAATCTTAATGCTGAAAAATGCAGCCACTGATTTGGTGTACATCATTAGCTAAAACAAAGCCTTATAATAACTTCAGGTTAGATAAGATGTTTTGACAATAGCTTTGAGCTGAAAACCCCAAGAAGACAATCTAAAGTTTTAGAGAGACACATAGTTGAGTGAGGAACTCTTTATTGTCTGCAAACAAGAACGAAGCAGCCCAATTATTAGCTGATGCACTTTTCCTCCTAGGATTGACTGGTGGCCAAAGGGGATGATTAATTCCTTATACATATTTCTGTCCTCAATCTCTTGATATAAAACACTACTGATGATGGTATGCAGCCTAAAGATTTAAAGTAGCGCAGACTGATTCTTTTTCATATGTAAAAGTTTAGATTTGTGATTCCTTTCAGATTTTTTTTTATAAGATTACCTTTTGAGATAAGTACTAAAGTGATTGGTCCTTTCTTTGTAACTGCAAAACACAGCCTGCCAGTAAAGAATATCTTGCTTGCTTACACACTGTTCATCTATAACAAGTTGATGGGTGTGAGTGTATTTGGGTTCTTGGGATGATTTGTTTTGTGCCCGTAATACGTAAAATATCTAGTCATGTTAAGTGATATGGAAAATATGCTGGTTTTACCTTTATTTATTGTAGTCACTTACTTGAGAAATAGAATGTCATTCCTATATTTTACCTTATAATTTCTATATTGCTTGAAAAACTTTGTTGGGGTATACATAAGCAATAGAAAAAAGAATGCAAGAGAATAGAGAATAAGGAAGGAAACCATCAAGAGGGAGTGTGAATGTATTTTTCCCTAACCCCCTCAGAAAAGTCTAGTACGTGCTGACTCTGTGGATTCCTTTCGAGCCCTGTGCTGCTGGAAGCTGGCCACCCAGATAGCGATACCTCCTGCCTCAGACTCCTGAGTGCTGAAATTATAGACATTTGCAACTACAAGGGTCTGTGTGTTGCGAGAGAAAGTAAGATCTATTATCTAAGAACTTTCCAAGAATACGAGGCAGGGTTCCTAATGAAGTCACTAACTGGATGTGAATTAGGTTACCAGACCATACTCGTCTTAGAACTTGTCACCTTTGACTAACCTCTGCCCACTTTCCCCACACCTTCTCTCCTGACCACCACTTGGTGCCCTCTGGTCCTGTGAGTTAGACCTGTTCAGGTTCAACATGTATGTGGGATCATGCACTACATGATTTCCTGCATGTGGCTTATCACACCTAGAAAAATGGCAATTTAACTTTTTATTGATTCTCTGTGGATTTTACATCTTGTATTTTGATCCATTCCATCTTCTTGTCCCTCCTTCTGCTCTACATCCACTCTCTCTGCTACAACCTCCCTACAAACCAAAACAATATAAAATTTAAAAGAAAAGAAAGAAGAAGAGAAGAAAACTCTCATCATGGAAGCTGTAGTGTGATACAGGGGGTCACATAGTATACCTGTTAGTTCATATTCATCTTTACTCGCAAGTGTTCACTGCAATGAGTCATTGGTCTGGTTCCAGGCCAATGCTGATGCTATGCTATCAATACTGGGCCCTCACTGGGACTCCTTTTGAATATCCTGTTGTTGTCCTGTGTCATGGAGATCCTGCCATTTTGGATCTACAGGACCGGCTTTTCCACGTGCTCAGGCAGATGGATTTTGGGGTGGAATAACTCATAGCCCTGGTTCTGGGCCTGGGTGATTGCTGGGTTGGTCAGCCCACCAGCTCTCCCTCATCCTCACCATCAGGGTGAGCTCTCCAGCAGTGCCCTGGCTAGCAACATACTACACCCTATGTAGCAAGTAGCAAAAGACAGGTGTGGTTCTCCTGCTTTCACACCTTCGGAGCTGGCACACCAACACCAACACAGTTTATACTGTGTTGCTCAGTCAAGGTGCAAGGGCCACTCTTCCAAGTGCTGCAGATGGCAAGAGGCAAGGCCAGCTCTCCTACCTGCCACTGGCTGCGAGGGGTGGGAGGGAAGGGAGAGGCATCTGCCCCCCCCCCCCAGCCTCCCCGTCACACAATAAACCAGTAGTGGGACCAACTCTCTCATGCTCATGCCCCTTGGGGCTGGCTCACCTGCACCTCTGCTAGCGAGGTCAGCATCACTGTGATACCCAGGGGAGGTATAGGGTCAACTCTTCCAAGTGTTGCAGTTGGTGAAGGGCTGGGTCATCTCTCCTGCCTGCCACAGGTGGTGATGGGTGACAGGGGTGGAGGACATCTTTCCCAGGCCACCACATGGCAGATGACGGGGCCAGGACCAGTTCCCCGACTCTCACACCCTGAGGGCCATCTTGCCTGTGGCCTCTGCCAACAGGTGAGGTGCAGGAACTACTCTCCTGAATGCTGCTGATGGTGAGGGGCAGGGCCAGTTCACCCTAGTTTCAGCCAGCGGGGGATAGGGGTGGGAGTCTGTACAGCTCTCTCCTTTCCTCCTTTGGTGTTGATGGGAGCCAGGGACATCAATACAGGCCATGGCTACTGCAGGGCTATGGGTCCGGACATGTCTCTTGGCAGCAGCCCAGGTCCGGACATCATCATGGCCCTGGGTGGCAAGCAGGCCACCCACCTCAAGCTGTTTCTCATCTCCTTCACCTCTTCAGATCTGCCTCTGTCTACAGGATATGAACCATTCTCTCTCTCTCTCTCTCTCTCTCTCTCTCTCTCTCTCTCTCTCTCTCTCTCTCTCTCTCTCTCTCTCTCTCTCTCTCTCTCTCTCCCCGTTCCATATCCTGCCATATATTTGTTTACCTTAAAAATGCCTGACAGCCTGGCAATGAAAGGCCCTGGGCAGACTCATGTGTCATAATCTGTAAAAATTTTAATAGGCACCCTTAAGGATTATTTAAAACATATGCCGGGCAGTGGTGGTGCACTCTTTTAATCCCAGCACTCAGGAGGCAGAGGCAGGTAGATCTTACTGAGTTTGAGGCCAGCCTAGTCTACAAAGAGAGTTAGTTCTCAGACAGCAAAGACTGGTACACAGAGAAACCCTATCTTGAAAAAAAAAGGATGCGTTTAGTATCTATTTAATCTAAAAAATTAGTAATAATTCCCTAATATTACAAAATATCTATTTAATTTTTATATTTTCTTAATTACTGCATTAATGTTTACTTGTAATTTCCTTGAATGGAAATCTAAATAAAATTAATGCATTATAATTGGTTGATATGTTTCCCTGTCACTCTCTGTCTCATTCGGTCTCTACTCTTTTTCTTTGTCTGTCTCTCTGTCTCAACCCCTGTGTGTGTGTGTGTGTGTGTGTGTGTGTGTGTGTGTGTGTGTGTGTGGTTTGAAAGAAAATGGCTCCTGCAAAAGAGAGTGACACTATTAGGAGGTGGCCTTTTGGAGTAGGTGTGGTCTTGTTGAAGGAAGTGTGTTACTATGTAGGCAGGCTTTGAGGTCTCAAATGCTCAAGACACACCCAGTGAGACAGTTCACTTCCTGTTGCCTATGGATCAAGATGTAGAATTTCCCAGTACCATGTCTGCCTGCATGCTATCACACTCACAGCCGCCATGCTCCCTGTCATGATGATAATGGACTAAACCTCTGAAACTGTGAGCTGCCACCTCAATTAAATATTTTCTGTTTTAAGAATTGCCGTGGTCATGGTGTCTCTTTACAGCAACAGAAACTCTAACTAAAACAGTGTGTGTGTGTGTGTATGTGTGTGTGTGAGTGCATAAATGCACTTGCCAGTGTGCACACCTATAGAGGTTTGAACAGAACATCGGGATTTTAATAACTCTTTGGGCTTATTATTTTGCAAGAGGGTCTCTCACTGAACTGGCTATTCACCAGTTGGTTAGGTGTCTAATGAACTCCCCCATCCACCTCTTCTGTTCCCCAGTGCTGGGTTAAATAAAAACACACACAGCAATGCTGGGCTATTTACAAAGGTGCTGGCATCTGAACTCCGGCATTCATGCTTGCCCAACAAGTACCCTTATCCATGAAGCCCTAAACCCACTCACTAGTGGATGCTATGTAAACAGCTCATATAAGATTCTTATGCCCCCTTCCTCAGCATATCTATAATTTGTATAAGTGACAACTGAGAATGTAAGAAGAATAACCAATTCTTCTATTTCTTTTAGATTAATTTTTAAATTGTTTTTATTGAGCTGTATGTTTTCCTTCACTCTTCTCCCATCCTCCCTCTCCCCTTCTGCTGTCTCCCACGATCCCCATGCTCCCATTTACTCAGAGATCTTGCCTTTTTCTACTTCCTATGTAGATTAGATCCATGTATGTCTCTTTTAGGGTCCTCTTTGTTGTCTAGGTTCTCTGGGATTGTGAATTGTAGACTGGTTTTTCTTTGTTTTATGTCTAAAAGCCACTTATGAGTGAATACATATTTTATTTGTCTTTCTGGGTCAGGATTACCTCACTCAATATGTTTTCTAGATACATCCATTTGCCTGCAAACTTTGAGATGTCATTATTCTTTTCCACTGTGTCATATTCCATTGTATAAGTGTAGCACATTTTTGTTATCCATTCTTTGATCGAGGGGCATTTAGGTTGTTTCCAGGTTCTGGCTATGACAAACAATGCTGCTATAAACATAGTTGATCATATGTCCTTGTGGTATGATTGAGTATCCTTTGGGTATATATCCAAAAGTGATATTGCTGGATCTTGAGGAAGGTTATTTTCTAATTTTCTGAGAAATCGCCACACTGACATCCAAAGGGACTGTACCAGTTTGCACTCCCACCAGCAATGGAGGAGTGTTCCCTTTACCCCATATCCTCTTCAGCATAAGTTGTCATCAGTGTTTTTGATCTTGGCCATTCTTACAGGTGTAAGATGAAATCTCAGAGTTTTGGTTTGCTTTTCTTTGAGGCTAAGGATGTTGAACATTTCCTTAAGTGTCTTTCAGCCATTTTAGATTTCTCTGTTGAGAGTTCTGTTTAGGTCTGTACCCCATTTTTTATTGGATTATTTGTTCTTTCGATGGCCAATTTCTTGAGTTCTTTGTATATTTTGGGTTGGTGAAGACCTTTTCCCATTTTGTACGCTGCCATTTTTCTTTTGTTGATCATGTTCTTTGCTTTACAAAATCTTCTCTGTTGCAGGAGGTCCCTCCTTTAGATTAATTTTTGAAATATGTATTTATTATTTTCACTTTAAATATGTTTTACTGGATATATTTCAAATACCACCTCAACTGTGGTAGGGATATGTTCATTAGAATACGTCCAGGGGCCAGACATGTAGCTTAGTCAGGAAAATGCTTGCATGAACCTGGGTTTGATACCCAGAACCCAAGTGAAAAAAAGCTGGGCATGGCAGTCTATACTTGTAATTCCAGTACTGGGAAGGCAGAGTCAGGTACATTCTTGGGGCTCAGTGGTCAGTCAGTTGAGCCTACTTTGGTGAGTTTCAGGTAAAAGAGAGATCCTGTCTCAAGAAAACAAAACAATAAAAATGCAATAAATGTGGATAGCACAGAGATTGTTCTCTGGCCTCCCTTTGCATGGGCGCATATGCACATATACATCTTCTCTCACACACGCCACAGATGCATGTGTGTATGCACACCCATACACACACATGCACACATGCTGCTGGAAGGCCAGCATTCAGTAGGTCAGAGACACTGGAGAGAAGACACAGAATAGGTAAACTGTTGGACAGAGTCATGGCTTTACTCTGCTATCCAGGCTAGCCTAGAATGCACTATATAGCTCAGGATGACCTCAAACCTATGACAATCTTCCTGCTTTAGCATCCTAAGTGCTGGGATCACAGGCATGAGTTGCTACCCTTAACTTGGAAGATAATATTCTAAAAAATGGTGTGGATCATATCTTGGGTATTAATCTGTATAAAACACTAAAATCAGCATACTTTTTCCTTTTTAATAGCAATGGAAAAAAAGAAAATATAGATCAGTTTGGAGGGGACTATGAACAGTTGATGAGGCAACATAAAAAAAGGAAAAATTAAGAGGAAATAGGAAGAACAAGAAGTCCCAGTCCTGGGGTCTAATCTGTGTTTCTTGATGACTGAGAATCAAGAGACTTATAGATCTGAGAAAGCCAAAATTGCCTCTTGAGACAGAGCTTTCCTTCCTCAGGATATCCAAACACGGAAGAGAACCAGTTCATGTTTCTTTTTACTTAAATTTAAAACTGCTTAACTTTTTAACCTTTTTGTAAATTATGTTTTTAAACTACGTAACTTAAAAAGACACACACACACACACACACACATACAAAGACACCTAAGTCTGCCTCTCTCTCCTTCCTTGTCTGTCTGTCACACTTAAATCTGAGACACACAATCTCCTTATTTCTACTTAAACTCTAGACTTTGTTCAGATTCCGACCCTCCTGAAATTTCTTCCCCAGTGCAGTCAAGGATCTTGCTTTACCCAGTGAAGGTCCCTAAGTGGGTGTGGAACTCCTCCAGCTTCCAGCAGCTGCAAGGGCTCTTTCTCTCTGTGAGAATGAAATTGCCTTTTAGCATCTATCCTCTAGCTCATGCTGACACCACAGACAGGGTCTCTCACCTGGGAAGAGCATTAGCAGCAAAGGGTATTGATGTTGAGGTATCAGGTGCAGACACATCCCACTCCCCACGTAATTTTTTGCCTCCTGCCTGGGAATCAGAGAGCCAGGCTGCTGGCTTGTGTTGAGAAATATGTCCCCATCCCCAGAAATTATATCAGACTCCCCTTCTGCCGTGAGGGCTCTGATTCTCTTCAGAGTCCACCATATAGTGTGTGTGGTGCTGGTGAGTGAACGCTCCTTGCTGTGCTGCTGCCCGTCTGTCTGTCCATCTTGTTAATTTCTCTTTAATGAACTCATAGTTCCCAACAATCCATCTCAGTCCTCTTGAGAACCCACCCTGCATCTAAAACTTGGCACCATTGACAGTTAACTTTGATTGTTTATGCTTTTTGGTGGTTTATCAAATTTGTTTCCCATCGATTTATATTATTTCAATATATTTTATTTAATAAAAAGGTAATAATAATGTTTTTAAAAATGGTGAATCAAGGCATTAGTTATGGGTTGTAAATGTCAATTTTATTATTTTTTGTTAGAAATTTATCAGATGTCCCATACTGCATAGAGAATTGATGTATACAGCTCCCCAATCCATTTATTTTGGTGTGTATGTATGTGTGTATTTCACTTGAACATAATATTTTTTTTTAATTGTCAGACACTGGTTAGCTCAGAACTCTAGAGCTCACCACTTAACCCTACCCAATCTATTTTAGTCTTTATTTATTTATTTTTTTGGAATGAAAAACGAGAAGGAATAATACATTTAACCTTAACCATCGTATTTCACAAGAATACCATAAAGACAAATTAAACAATGGAACATCTAGCAGAAAACCATCCTGTCTGTCATTATTTCCAAGAGCAACACTTTCAATGTTTATTTTTGTAGCATATCAGACACTCACAGTAATGTCCCTTGGTGCAAATCCCCTTCTCCCCTTGGGTTATGTTCTGTGTGTGTCTCCTTGTTTTGGCCATGGTCTGCACTGACTCTCCCACTCCCAGCACTATAATTTTCCCACATATTTCTCACTGGGTGGGTTCTACCTCTAGTTCTGCACTTGGCTAACCATAAAGAGACATTGGTGGCTAATCAATGCTTCAGGATGCCAGTGGAGGCTGCTTCTTTGCTCTTGTGTTTGGTGTAGTCAGCAAGTTGTGTGAGAAACACAGATGAAACATTTGAGTCACTCCCCATTGTCAGAAGGTATTGAATGACAATACTTCCACAAAGTCTGGTGGTTTCTTTGGCAGTCATTGAGCAGACATTCCTGTTCTTCTCAACAGTTCTGGGGGAGGCGTTCGAAGCTTCTTTTATTCAAAGCTTTCAAACTGCACATCACACATTACGTGGTGGATTTATTTATGTCTATATGTAGGTTAAGAATGACTTAGGGTCATTCTTAATAAAAAAGTTAATGAAGAAAGGAGTTTCCAAAAGATCCAAGAAGCCAGGGCTGGGAAATGGATAGAAGTGTAAAGTAGTTTCCCCGGGAGTGAAATAATTCACCAGCCGAGTTGCAGGAAACATGGAGAAGCTACTGCTGCCCTAGGTGGTAGAATCCGACATAGGGTCAGCATTTAGCTGGTAGAGTGAGGTGACGTAAAAGACAGGAGTGGGTCTGAGCAGATGGATGGATGGCAAGTCAACAGGAGGATGGACAGATGGCAACTGGAGTGGGCTGCATCACCAGTTGGGGCTGAGTTGAGTTGAAGCCATTGGGATGACCCAGAGTGCTCTGTTTGATGGTCCTCTGACACACGTGGGTTGACTAGGTGACCTGTTATTGTGGACTGTGATTGTTGCAGTATTGAGTGTCTACATTTTTTATGGTGTACAGGTGAGGGAGTTGCAGACTTTCCTTAGTCTGGTATGTCTGATAAGACAGTATGCTGGTTTTCCTGACATTATTTTAGTATATTCATGTGCTTACAGACCCAGTTCACCTTGAAAACTTATAGGGAAGCATCTTTCTCTACTCCCAGGAATGGGTCATTTATCAGTTTATGCCATGTGATTGGTGCTAGACTGATTATTTGTCAACCCAGGTGCAGTATTGTCCTTCATCCTTAAAACAGAGTCAGATATTGCTTTTAAAATGAAGTCACTCAGGGCAAGGCAATTGGAAAAGAACACTGCTTTATACAATACGGAGTAACTTTGGTCAGGGCACAACCTGTCTTAACATTTGACATGACTCAAAAGAATTCATTACTTGGGTTAGGTCCTTTCTGGAGTCCTCAGAAATGCCCTAGGAATTATCTATGCTACCTCAGCAGAAGACACTGACAAGACAGAGATGTGGGGGAAATGCTAGCTGTGATTATGTCGATATCCTGGATCCAGATCTGCTGTTCTGCTGTTCCTAGCATGCTGGCCAGCTCCAGTTTCCCCAACCTCCTTTGGGAGCTATTGCCTGTATTGAGCCTGTTAATGTAAAAATACAGCTATCACCTCAAAAGGAATAAGAGAGTTTATTTTAGAGCTAAATATGAGTGGCCATAGCCCAGGAACATGGATTCATGTCACCTTAAATTCCATGTTCCAATGCAATGATCATTTCAGATACAGATTGAAAGAAAGTCATAACTCAAGGCCGTTTTCAAATCCTTTGGTAGGAACATCAGGTAGGTGGTTAATAGCAAAGCAGGGACATCTCTGCTGTGGGTCTCAGATATTATCTTATGGCATTTTAACTTTTGGGCTGTTGGAAGACCATACCCTGTTGATATATTCCAAGTGGAATTATCGGAGAGCCACAAAGCTATTCAATCGGGCCCAGAGGTGGCCAATAAACAGCTATGAAGGGGACTAAAGAAAGATAATTTGTCTCTGTATTTACAACACCCGAACTCTCCACAGGTCAGTGTTGCTGCAATATTCAGCAAATCATTTGTAATTAAAGAATGGGACAGGAGAGTGTCTATGTCTAGCCTTGTCATAGGTAAACAAGAAGCTAAGGTGACATTCATGATCAATCTTCTTTAAATCATAAGGGGATGGTATTATATCCCACAGTAAGTGCTTTTGTAGAATTCACCTGGATAGAATGCTGTCTATGTAACCCCAAAATTAATGTTAAACTGTAATCCACAGTGTAATGATATTTAGAAGCAGGAACCTTGAGAGCTAACCAGGGTTAGATTAGGCTGTGAAGCTGGAATTCTCATAATGCTTTTACAAAAAGAGAAGGTAACACTGTCTAAAGGTTATGTGAAGACATGAGGAGAAAGGTCCTTACCCCAACCCCCAACTATGCTGACCTCCTAGTTTTAGACTCAGCCTCTGAATCACGAGGGACAAGCATTATATAAACTACCAAGTCTATAGTGTTTCTTGTTTCAGAACAGCCAGAATTGACTAAGAATAGTGGGGCAGTATTAAGCTCCATCGTTTTCCAGAAGCACAGAGCTCAGATAAAGTTCAACACTGTCACTTATAAAACCGTCAGTATCCCAAAAAAAATTGTTCCGTATTGATGACTTTCAGGTTCTGGTGGGATGTTGGCAGGTGAGTCAGATCTTTACAGTCTTTCTCAGTGCAGAACTCTGCTGAGCTGGAGGAAATGCTCTCTACCCTTGATGGAAGAAGTCACATGCATTGGGAGGAGAGGCTCTAGGCCCAGAAGAATGGAATCATCTACAGCCAGTGCTCTTCCTGACAGCTTCTCCAACAAAGCTCCAGCTGTCCATATACAGCCTTGTGTTTAAAATACAAGAAGAAAACAAAGATAAGGACAATTGTTTCAGTTCACCTGGTATGTGCTTCCCATGGACAGAGCTGGAAGAACAACAACTTCTTCTTCTTCTTCTTCTTCTTCTTCTTCTTCTTCTTCTTCTTCTTCTTCTTCTTCTTCTTCTTCTTCTTCTTCTTCTTCTTCTTCCTCTTCCTCTTCCTCTTCCTCTTCCTCTTCCTCTTCTTCTCCACCACCATCATCATCATAAGTAGCAAGAGCAGCAGCAGCAGCAAAAACAACAAACAATTTCTGCACCTCTGATCCTGAAGCATGTGTGTGTGTGCATTTGTGTGTACATGCATGCACGTCAAGGGAAAGGGGAAACAGGCTTTTACTAAACATCAGGACAGGAAATTAGAGAAGAGAACCCAAGAGTGGCAAAGCACTTCTAGAGGCACCTTGACTTAGAGAACTGGATTCTAAGGTGTGGCTCACCCAGGAAGAGAGACAAAGGGAAATATGCATGGTGTTTTCAGTCAGAGAGGGCTGAATTTGAAATCTGACTCAGCAGCTTGCTATTAGTGTAACCTCAAATTAATTGAAAAGTTTGCATATATGTAACAATATATGCAAAAGGTATATATCCATCTATCTGTCTATCTGTCTGTCTGTCTTTCCGTCCATCCGTCTGTCTGCCTACCTATCTATCATCTACTTTTTTATTTCATGAAAGGTCTTGCTGTGTAACTTTAGCTGGCCTGGAACTAACAGCCACCTGTCTCTGTCTCTCTAGTGCTGGGACTAAAGATGTGCACCACCATGCCCAGTTTCCTCCCCCTTCTCCTCATCATCCTTTGTCTTTTATTATTATTATTATTATTATTATTATTATTATTATTATTATTATTATTGAGACAGGGACTTATTATGTAGCCCTTGTTGTCTTGGAACTTTCTATGTCAACCAGGCTGTCCTTGAACTTATAGAGAACTGCCTGGCTCTGCCTCCAGAGTGCTAGGTTTAAAGGTATGTGCTACTACACCTGGCCCAGAACCTTGTTCCTATTTGTCTCCTCCTCACTGGCGTATTCCTCTCTAAGTACGCTCCCTTCTGCCTTTATGTCACATATAAAAATTTATGTGTGTGTATGCATGTACATAGATGCATAGAATTTTGATTGTGCATATGAAAGAAAATGTAATATTTATTTTTCTGGGCCTGGTTTATTTTACTTAGCATAATGACCTCCAGTTCCACCCACTTCCCTGAAAATGTCACAATTTCATTCTTCATTACAGTGGAATAAAATTCTATTGTGTATATGCACCACATTTTACATTCACTCACCTGTGGATGGATGTTTAGGACAGTACCAGTTCCTCAGCAATAAACATGGGTGTGCAGATATCTCTGTGGTGTGCTGACTTGGATTCCTCTGGGAGTACCCAGGATAGGTATAGTTGGAGTATATGATATTTATCTCTTTTTGTTTTTTATTGTTTTACAAATTTATTATTAGACAATTTCATATGAATATGTAATGTATTTTGAACATACTCATCCCCTCATTTTCTGTTCCCATCCCACTGCCATTCCCTTGGGCTACTTCTTCCCAACAAATTCTCTTTCTGTTTTTATGTCATGTGTGTTTGTGTATGTGTATGTGAGATTTACTCAGTTCATTACTTCACGAGCATGTTGGTGGGATTATTTGCTAGAGCACTGGCATCTTACCAGTGAAGTCGTTGGGTCCTCAGTTAGAGGTGGGACCTCATAAGCCCTTTTCCCATTCATGCTAGAATGTTGGCAGGCTCAAATTTGTGCATTTTATGAAGGTAGCCACAGCTGCTATGAAGCTAATGAACCCAGAGTGAATACAATGGTCATCCCATTCCTGCAAGATAGCATTTTATGGCCCTTATCCCCATTCCACAGCTCTGCATTCTTCCTGACTCCTCTTCCATGGCATTCCCTGAACCTTGGGGCAGCTGATACAGATGCCCTATTTGGAGCTGAACACTCAGAAGTTGATTATTTTCAGCACTTACATAGCTTTGTATTTCTGTGCTAAACTCTGTCTGCTACAACAGCTTCTCTGACCAAGGCTGAAAGTAGTTCAGGTCTATGGGGACAACGATAAACATTTAGAACACAGTTTGATGTGTTCATTTAGTAAAACAGCAGTACTAGGTTCTCCCCTAGGGGCTGTGACCTCCCGAGCCGTGGACTTTTGGCCAGGTTTACAGTACCAGGAGCAGATCTCAGAGCCAATCAGAAAGCAGTTGGCTCCTCTCATAACACTCATACCACTATTGCACCAGTGGGCAAGCCTTGCCTGGCGGTTGGTATTGTGACCTAAAATGTCCACTGTTATATAACTTTGCTGAGGACTTTGGCAATAGCCTATATAATTTTAGGGATCTCTAGGGTCTCTTTGACAAAAAACTTACCCAGAGGTACCCAACATCTGGCACTAGGATTTTCATTTTGTAACTGTGGCGGTTGGAATGAAAGTGTCCCACATACTCTTGGGCATTTGAATACTTGGTCTCTGGTTGGTGGTATTCCTTGGGAATAGAAGGTGTGACTTTATTGGAAGAACTATGTCACTGGGGGCAGATTTTCAGAGCTTAAAGATTTGGGCCAGCCGGGCGGTGGTGGCGCATGCCTTTAATCCCAGCGCTCGGGAGGCAGAGGCAGGCGGATCTCTGTGAGTTCGAGACCAGTCTGGTCTACAAGAGCTAGTTCCAGGACAGACTCCAAAACCACAGAGAAACCCTGTCTCAAAAAAACCAAAACCAAAAAAAAAATATTTGGGCCATTAGAGTTCGTTTTCTGTTTTCTTTTGGTGGATTGAGATATGAGCTGTCAGATGCTGCTCCAGAACCATGTCTGTCTCCTGCTGCCATACTGTACCCATCACTGTGGATCGTAACTTTCTGGAACTGAAAGCTCTTTCTCTCTGCACTCGGGAGATAACTAAAGGTCACATGTTTTGGAAAACAGAAAACTGGAGATTCTTGAAAGCTCCTCCTAGCTTTATAGAAGAATGCAAAGCTGCTGGGGGGTTAGACATTAAGAAGCTAAGCTATTGAGAGCAGTCTTCTCACACTTTGTGAGCTGCCTTCCAGCTGTCTAGAGAGTTCTAAGATTGAAGTCCCCATGAGTGGGTGTAATTTCTGGATGTATAGCTGCTTTTCTGAGTCATCCACACTCATATAACTAATCCTTCACCCATATTTTTATTGTTACCTCAATGAAATTGCTTTGGTTCACCAAGTTGGACTTTAGTTCAATCATTATTTTGGTCTCTCATAGGCTCAATCTCTGTCTCTGTCTCTCTCTCTTTGTGTGTGTGTGTATCAGGGAGAGAGAAAGAGAGAGAGAGAGAGAGAGAGAGAGAGAGAGAGAGAGAGAGAGAGAGANAGAGAGAGAGAGAGAGAGAGAGAGAGAGAGAGAGAGAGAGAGAGAGACAGAGACAGAGAGAGAGACAGAGAGAGACAGAGAGACAGAGAGAGACAGAGAGACAGAGAGAGACAGAGACAGAGAGAGAATGTGCATGCATTGAAAAATCTGTCCCACAACATTTGGCACCTGAACAGGAATTTGACAGTACTCAGGAAAAATGAGAAAGTAGTGATTGCATGATCCTTGATATGGATGGCAAGGCATTCAACAGAGTCTGAACAGCATGAAGACAGAGGGGATTACAAAACAGCTGTCCTTTCCCTGTGCTGTGTGGAAGCCTGCCTTTTCCCTGCAGCAGTGTTTGCCTGGTTCTTGCTATGGGTAGTGAAATGTGTAACTAAGGTTGAGCCATCAGGAGATGGGGTGTGGGGGAAGAGGCAGTCCTAGGCCAGCAGTCTTCCTTAGTGTGTCATGGAACAACATGGTTGGCTGATAATTGGGATCTACTGTGTGATTACGGAGATGCTCTGAGATCAGTTAAAGATTTAGAGCAAAACCTTCAGTTTCTGAGATTACCATGTATAGTCAAAAGTATTGACAAGCTGTTGCAGAGAGTGCCTGGACAATAGTGTATGTAGCAAGAAATGCATCTGAGGCTGGGATGGGAGGTCCGCAGTCTTTGTTTGTGTAAAGTAAAAATTACAAGAAGAAGCATACTGTGGCCAGCATCCTCCATATTATTCTCCTTTAGCAGGTGAGTAAGAGAAAGCAGAGGATGAGATGAATGTCTTGGATTTCCCGTCCTTGTGGCTTGGAGAAATGGAAAAGAGAGTACAAGTGCTGAGCAGACGGAGAGCTCATCCTGGGGCTCAAGCACTTGGAACCCATGGGCGGCTTAGGAGAATAACGTGGAAGGGAGCACGGTAGAGATGATAGATGATAGATGATAGCACTCGAGTTCAACCTTTAATAGAAAAGAAGCAATCCTAAGTAAGGTTGCGGCCTTCCTGGTCCAGTACAAGACACTGTGGCAATCAGGGCATACTCAGCACGTGAACTGCTCGAATCGGGGAAGACTTTATGTTTCTTCGTTTTATTGGAAAATAGATTTTTTTCCTCACAATATATTCTGATTACAGTTTCCCTTCCCTCTGTTCCTACTTCCTCCCCTCCTCCCTTCCCATTCAGATTCACCTCCTTTCTATATCTTATTAGAAAACAAACAAGCATCTAAGGGATAACAATATAATAATATAAAATAAAGATGAGCACATCGGAATTGAAACAAACACACAGAAGGAAAACAGCTCAAGAGAAGGCATAAGAAACAGAGACCCAGCTATACACATACTCAGGAATACCTGAAAAACACTCAATTTGAAGCCATAATATATACACAAAAGACCTGTAGGGTAAAAAGAGAGAAGGAAAATATATGTAAAATGAAATAAAAATAAGTAAAATACAATTAAAAAAGGAAAAGTCCCGTCATAGCATTATGGACAGGGAACCGCTAAAGATGCCATTGAGTTTGTTTTCTGGGGGCCCTTTACTGATAAGCATGCAGCCCGCCATTAAGAGAAGTCTGTTTCCTCAGTGAGAGTCCTTGAAAAGAAACTAAATTTTCATTTGCACATGGTTATCAATTTGAGATTGCTTCTGGGTTAGGGATGAGGTATGTGTCTACATCTACTTGGAGCTTTAGGACCTCATCTGGTGCAGACCCCTGCAGGTCCTGTGCAAGCTGCCTCAGTCTCTGGGAGTTCATGTGTGTGTGTATTAATGTTGATTTAGAGGGTGTTGTTCTCTTGGTGTCCTCCATCCCCTCCATCTATTACTTTCTTTCTGCTTCCTCTTTGCTGGGATCCCCTGAGCCCTAAGGAGACGGATTTAATGGAGACATCCCATTTAATGCTGAATGTTCCAAAGTCTCTAACTCTCTGCCTAATGTCTGGCTGTGGGTCTCTGTATTTGTTCCTGTCTGCCACAAGAGGAAGATTCTCTGATGACGACTGATTTATGAGTATAGCTGTATGTCATTAGGAGTCATTTTATTGCTATTTTTATTTTTAGAACAGTAGCATTTGGTTTTCCCCTAGGTCTCTGGGCTATCTAGTCTCAGGTCCTTGGTCACCCAAGCAGTGCTGGGCATAGGTTTCATTTCATGGAGTGGGCCTTAAGTCAGATCCGATATTGTTTGGTTATTCCCACAAACTTTGTGCCACCATTGCCCTAACACATCTTGCAGGCAGGACATCATTATAAGTCAAAGGGTTTGTTGATGTTTCTCCTTTGGTAGTTTGCAGAATACCTTCCTCTAGCAAAGACCCTAGCATGTGGGGTGATAACTCTATGTAGGCACCAGCCCAGCTTCTCCATGTTCAATGAGGTGTGTAGGTGTCATCTTTGGTAATGGGGCCTTGTTATCAGTTTATGGAGAGCAACCTATTGTCTTGGCAATAGCCTGGGTTGTTTAGGGGTTCCCATGGGACCCCTTTGGCCAGCATCTCAATTGGATGAAATCCAGTTCCTGGTCTTGGAAGCTTCATTTGCAGACAAGAGATGGTTACTTGGGCTCTGCCTCCCTCATTATTTGGCAATTTCCTGTAGCTTCCTATATGTATTTATTAGGGAACTTCTACTGTATTTCCGCACCATCCCTACAATGACTCTTAATTTTAGCTTTGCTCTCATATTCCCTCCCTGTTCACCTCTTCCTTCCCTAATCAATCCTTCCATCCCCTCACTATTCTACTTCCCTTTCCTAGAGTGATCTATTGGAAAGATCATTTCCTCCAATATTAAGCCTCTCCTCTGATGTGGTCATCCAAATCAAACTGAATCAAACTGAATTAAGAAATAGTCAAGGTTTAATGAATAAAACACTCCCGGATGGTCTTCCAGCCCCCAGAGAGTAGACAGGGTGAAGGAACTCGAAAACCACGTGGTCTTTCTGCAAGAGGCCTGTTAAATACTCTGTAGGTGTGGTCTTGAGCTTCTCTGGGGGTGGAGCCACTGTTTTGAGGGCTTTCTGAGACTGGACAGGGTTTGTAGCAATGGTGGGGGAGGTGAGAAAAAGCTCCATCTGAATACTATTTATTTCCCCAAAATCTACTATTCGATATGCATACCTAACCTCTGCGGTTCTATGGATTGTGACTTAGTTATCATTTACTTAAAAGCTAGTATCCACTTATAAGTGAATATATGTTACATTTGTCTTCCTGGGTCTGGGTTACCTCATTCGAGATGATTTTTTTTCTACTTCCATCAATTTACCTGTAAATTTCATGATTTCATTAAAAAAAAAAAAACAAATGGCTGATGCCAAGCAGTGGTGGCACACACCTTTAATCCCAGCACTTGGGAGGCAGAGGCAAGTGAATATCTGTGAGTTCGAGGCCAGCCTGGTCTACAAGAACTAGTTCCAGGACAGGCTTCAAAGCTAAGAGAAACCCTATCTCAAAAAAAAAAAAAAAAGCCAATAAGTAAATAAATGGCTGAGCAATATTCTGCTATATAAATTAATATGTTTTCTTTATCTATTCTATTATTGAGGAATATCTAGGTTGTTTTCAATTTCTAGATATTATGAATAGAGCACTAATGAACATGGCTGAGCAATTGTCTCTGTGATAGGATGAAGTATTCTTTGGGTATGTGCCCAATAGTGGTACAGCTAGATCCTGAGGTAGATTGATTGCTATCTTCCTGAGGAATCGTCATAGTAGCTGTACAAGTTTGCCCTTCCATCAGCAATGGAGGAGTGTTTCAAACTGGGGAAGACTTTTAAATAAGCAATGGAAGAGCCTGTCACCCATAAGGCTATAGGGTGTGGGTGTGTGCGGAATCAATCTGATTTGTAGAGGCAGGAAAAAAACAGCAACGTAATAACACACCCCTCTTTAAAATATAAGCTGTACAAACCAAGACACTAGGAGGGAAATCAGTGCCTGATGAATGTGCATAGAAGAGCCATTAAGAACACTTAAATCCACTGTATGAGGTCATCATAAACATCCAGGAGCAGAAGACAGTATAGAGAAAGAACAGATATTACTGAGGGAACAGGGAATAAGAGAAACAGTTTTGGTTCTCAGTTTACTGAATTAGTTAGAACTATAGTCACAGGAGAGTTTAAAAAAATTGATTCAGCAAGAATCTCAAGGCTGGTATGAAGCTTTAGTGGCATTGTTGAGTCTCATTATGAGACATGATCTTTATGAAGTAGATAAGATGTTGCAGACCTGAATGATCTAGACAGGTATGTGAATGGAGTTTGTGAGGTGCTAAAGCATTTTAGAGGGGACGAGGTATGTTTGTTATTTTTCTGTTGCTGCAATAAAACACCATGACAAAGGAAACTCAGAAAAGAGTTTATTCTGGCTTACAGTTTTAGAGGCATAATGTTTATGGCAGAGAAACAAGGCAGCAAGTGGCAGACATGGCAGCAGGAACCTGATGCTGAGATGCTCACATCTTGAGCTGCAAGCACTAAACAGAGAGGACAAATTAGAACTAGGCAAGGCTTTTCAAATTTCAAAGCCTACTTCTAGTGACATACTTCCTTCAACAAGACTGCACCACCTAAACCTCATCTATATTCTAATGCCCAAGATTGCAAGGGAACATTCTTCATTAAAAACACCACATTTCACTCCCTGGCTCACATAGGCTTGTAGCCAAATCGTAATACAAAATGCATCTAGTACAATGGTGTAAGTAGCTATAGTCTTTCACAGTTTCATTACTGTTTAATAGTCCAAAGTTCTTCTTAAACTCAAAGGGATCACTTAATTGTAAGCCCCTGTAAAAACAAACAAACAAACAAAAAAAAAAACCAAAACCAAACCAAAAAAGCCAAATAACCTATGTGGTAGTTTGAAAGAAAATCACCCCCAAAGAGTGGTACTTTAAGAGGTATGGCCTTGTTGGAGTGGGTGTGGCCTTGGAGTAGGTGTGGCCTTGTTAGAGAAGTACATCACTATGGGGTGGGCTTTGAGGCCTCCTACACTCAAACTATGCCCTGTGTCTCAGTCCACTTCATGTTGCCTGTGGATCAAGACGTAGAACTCCCAGCTCCTTCCCCAGCACCATGTCTGCCTGCATGATAATAATGGACTTAACCTCTGAAACTGTAAGCCACCCCAATTAAATGTTTTTCTTTATAAAAGTTTCTGTGGTCATGGTGGCTTTTCACAGCAATTGACACCTTAACTAGGACAGCATCTGACATAAAATGGCACAGACTCTACATGGCCATTCCAAAAGGGAAAATGGGGGCATAGTGAGGAAATACTGAACCAGAATGAGTCCCTTTCCAGGGAGGTCCATGCATTTCTCCCTGGAGCCCTCCTTATTTAGTCTTTCTGGGTCTGTGAATTGTAGCATGATCTTAATTTACTTGACAGTTAATATCCACTTATAAGTGAGTTCATACCAAGAGCATGAATTTTTGGTGGGTGAGTTCATGTCAGAACCAGAACAATGAAGCTGCCCATGTGTGGTTCATAGGAAAACCAGGTCAAGTGCCAGAATAAGTGTTTAGCTAGAAGCTCTGTTACCCACAGGTATCTTCTAGAGTGAGGATTTATAACAGAGCATTTGACCTATGCTGAGTAAGGAAAGAATAAAATCAGATCTGCGAATTAAAAGGAAACTCACATACTGCAATGACAGGCTTAGCTTTATATGCTGTCTGATGGAGCCATGGATGCTCCAGATATTTGGTTAGATGTTATTCTAGGAGTGTCTGTGAGGATAAGATTGCATTGGAATCAGTGGACTGATTAAAGCAGACTGCCCATCTCTCTCATGGGGGCTGGGGCTCATTCAAACCATCCATCTAGGCTGAATAGAACAAAAAGACAGAGTAAGGGCAATGTGTTTGTCTCCAAGCAGGGATACTGGTTTATTTTGCTTCGGATTCAAACTTGGACTCTTGGAGTTGGCTCCATCAGCTCTGCTTCTTCTTTGACCTTGAATCTGAACTGGAACTGAATATAACCTCTTCTAGATCTTCAACTTGCTAACTACAGGCCACAAGACATTTCATCCTCCATAATCACCATTATCTGAGCCAGTCTGCTATGTTCATCTCAGTTCTTCTGTCTACACCTACACTTTTCTCTCTCCTGTAGCTGGGCCCTGCAGCATTCCTTTGGTTTGCTCTGAGCAGGCGGGTCCCTGAGGTTGACTGAGTAAGAAGTCATAGGCTTAGCCCTCATGAGGTAAGGGCAGAGGGGTTATGGCCTGAAGCCCCAACCAGTTGGAAACTCTTCTTAGTACTGTTGGCTCAAGTTCTATGATTTTATCTTTTGCCCACCCATAAGAAACAAGGGCAGAGAGAGAAGGCCTTGGTGTCCATAGCTGTCCCATTCTGGCTGATCCTCTTATACCTTTATACCAACTGAAGATTCTAAATCCACGTTCTCTCCCCGTTTGGGGATGTATTGATCTGATCGTTTCTGGATTCCATCTATGTGATGATGTTTTACATTTACTTGTGACCATGGCAGTTAATGGATGAGTGCCGAGAGCCATAGCACTGTGTGTGCCGTCAGGAATGCTGAACTCTGTCTATAGAGGGGAGGTCTGTCTCCCTTCCCACAATGTAACCTCAGATATAATGGGCATTGCACACAAGTAATCGTCTCACTTCACAGTCCAATGCCAAAAAATCTTTAGAAGGATAGATAGGCTAGAATAGACTAGGAACCCGGATCTAGAAAGGCATCCCATGCAATCTACTTCCATCACTAGTTGGTTGTGTGACCTTGGGCAACATCTTTTAGCTGAAGCATCGTCCCAGGTTCTCCTTTTCACTCCCACATTAGACATCACTATTTCTCCCTGTTGGCAGAGCAGGATGGAGTCAGTGGCCTCACCCCAGCCAGCAGAGCAGGTTATTAAGAGTACCCAGGCTACTCTAGTGTGATGCCTTGGGAGTTCTGAGGATTGATGGCTCTCAAGAACAGAACTAAGACGACCTTTTCTCCACTTCCACTTTTTTCCCTGGGTTTACCCTCTGGAAAGAATGGAACTCTGGGAGGCCTCAAAGAAGGCAGTGTCTGAAGGGCACAGAAAAACACATGGGGAAGCTTGGCTGACAAGCTAGGTTCAGAGACAGTGCCAAACGGGCATTTATCAATGAATCACAGCTCAGAGGCATGGCATTAGCTTTAAGAGGTCATTGGTGAGATTCTCATGCTCCAGTGGTTAGCCCCACACCCACGCACATGTGGGCAACACTAACTGAACTTACTGGGTTATTAAAAAATAAAAGACACGAAATTGGGTGGGAGCATGAAGGGTGTAATGTGGGATCTGGGAGAAGTTGGAGGAGACAGTGTGGCATAGATGGGATCATGTTTCATTGTGTACGTGCATGGAACGATCAAGAATAAAGGAGAGGAAGTCATAGGAAAACAATACTGACTTCTCCGCCTTCGTTAAAGGCTCCATCCTCTCTGGGGATTATACCTGAGAGGAAGGATGTGCCATACATTTGGCCCCAGGTGAACCAAGTGTAGAGCGGAGGAAAAAGAACCCCTCGCTTACTGCCACGCCCTATCCTCCAGGAATGCTTCAGGACATCTCTGTATCAACTTTCTTCCATCCTCACGTGTTCATATTCACTCTGGACTATCAGACAGGCTCAGACACCAAGCAGATCACTCTGAGTCCACCTGGACTGGGAGCTTAGCCCTCCCAGAACCCTGCGCAGTTGCCTACGCGTGGCTGTCAGAGGAGGCGCAGCCCGCCAGGGGCGCCTCGGGGTGGAAAGGGAGCCATCCTTTGGCAGTCAAGGGGTGCGGATCCCCGAGGATCTCTGCCTGGTCCGCTGGGATGGGCTCTGTCTCCTCTGCTTTGGCGCGGTCCCGCAACACCGCTGTGCAGCCGAGATCGTTGCCACCGCAGCCCGAAGTGCCGCTCGCTGCTCGCAAAGACTCCAAAACCCAGAGGCTGGGACTCCGGTTCCAAGACTCGTCCAGACCTCCGGCAGCTTGGGAGCGACCGGCGGCCAGGCCCAGCCCGGAAGCTCCCCTGAAGTTGGAGGGTGCGGAGCTGTCCCCAGTGCTGAAGAGTTTGCCGACTATGGCTCAGTCCTCCAGCTCAGCAGGTGAGTTCGCGGATAGCTCCTTCCTGGAGACCCCGGGGAGTGTGTGCCAGCTTTTGCCTTCGGGGACAATAACAGGCTCTATCTTTCAACATTATCTCACTTTTCTTATCTTCTTGTCCATGATTTCTTTTCCAAGTCAAAATTTATTTCTGGTTTAGAAAGGGTTATTTCAGGACTGTCCATTTTTTTCATAGGGGTTTAAACGCAGAGGGGAAGACAGTAACACCCTAAGGACCTCCTTTCTTAGCTTTGCATCTGCATCAGCACCATGGGGATAAGTCTTTCTTGCCACAGGACAAAAGAAGAGTTAAGTATTCCTTCTACATCGCCTTCTACAGGGGAATCAGGAAGTAACCAGGAAATTTCTGCTGGTCTAAGACTGAGTTTCAGGCGTGAAGGATGCCAGTGTATGGGTGGGGAGGACTTTTCTTGGATAGGCAGTGAGCGAGAAGTAAAAGGCTCACACAAAAGTCTGGACTCGGATCTGCCCGTGGCTTTTTTTTTGTGTGTGTTTTTGTGATTTTGAGTCAGACATTTTCTAAGCAACAGTTTATTTGTTTGTGATATTGAGATGACATCATGCTCATTCTACCAGTTAGTTGTAATTTGGTGCAAATAGAACTTTGTAAATGGTAGAATGCTATGCAAATACTCAGTATTATACAGGCACTAAATCTACCTTTCAGCGGAAAGCAAAAGGAAGCCTACTTTGAACTTTTTAGTTCAAGATAGGATCTATTGAACCAGACCAGGTCTTCTTTCCTGTAACAGGAGTAAAATTCCTTAGTTGATCAGTAAAAACAGCAGCTCCCCAAAGTGGTGCTAAATTCTTGTGCTTGCTCTTTTGTTTTGAATACTCACTGATGGTGCTTGCATGTTTTCAGGGATTCATTAGAGTAAGTGTGCAGTATTGGTTCTGCTAACAAAGACGAGGCTAGGGGAGAGGAGCCTGGCTTACATTCCAACCCACTGAGAGCTAAGGATACATCCATGCTTATGTTCTTAAGCATTTTCTTATAAAATATCGTCACTGGCCACATTAGCTTTAATCTTTTCCAAGCAACCTTTTCACTGAAAGAGGATACATACACATTGTCCTGAAGGGAGGATTTATCATTGTAAATGTGTATTTATGGATGCTTTATCCACCTGCAGGATATATATTAGTGTTCGCATGGAAATAAAAGTAGATTAGGAGTCAGGACACTTGGGGTCTGCCAAGATCAGCATCCCAGGACAGGTATTTATTCACCAAGGTTATAGGATGTTGTTTGGAAATGAGTACAGACCTGTCTGCATTGTCTCCTACGCTGTGAAACTTAAGGAAGTATTGGGGGTAAAAATGGCCTGAAAAGTATAAGCATTGTGCAAAAGTGAGACATTATAAAGGTATTTGGAGCTATTTTCTAACATGTGAACATATATTTAGCTTTTATACAATGTGCCCCAGTTTGGTCCTTATTTATATGAGATGAAGCTTGGGTTTCCTTTGGGGAACTCTTCAATACTAAATTTTAGAGGTATCACTTGAATCACAAACATATATATCCATGCATAGAAATTACTGTGTTTTTTCTTACACTTTTGCTGGATTGTTTGGATGCTGTAATTAATTTGCATATTTTAATGCCATAAAGCAAATTTCTAGGAATTTGCATTGAATCCATTTCTGTTCTAGAGCCCATTAGTATGCCTTGGAAGTACTTATAACTTTAACTTTTTGTTGCTTAAGAATAGTTTTTCCAATTCTTGCATTTTTATTTCATGAAGAATATACCCATTTAAAATTTTCTTTTAAGTTTTAGATCACTTAAGACTCTTAAGCAAAAGCAAAGTTAATAGATTTCTATTTTTCAAAGAAAGGTATGGGCCAGGGATGTCTTGTCATCTCTCTGTGTCTCTGTCTCTCTCTCTGTCTGTGTGTCTCTCTCTCTCACCTCAGCCAGGGTCTCACTATGTATCCCAGGCTGTCCTGGAACTCACAGAGATCTTCTTGCCTCAGTCTCCTGAGTCCTGGGATTATAGGCATGTGCCACCAAGCCTAGTGGCATATGCCTTTAATTCTAGCTCATAGGAGGCAGACACAGGCAGATTTCTGTAAATTTAAGGCCACCCTTGTCTACATAGCAATGTAGCAAGTTCCATGCTGAAAGGGCAACATAGTGAGGCCCTTCCTAAAAAATATAATAAAAGAAGAAGAGGAGGAGGAGGAAGAATAGAAGGAGGAAGACAAGGAAGAGGAGAAGAAGCAAGAGGACATATCTTTGAAGTGCAGTTGGTTTAGATAACTAGGCTGTGAACCAAGTTCATTTTTACCTCTGTAAGGATGTAGTGCATTTGCCCCCATGATGTTAGGTTGCCCTTTGGTGGAATTGCATTAGATTTCATTAGAAATTTATAATATTTGGGCAAAAAAAAGAATTTGTGAACTCCAGGAGCACATTATCTTGGTATGCTGAATCCTGGGGGCTTATGTGTGTGAGACACACTGATGAGTGCTGATGACTGAGAATACCACGTGATGGTTTGCATCACCATTTTACAGAGGAAGATGGGAAGGCGAGCCGGCTAACTAGACATGTAGCTAGCAAACTTAGAGCAAAAATCTAGTCTCAGGAAATCCATAGGGAATATATTCATTTCTCTGTGCTGATGTCTTAGATTCTGTGCGTTTAGCTCCCACTTATGACTCCTGTAGTTTCCAGCTTAGTGGCATGTTTGGAAAGTTTTGTCTTAGTTGTGATGAAGGAAAACAATGGTGAGAGCTTTGGAGCAAGTGGAAAGTGCGGGCAGAAGAATGTCAGAGCATTAAGGGAGAAAGGGTCCCCGTGGGAATTATTGAAGTGGTAATTAAAGCCATAGACCTTAGGGGGAGGGCTAAACTTGGGGTGCAGAGGCAGCTGAGCCTCTGAGACTTGTTTCACTAAGGATAGTGATGGTCTCCTACTCCTTTCTCATTTTATGGTAAAGATTCAACAAGATAAGTTGTCAAAGTTCAAATGGGTACCTGGCATATAGTAAACATAGTGCTTCAGTATTTATTACTTATAGCTGATATGTGTACTCATGCTTGTCTATGAAGAGGGCAAAGCAGGATGTCTGGTGTCTTCTTCCATTGCTCTTGACATTACCTGGAAGAGGGGTCTCTGGCTAAAACAGAAGTTCACAGTTTGAACTAGGCTGGCTGCCAATGAGCAGTTGGTATACAACTGCTTCGGCCTCCTCCATTGTTGGGGTTACAGGAAGGCACAACCATGTCTAACTTTGTATACGGGTTCTGGGGATTTGAACTCAGTCTCATGTTTGTAGAACATTGCTTTTGCCTGCTAAGTACCAAATGTGGGTGTTTGATTTGTTTGTTTTGGGGTCAAAGCTCAATCCATTTTTAATGAAAATCTATCTCAGAATAAACAACTAACAAAAGAAAATAAAAAGCTTCCCTCAGATATCTGAAGTGCTCAGGTCCTTATGGCTGATTATCAGCAGCTCCTAACTTTTATTAAAAACTTCTCTGGATGAGTAGGCATTTTGATACTATTGGTGAAATTCATTTTATTAAGATTAATAATCTGTGTATTCCCATTGGAGGTCTTTAACATGTTTATTATTTCCATTCATCAATATTTGGTAGTGTTGCTTCAACATTTGCATGTGTTGTAAGTGCTAAATCTTTCTTTCTTCTATGTCTTCCCCCATCCTTCCCTCGGCTCCTTCCTGGCATGGAACAAAGGGCCTTGCACATGTCTGACAAGTGCTCTACCACTAAGTTACATCCCTGCTCTCAACGTATTGAATAAGTACAACCAAAGGGTTGGGTGATGGCTCAGTGGGTAAGAGTATCTTTGTCTGCAAGCATTAGGACCTGAGTTTGAATCCCCAGTAGTCATAAGCTGGGCATGGCTACATATACCTCTAACCTCAGTATTAGGGTAGAGACATGTGAGGAAGAGTTCTTTGGCCAACTAGCCTAGCTGAAAAGTTGAATTTTCTGTTTGACAAAAAGACCCCTCAAAGACAAAATACCCATGGTCTTCTGTCCAGGCAGTAAGGCGGAGGATAATAGAGGAAAGCATCCAAAGTTATGCTGTGATTGTATGCATGCGTGCTTACATGAAAATGTGTGCATTCAATGATCTCTCTCTCTCTCTCTCACACACACACACACACACACACATACACACACAGAAAAAGAGAGAGAGAGATTGAGAGAGAGACCACCACACACATACAAACCACAAACAGACACCCACATACAGGCACCCACAGATGGACAGACAGACAGACAGACACAGAGAGAGAGAGATAACCAGTATTTCTCAAGTTGCAGTCTTGAACCATTGTGTTGTAGAGATTTTGATTGCTCCCTGGCTTCCGTCTGTATCTTTTGTGATACCTGAGGAAATTACTGCTATGTGCTTTTGTCTAGGTTCTCTCAGGCATTGGGATCTGTGGCTTTCACCTGGAAAGACAATTCCAGAATTTCAGGCTGGTGGTTATGGAACAGGATTGGGGTACTAGTATGTGAACCAACTCTCAGGTGATTCTATCCCCTCCTACGTGTGTATTACAATCACTTGATAACAACATCGCTGGGTCACTCTCGGATTTCTTGTTTTTAAGATGAGCCGCCCGAGAATCTGCACGTCTGACAAATTCCCAGACAGACATTTTATTGCTGATACTCAAATGGTCACACTTTGAAAACCAGTGGTGGAGATGACCTAAAGGGCAGTGTTAGCCAGGACTGTGGTGTTAACAGTGTGAATCCTCGCTCTGAGAGCTGCGTAGATGCTCTGGAATCAGGGAAGTCGCTCTCATTCCTTTACCTCCCCAGCCCCTTAGCAACCACTCCCGTGCCATTTTCTAATATGTCAGAGTAATTATGAACCTTCACCAGTCAAGCTTTTATCCTGGGATTAATTTTTTTGGTAATTTTCAGCTGAATTAGGAAGACTGACTAATGTGAAAATAGAACAGGACGCTCGTCACTTGAAGTGGTGGGTGGCTGGGTAGGTGGCTGCATCCAAGGGCTGTCATCATCAACACTCAGGGCATCTCTTGATGTGCATCCCTGTTCTCAGTTAATTTAATCAGACAGGAGCAAACTTCTAAGGTTTAGGCCAGTGACAGGTGACACTGATGAGGCCCGGTAAGAACAAGGATGTGTGAAAAGCAGATGGTAGGCTCCTGGACCTCCAGGGGCTGCCTTCCCAGCTTTCTTCCTCCCCCGTGGGTGCTCAGTCCCTGAATCAGAGTCCCATCACAGCCGAGAAGTCTCTGCACCATTTTTCTCCGATTCTTTCCACTGGTAGCTACTAGTCATTTCTTCCAGAGTCAGACTCAACCTAGAACAGAGGGTACCAAGTTTCTTAGCCCTGGCCACAAGAGATGCATTTGTTCTTTTTTGGTGAACAACTTGGGGGAAGGAATGCTTGTGATCTGAACTGTACTAATTGTGTAAGAGACACTGAGCTGTTTCCTTATCATCTTACCATCAAAATTTTCTGAATATAAGGAACAGATGACTGTTATCCTGGTTATTTTTGTCAATTTGACACAAGCTACAATTATCCTGAAGGAAAAACTTCAGTTGAGAAAAAGTCTCCATCAGGGGCCTGTAGGCAAACCTGTGGGGGGTATTTTCTTTTCTTTATTTCTTAAATTTTCTTTTTATTTGTTCTTTGTGTCTCTCACATCATGCACCTTGATCCCATTTATTTCCCATCCCCGTGTATCCATCCTCTGGCCTTGCAGTCCCTTCCTCTGGATAAAATTTAAGAGAAAAAAGAAAAATGAAAGGAAAGAAAAGGTAGAAAATTCTCATCATGGAAGCTGCAGTGTGAGACAGTGAGTCGCACAGTAAACCCTTTTGTCTATTTATCTTTACTTGTAAGCGTTCATTGCAAAGAGTCATCAGCCTGGTTCGAGGCCTCTGCTTTCTGCTACACGACAGATGCTGGGCCCTCACTGGGATTCCACTCGGTTATCCTGTTGCTAATCTGTGTTGTGGAAATTCTGCAGCTTTGGGTCTGCAGGACCAGTCCCTTCACATGGGGTGGTTATTGGGGTGGGCTGGACTCATAACCCTGCTTCTGGGCCTGGATAGTTACTTGCAGGGTTGTTCAGCCTGCCAGCTCTCCCTTTTCCTCACCACCAGGGTGATCTCTCCTGCATTGCCTTGGTGAGTTCACCCTTTGCCAGATAAGCAAGGGGTGGGGCTGTGTCCTCAGCTCAGCTCTCCCTTCAGGGCCAGCTCTACTGTGCTGCCCAGGTGTGGCTTAGGGGCCACTCTCCAGAGGGGGCAGTAAATGAGGGGTAGGGCGAGTTCCCCTGCTTTTATGACTTCAGGGCTAGCTCTCCCACTAGCCTCAGGCATTGATTGGTGCTGCGGAGGGCATTTCTCCCCCACCACATGACAGATGAGTAATGGGGACGGCTCTCCCATGCTCTTAACTTTGGGGCTTGCTCACCCACCCTTTCACCAACAGAATTGCTCTATTGTGCTGCCCAGGCAAGGTGCAGGACCTGCTGTTCTGAGTTTTGCAGCTGGTAACAGGCAGGGAAGGGCAGCTCTCCAGCTCTTCTATTCTCAGGGCCAGCTCCTCTCCCACCTGAGTCAGGTATTGATGGGTGGGGATGGGGGCATCTCTCCTGTTGGGGTAGTTTCTTGATTAATGATGAATGTGGGAGGGCCCAACTCACTGTGGGTGGTGCCATCCCTGGCCAGGTAGTCTTGGGTTCTATAAGAAAGCAGGCTGAGCAAGCCATAAGGAGCAAGTAAGCAGCACCCATCACGGTCCCTGCTTCACTTCCTGCCACCAGATTGCTGCCTTCATGATGGACTAGAAATTGTAAACTGAAATAAACCTTTTTTTTTCTCCAAGTTGCTTTTGACCCGTGTTTTTATCACAGCAACAGAAAATAAGCTAAGACAGGAGTATTTTCTCCTTTCATACAGGGGGTTTAAGTAAACTTTTTGTTCATTACTCATTACTTACTTTCCTAGACCACTTGCAGCTTGTTAGGCATTCAGGAGTGTCATTACTAATTCTTCCTCACAGTGTGCTTCCAGGGAAGAAAATTCTGCAGACTTGTCTGGAATTATGGAGGCTTTGATGCTCCTTGGTTCTATGGAACAACTGCCCGGACTCTTTATCTGGGAAATGTTTGGAACTCACCAAAATGAGTTATATATAGGTCCTGGGCACATGCCACCAGCATGGTCGTCAGTTCATATAGTTATTACATGAAGACTCCTCAGTGGGAATCAAGCAGTAAGCACAGCAAGGCAGCCAGGAGGGGTCACAGAGCAGCGGTTCTCAACCTTCGGACATTGGATCAAAGTTGGGGGAACTGAAACTAATGAACAAATATATTCCAGGGAACCAATGTGTTCTCTGCTTGAGTTAGCACTTCTTAGACATTGTGTCCACTTTCCACAACCTGAACCTAGGTAAAAGAAATGAAAAGGAAAAACATTTCTAACAAGTCCCTAATCTTAGTTGATTTTAAATAAATAATGAATTAGTTTAATGGTTAGTTTTCCTATTATTTGAACAACTACAATTTTACTTGAACTCCACAACAAGCCATTGAGATGGTACTGTTGTGATCCCATTTTAGAAACAAAGAAGTTTAGGTGGGAAGCAGCTGAGATTACAAAGCAGTAAGTCTGAGCTAATATCAGCGTGCAGATCCCTGATGGTGGGGCCTCTCCTACAGCTCTGCACTGGCTTTAGAACATGAGTTCCCAGACTGGAGGAAGCGTCCTGCTGGCATGTGTCTAAGTGGTGAAGGCCTGCAGTTTTTCTTTCCAGTAAAGAAAAAAATGTGATCAAGTGAGGTGGTTTGAAAAGAACGGCCCCCAATGGGCTTTTGTATTTGAATACTTGGTAACCAGATAGTGCAACTGGTTGAAAGATTTAGAAGGATTAGGAGGTGTGGCCTTGGTGGAGTAGGAAGTATGTCACTAGTGATGTGCATTGAGATTTCAAGTGCCCAAGCAGCAACCCCCCTTCTCTCTCTCTGTCCCTGCTTGCCTATGAATCATGATGTAGAACTCTCTGCTACTTCTCCAGCGCCATGTCTTCCTGTGTCCCTTCCTGTGACTAAGACACTGAATTACTAAGTATTCTCCCAGAGGAAAGGCGCTGAAGCCCAGAGCTGCTGTCCTCAGGAAGGTTGGGAATGATCTCTGTCCCTGGTCATACTGGCAGTTGCCCGCTATGACCTCTGAGACCTCCAGTGTACATGCATGCCTTCCCAGAGGACTGGATCTGTGGGAAGCTGCCAGTGGGATATCCCCTTCCACCCCAATGCTTGCTCTCCCGATGGAGTTGGGATGATCGCTGCAGGATCATCTCAGCAGCCGAGGAGCTGCTTTTTTGGATCTTCTCTTTACACTTTCTCCACATTTACCATTTTCCAGAAATCCTTCTTAGTTACATCTATCTGAATTAAATGCCCTAGAATGTACTAGAAAGATGTTAATTTAGACATATGAATTTTCAGGGGTGAAGGGAGAGTCTTCTACTATCTGAACGCTCACCAGGCTGGGCTGACAATAGACAGAACAATAGAAGAAGAAAAAAACAATTTTATTTCACATGACTGGGAACAGTCACAGAAATGTGATTACCCAGTAGCCCAGTGAGCACGAGATACTTCTATACCCTTCTCATAGGAGAGAGGCACATGGGGACCATGACAGTTTTGAGGGGTAACAAATGATCTTAGGCAAATGACAGATGGCTGGTGGCCACCACCAAGCCTGACAGTTTGAGTTCCATCTCCAGATCCCACATGGTAGAAGGAGGAAGCCATCTTCAATAAGCTGTCCTTTGACATTTTCGTGTGTGTGTGTGTGTGTGTGTGTGTGTGCGCGCGCGCGCGCACGCACACGAGTGCATATATATATATATATATATATATATATATATACACATGCACACAATCAATAAAGTTTATTGAAAAAGCTTTGCAACTGACTTGCTTTCAAACAAAACTCTGCCTGCCACTTATTGAGAGTCCAGCTGGAACTAGGATTTACTTTGCCTGGGTTTCTGCTGTGTACAGCTTCGTGGGTCATCTCTGGGCCTTCCTAATTTGATGCTTGTGCCACAAAACTGGCAGTGCCCACCTGGAGCCTCTGTTTGTAGTTGGTTGGAACCAAGAAAGACCCAGTTGTCCATGGAGCTTTGCTCCTGGTGGCATTTGTGGTTTATGGGAGGCAGAGCCTTGTCCTTTTTGGCATACAGGCAGGCTCAGTCTGCATCGAGGGAGGAAGCAGCATTTAAAAGCACTCTTGTTCCTCTGAGCACTGCCAGTGTGTTGGCTGTGACAGCCAGGGATGGGGTGGGGGTTTCAGTCTAGCTCACCCCTGTGCTTTTTTCTTTCATTGACCACAAGTCACCCTTGATCTCTCCCAGGGGCACCCTCTGTGGTTTTTCATCCCTCTTCCTCTTCCACTGCCAAACTATTCCAATGCAATATGCCAAACTTTGTAGAGAAGTGATTTCTGAGTGGATATTTTAGCTTGACTACCCTTGTCCAGGCACTTTGTGTTTTCAAAGACTGTCCAGACACCATCCAAGTCTGAGCTGTCCTGCCTTGTACCTTCCCTACTTCCCACCAGTCTCGCTGATCTTCACAGCCTGACTCTCATTCCACGCTACCTACTGTTACACTGAAAAGAGAATATAGACTGTGTGAGGGCCAGAGATAGGTGAGCAGCTAAGGGTGAGGCTCGCTGAAGAAAAGAAACATATTGTTTACTTACAGATTAAAATAATGTAAATGATGGGCCACATCAAAACACCATGCCAATAGTTGTTAGAATGCCCACAGTGTCTAATGTACACCCGGGGAAGGAGGTGTCCAGAAGCCCTCAACTTTCCCCTGCATATAAATTCTCAGGTCATTTCAAAAAACACTGTGAAGCCCCATCCCATAGGGAGCCCGAAAGATGATTCCTGGGAGAGCCTCCTATCTCAGATCAAAGATATCCAATGTTCCTGCTGGCAAGGAAATCGGCTCCGGTCACATCACAGTGCCTGGCCGCGTGTCTACCTGTATATCCCATCAGCTCTCAGGCTCTGCTTGAAGGCATGTCAAACCAGACAACACCTGGAAGGCCCTGGAATGGAGCATTAAGAGCTTATTGGCCTGTCTATTCTGGAGCCGAGCACCCGGTCCTTCTGCTTTGATCCTTAGAGCTAGCCTCCGCCCGCATCAGGGTGGAAGAATTTTATCTTCTGCAGGGATTTATGCCTAGCACATGGCCTTGGAAATGACTAGGCTGTATGTGGGGTGGCCTGAGTTCTCGCTTTTTCCATTGTATCACCTTTTCCACAGCCATACTAATTGAGGGCTCTCCGGGGAGAAAGGAAGCCGGCGGTTATGCTCCCAGCCCTCTTCTGGCCTATAAACCATGTTTTGCTGGTGTCAATCGTGGGCCTCGGGCTCCTCAGGGTCTGGTAAAGGGAAGTATAGAGTGACAGGTAAATGAGGGCCCCAGGCCTCGCCTGTGCTCAGTGCTGCTTCTAAAATTGTCGACCAGTGAAACGACCCCACATACAACCAGGTCTCATTATTCCCCCTTGAGAAAATTCTTCAAAAATATAAATCCCTTTCTGAGATATGATCTTACCACATGCCCAAGTTGACATCAAACCCATAATCTTTCCACCCCAGCCTTTGAATGAATGCTGGGATTGATCCCAAACTGTTTTTTTGTTTTGTGTGTCTATTTGAATATATAAATCTTGAGGACAGTAGAAAAAAATACATGCTTATTCTTTATATTTATTTTAGTATTTTTCTTACAAGTATCTAAAAATCTTGTGTTGAAGAAAATATATTAATTTAGGATATAACTTTTCAATTTTTACATTCTATGACCTGCGAATCTATACATGTGTGTTAGTGACTGGTGTCGCTGTCTTTAGTAATACCATTTGGAATCATTTTCCTCAGTGTCCAAGTTGTTTGTAGTGTAGCACTTTCAGAGCATGAATAATTTGGTTATTGGGGATTTTATGAGGTAAGTACTGGTGACCGTACAGGTGTCAGCCTGCAGTTCACTGTGAAACTTGAATTTCTTCTCCATTGGGAAGCAGTGACTTGATGAGAAATCAGGTATAAGGTGAACGTCTCTCTTTTCTGAGGACCGTTTTTGCTCTAAATCTACTAGTATGGTTACAATTAGTGTTTCATATGAATTGAAAATGTATTTATAAATAATAGTACATCACATAAACTGATTAATGCAAAATGCAACAAATATATTATTAAAATATGCTGTGTATTATCACTTATACTACAACATATTAAGTATGTTATATATTATCAGCTAATGTATATGATTATATACTATAATAAGAATATTAAGATTTTATATAGTGATTAGGTACTATACAAGTGCACTAAAATAATATAATAAAAGTTTCTGGCAAAAATGTCCAACGTCCAGCTGTGATGACTCATACTCGTGGGATAAACTGAAGAAGCAGAGGCAGGAGGATCTGACTTTGAGGGCAGGTTGGGCTCTACTGTAGGGCTAATGAGATGGATAGCTCACTGAGCAAAGCTGATGTCCTGAGTTCCATTCCTAGGACTCCGGTAAAGGTGGAAGGAAAGAACCAACTCCACAAAGAGTTGTACTCTGACCTGCACACCAGCGTTCCAGCCCACACACAACACTAGTTGCACCACATAGTAATGGTAGTGTGTTCACCAACATAGGCCAGTGAAAAGAGTGAAACACTGGCGCTGGCCAGGTGAAGCCAGTGCTGTGGCGTCGCACTAGACAGCATGTCACGTGTGTCTAGGAACAGATGCTCACGTATGTGTCTCATTCTCTTGTTTCTCACGACACATACTCGTTTATAACGTAGCGCTTTTCACTCTTATTTTGTGGGACTTTTCATATGAAAGGAAGTACGGTGGTTGTGTATCACGAGTGTAATAGCTGCTTCTCTGTGTACATAGTACAGTTTCCTCTATTCCAGTTTTAGGGCTTGCTTCCAGTTTTCTTGTCGTAAAAACAATTCATAATATTCTGAATTGTAGTTTTAATAACCTTCTCTAATCTTACTCAAGATTATAAAGCCCGTGTTTCTTCTGTATTTCTCTACTCCTAAATACATTATTCTTGTTAAGTGAGATAAAGTAACATTACTATCGTAATATAATACATGCATGCACACATATTTGTTTCTTTTGCCTTCCTTCCTTCCTTCCTTCCTCCCTCCCTCCCTCCCTCCCTCCCTCCCTCCCTCCCCCCCCCCCTAACACCTGCCACTCTTTCATCTGTGAGTTTGAGTACACTAAGTCCTGCATATGAACACTGTGCCCATAAGGTTCATCCATGCAATACGTGTTAGAATTGTTCTATTAAAAATGTTATTGCTAAAAATTAAAAACATAGGGCAAAATTGAAAGAATTTTCTAGCAAGCACTCACTCCCCTGCTCATCACCTAGCTATTACCATTAATGTTTTCCTGTGTGGTACTTATATTGTTATATCTGTATTTACCTGTTCCTCTTCACTCACCTTATTTTGGCATCTTTAAAATCAAATTCAGACACCATACATCTCCTGCAAAGAGCCTACATACATCTGCTAAATTTGATATTTGTTGGCCTTTTTTGTGATTTGATGAAAAATTTATCTTATATGGCAAAGTGTGAAAAAACTTAAACCAAAGTTACATTTGTTCAGTTTTAAGAAATGCTCACAAGCTAAACATATTATCACCATCATTCCAGATTTTCCTTCACGGCTCTTCCCCTTCAAAGTCTATCCTATTTCCATCCTTACAGACATCATGGCAAATTCAAGCAGGGAGCAGAAACTGGCGGGTGGCTCATGGCAGGCAGGGAAAAGCAGTACAGTCCACTTGCCTCTGTCCTGCCCTCACAGTTTGTCTTCCTCCTAGCCAGTCAAGCTTTGGAAAATCTACTTCTTTATTTACATAAAATACCGCTACATTCTTTATGCTCTTCCTCGGAGATATGCTGGCTGCATTTGTTTGTTTAGCTTTAGCTTCCCACATGAATCTTGAGTTAATTTCATTATTTC
Organism: Alexandromys fortis; assembly: GCF_014885135.2. Lineage (NCBI taxonomy): Eukaryota > Metazoa > Chordata > Mammalia > Rodentia > Cricetidae > Alexandromys > Alexandromys fortis. The sequence goes on along the minus strand of NW_026067970.1, from coordinate 7,367,579 downwards.
AAAATACAGAAAGAAAATGAATTCGTGATGTTTATTTGTGTTATGATCATTTAAACAGCCCTGTGTCACTGTCAGGGATATGTTCTTAAAGAAACATTGTTACATAGTGTTATTTATCCATAGACATTTGTCATGGTTATTCTTTCAAAAGGATTATTTCCTTTTTACATATTGTAAAGAAAGTGGTGGGTTTTGGTTTGCAAACTATTTGAAATTCACTTCATATTTTTTCTATTTACCATTGAATTTTTCTCTTATGTATACTAGGTAGTTTTCTGTATGTATTATCTTGTTTTTCATATGCATAACTATGTCACAGTCATAGTTTTATACACACATGTACACACATGCATACATGCACCCTTATACGCACAGATATCTGTACACATGTTGAAGCCTAAAGTTGAAGTCAGATGTCATCTTTGATTGCTTTCCACTTTCTTTATTGAGAAGGGTCTCTTGCTGAAGCAGAGCTTGTCAATTCTGTCTGGTCTAGCTAGCTAGCTAGCTTGCTCTAGGAGTCCTGGTCTCTGCCTCCCAGATGTAGGGATTATAGGTTAGTTCTGGATATCTGAATTCTAATCCTTATGCCCGAATTCACCAAATCATCTCCCCAGTCCTGTTATATCAAACTCACTGAACATCCCTGTTCCACGTTTTTAATTCCAGATTTTTGTTCTTCGGATTTCTTGTCTAGTTGTATATATAGTTGGATTCTTCTCATCTCTGGGACTAGGTTATATAGTAATAGCAAGAGTAAGGCTTCTTATTTGTGTTTATTAAGATGTGTCCATGTACATATGTATATATAAAAGAGAATATGTGGTGTGTGTAAAGGGATCTAGTACCATGTAAACGATGCATGTGTGCCATTGCCTGCATATATATTCATCTTTAGTGTATGCTTATCTACTTCATAATAAAATTTAAGGAATTTTTCAAAGATTCCTATTTGTGTGTGTGTGTGTGTTTGTATGAAGACAGGGCTATAGTTTGTAAAATATCCTTTTGCCTCTAAGGGATCAGTATGACTTTTTCCCTATGATAATAACTATGAACAAATGATTAGATTTTCTAACATTTCAGCATCTCTGACTTTCTAGAATGAGTTTTAGTCACATGGTATATTAGTGTTTTAATGCACTGTTGCAGTCTCTTGGATAATGTTTTATTTAGGAGTTTTGTATTGACCTTCTTAAGTGAGATTTGTTTATAGAGTTTAGTGTGTATGAAATACTTATTAGACATTGTTATTAATGCAATACCTACTTAAAATAAATTAGACATTATTTTTAATTTTTTATAGTCTAGAACAGTATGAAAACATTGAGCTATCTGCTCTTTGAATATTTATACATATCTTCTGGGAAACTGTGGGGCTTAATTTTTTTCTTAAAATCTCTCCCTTCCCTGATAAATTGGAATACCTATATTTTTTTATTTTTCCTAAGGAATACTAGGGAAATTATATTTTTCTAGAAAATTGTCTATTGCACTCAAATTTTAAAATTGGTCATGCAAAATTCAGTAGTTTCTGAGGTCTTTTTAAATTTTGTTTAACATTTAAGCAGGTTGGAAGCAAACTGCCTTCCCAAGTGTGGGCCTGAGAAGCCACTGAATTATTTCTTCACATCACCCCATGGTTCTGGTGCTAGACTGTGACTCCCTTTATATGCCAGCATCCTCATTGGCTAATGCCCAAGTTCTGAGATGTCACAGGGCACCATTGGCCCCTGGTGGCAGGGATCACAGAAGTCTTAGAGACAGTGGGGGAGGTGACATGAGGTTCTGTGTAGCCATAAACATTTTGAGGGGCAGGGATGGAGAGGGACAGGGTCTCACCCTGTAGCCTATTCTTGTTGTCCTCCTGCCTCAGCCTCTGTAGTGCTGAGATTACAAGCATGTGTCAGCATGCCCATTTAAGAGCCTACACATGTAAAACCCGTTTCTTTACTTCATCTATTCTCCCTATCCAGTTTGTGTTCTACTTTTATCTTGTCCAGCATCATTTTCCTCATTCTTCAGAGTTCTTACAAGGAGTTTTCCAAGGTTCTATCTGCTAGTCTGACTGCTTTTCTTGCAGTTGATAGCCTATGAATTCTTTCCACAATTAAATATGAGACCCATCCATCATGGTGTTCTGGGATATTGAAGTTCAAATTCCACACATTTGACCATGTTTGCCTGCCTTTGTCCAGCTCTTCTTGAATTCCAGCAATTTGTAAGGATGGAAAGGGCAGAGAGGTGAGGCAGGCACTCTTTGGACTTCATCTGGAACATTCTCAGCTTAACACAAAGCCTTGCTGACTGTCGTTAGATCAGTATCTCTCTTCCTTGGGAGGAGATCACAGGAGACGGTGTAGGAGGCTGCCCCTCCGCTATCCTGGCCCTTCTCATTGCCTTTCCATTCAGATCCCTTCCCCGCATCAGCCCCCAACCATCGCTTTGACCAGAGAGTGCATTTGCTTGCTTCCCTAGCTCAGTTCTAAGGAGCACTCCACATATGTATTCATTATACAGTAACTGGAAACCCTTCTGGAAAATACTGCCTTTCATTACCTTTCCAATAAACAATGTCAGCATTTTATGTCATTGTATTTTTTTGCTTCTGCTTTTATACGGTAAAGTTTTTTTTTTCTTAAATCATTATGAACATCAATATATTTTGCTGAGCAAGGGGAGATTTGCTTAGAACGGTATTGTTTGCTCCTCTCATATATTAGATCTAAAGGTTGTCAGTGACACTCGGGCTAACTGAGCCCCCTTGTTTTCCACACTGTGGTCTGTACCTGGGCATTCTTAAACTGAACAATTTTACTTTTTTTGCCCACCAACCTGAGCCGTTTACCAGAGACTTTGTTTTCTTGATTTGTTTTGGTGCCTGGCACTAGGTCTGGCTCACTGTAGAAACTTAGGAAGTACCGTGGAGGAACTGATAGAATGAGCCTCATGAGGTAGGGGACTAGAAGACAGGAAACCAAGATACCCTGACTATACTTCTGTTTTCTATTTGGCCTCTATGTGCAAGACACTTATTTGTCTGGGCATCTATTCCTTCTCTATAACAGAGTGATATTACTACTTATCCTGCTTACCTTTGAGTTCACCCAAATGATGATGGACACAAAAGCACTTTGGACAGTACACCAAGCTACATGGGAGTGAAGACTAGTGATGACTTCTAGTTCTAGAGCATGAATGAAAGGTGAGGGTCTACCAGATATGCAAATAGACTTCTATCTTCCTTCAGATCTTCTATAAAAAGGTTAATTTATGTTTATTTTATGTGTTTGAATGTCTGCATATATACTGTGTGTGTGCCTCATTCCCTCAGAACCAGAAAAGGGTGTCAGATCTGCTGGTACTGGGAACTGAACCTTGGTCCTCTGTAAGAACAGCAAGTGCTCTTAACTGCTGAGCCATCTCTCAGCTCTTCCTCCAGCTTTACAGTGGACTATACATCACAGAGAAAATCATCTTACGGCTTCCTGGAATGACTGAAAAGCCATGCTAATCATTTTTCTAAATGTGGAATTGAGTTTTCGTGAAATTAGTAAATTCTTTTGGGGACCAAAGATATTGTGCATGTGTGTGTGAGCCTGCGTGCTTGTCTCTGTGTGTGTATGGCTGCATGTGTCTGTGTGAGTATGTCTATGTATTTGTGTGTGTAAACCTGTGTCTGTGTATACACTGCTAATCTTCATAACCATGTTTTAACACAACCAGGTTTTGTCTGGAGGACAAAAGACAATGCTTTAGGGTTGTTAACTGGGACTATGAAACTGAAGCCCCCATATGAAGTGAGCCTGTTCCCCAACACCCTACCCTGTAAGGTAAAGTGCTATCTAGAACTTGGGAGGCACAAACAGCTGGAAAGTGCTTTAACTAAAAGCATTAATTACTTACCTTTTTGTCTGGGTTTGGTTGGTAGAAATGAAGTTTCTTGTAAGACTATGTGTGCAGGTCTGTCTTGCTTGGTTTGAGATTCTGATTAGGCAAGATTGGGAGCACTGTACAGCAGAAAAGGTACTTGTTTTAGTTGTGCCTTGGGCTTTAAGCAGAGGAAATGGGGATGTCTCTGGAGAGATGAAGCCTCAACCCAGCTCATACCATTCTCAGATAAAACCTGACGAAATGAGCACAAGCATTCATCCCCCAGAGGCTCCAGGAGCTTAGATCTAGAGCACCTCTTGGAGAGTCTTCTACTTTCATTATTGTTGCTACAATAAAACACTGACAAAAAGCAGCTTAGGAGAGAAAGGGTTTATTTTAGTTCACTATTATAGGTTGTAGACTGCCATAGCAGGGAAACCAGGACAGCACGAGGTTGAAAGAGTTGGTTTCATCACATCTAAGTCAAAAGAAGAGAGAAATGAATGCATACATGGTCACCCACTTACTTGTGCGCAGCTGGCTTTTGCCATCCATACAGCTCAGAACCAGCCTAGGGAATGGTGCCACCTATAGTGAGCTGGGTCTTTCTAATCCCCCATAGACGTGCCTATAGGCCAACCCACCGTAGACAGACCATCACTGACAATCTCTTCCCAGGTTATTCTAGCTTGTGTCAAGTTAACAGTTTAAAGCTAACTGTTACAGACACCAAAATCACATATGCTCAAGTCCCTTACACAAAAAGCACAGTACATTCTCTCCTATATTTAAATTACTTCTAGACAATGTATCATAGCTAATGCAATACAAATGTTCTGTTGATGTGGGAGTACCCTCTGTGTGTGGTGATTACTATTAATGAATAAAGAAACTGCCTTGGCCTGTTGATAGGGCAGAACTTAGGTAAGCAAGGAGGATTGGACTGAATGCTGGGAGGAAGAAGGCAGAGTCAGAGAGATGCTATGGAGCCACTGCCAGCGTCAGACATGCCGAATCTTTGCCGGTAAGCCATTGCCATGTGGCGATATACAGATTAATAGAAATGGGTAAAATTAAAATGTAAGAGTTAGCAAATAAGAAGCTAGAGCTAATAGGCCAACCAGTGATTTAATTAATACAGTTTCTGTGTGGTTATTTTGTTCTGGGCAGCTGGGAACAAACAAGCGGCCCCCTCCTTCCTAAACTCTGTGATTAGTGGCTATGTTGCATTGTTTAGAGAATAAATGTCAGGAAAATACTTTGTACATGTTCATAGTAGTTGCAATATATATTTCTAAATAGTCTAACCCACCCTTGGTTGAACCTACCAGTGACAAACTGATGGGCATGAAGGACCAACTGGAGTTCTGCTACGTTTCTTTGGTTGAGTTGGCACATCAACAGATGACTTTATTGCTCACCTGGATGATCTGAAGGGGGTTATTGTAAGAAGAAGTGCCAAAGAAACTTACAAAAATGAAGAGGCCTGTGTAGTGAAAAATATGACTCTTTTAATAACCAAGTTATATCAACTCACATAGTGTTTTAATAGAAAAATGCTTGTGTTTCTTTACCTTACTTGTGTTAGTCAATGCTATATTGTTATGAAAAGACACCATGGCCAAGGCAACTTTTATAAAAGAAAAGCATTTTATCAGGGCTCACTTACAGTTCAGAAGTTTAGTCCATCATCATGGTGGGAGACGTGGCGGTATGAAGGCAGACGTGACGCTTGGAAACGTAGCTTGAGAACTCTACAACTGGATCTGTAGGCATCAGGAAGAGATGGAGAGTATCGGTGGTCCTGTCATGGGCCTTGAAACCACAAAGCCCACCCCCAGTGATGCACTTCCTCAAAAAAGGCTACACTTAACCTAATGTCACATCTAATGCCTCTCACTAAGTATTCAAATATATGAAACTATGCAGTTCAACTTCAAATGTCCCCGTGGTATATAACAGTCTCAACACTGTTTCAAAGCCCAAAGTATCTGATACTCATGGCAATCTCTTGACTATAATCCCTGTAAAAGAAGAATAAAAAAGCAGATCACCTACTTCCAACCTACAATGGTACAGAATGTGTACTACCATTCCAAAAGGGAGTATAGTGGGGAAATACTGTCCCAAAGTCAGACAGAAACCAGTACGGCAAACTCCAAATTCAGCATCTCTATGTCTGATGTCAAAGTGTTCTTCAGATCTCCACCTCCTTTCAGGTTTGTTGTCTGGAGCATGCTTCTCTCTCCTGGACTGGTTTCATACCTGGTCTGAAGCCATCCTTGGCAGGTATCCCACGACTCTGGCATCTTCAGCATTTTGGGGTCTCTAAGGCAGTCCAGGCTTCATCCTCACAGCTTCACACAAAGACTTCTCTGGGCTTCCATTCAGTGACAACCTTGACACACTCCTGGCCCAGTAGCTTTCCTTATCTGTAGAGGAACAGCCTTCTTATGTCCTTGACTTTTAAAGCCAGAACCACGAGCCTGAAGCTGCCAAGTTCTTCTCTTTGCTTGTGATGAAACATGCTCCCCTCATTTAAATACATTTTCACCAGCATCCTGTTTTCAATGGTTTCCTTCACTACCTAAGCTTGGCTGTCCTGAAACTCGCTCTGTAGACTGGGCTGGCCTTGAACTCAGAGACTGGCCAGCCTCTGCCCTCTGAGTTTTGGGATTAAAGGTATGTGCCACCACATCCAGTCCTAAACTTTTCTTCAATTCCTTTTCACAAGTTGGAAGTTTCGCTGAGTGGAGTCTTGCCCCGAGTCACAACTCTCTTTATTTCGTTTAGAATCAGACTTTTCTTTAAACATTTTATCTCCTTGAGCACTGGACTTAGCTCCATTACACTTCCTGGTGCTCCTTTTCTTCTCAAACTGTACATTTCATATTTTTAATCACTCAGTTTATTCCTTTTAATTGTAGGTCTGTATAAGAGTCACCACTAATAACCACATGACAATTTTTGAAATCTCCTCTGCCAATGCCATTTATACAAAACTGTTCAATTCAGCCTCAGGCAGATATTTTAGACAAGGGTGGAAAGCAGCCACATTCTTATTACAAGAGCAATCTCTTGGCCACACACTAAAATTCCTTCGGAAACTTCTTGAGCTGGGTGCCCATGGTTCAGCATTCCTATCTTACATGTTTCTATTACAATGGCCCTTTAATCACTGCTTAGCGTGTCCAATTGCTTTTCTATTCCAAAGTCCCAAAGTGTTCCACATTCCTCCAAAGAAAGCATGGTCAGCCCTATCACAGCAATACCTCAGTCCATGGTACTAACTTCTGCCTTAGTCAATGTTCTATTACTGTGAAAAGATACCATGGCCAAAGCATCTCTCATAAAAGCATTTCCCTGGGTCTTGCTTACAGTTCAGAGGTGTAGTCCACTGTCATGGCAGGAAGCATGGTTGGCATGCAGATAGATGTGATGCTGGAGAAATAGTTCATTGTCTTGGCAGGAAGCATGGTTGGCATGCAGGTGGATATGATGCTGGAGAAATAGCTGAGAGTTCTACATCTGAGTCTGCAGGTGGCAAGAAGACAGGGAGAACACTGGGATTGTCTTGGGTTTTTGAAACCCCCAGTGACATTCTTCCTCCAACAAGTTCATATTTCCTAAGGCTTCTTCTTAAGCATTCAAATATATGAGCCCATGGGCACCATTCTTATTCAAACCACCACATTACTCAAGAAAAATCAAGTTACTTCAAGGAATCTCTTGTATCCCATGAGCATATGGAACACACACTGGCTCAAAGAATGTGAAGAGTCTTCCATTTTACAAAATAAATAACGGCTATAGAAAATTGACCACTAGCTTGTCATAATTAGCCCTGCCCTTTTATTTATCTACATGGAAGGTGTTTTCTAAATGCTGTATTCATCCTTTAGCCCCTGTGACAGCCCTTTGAAGAAGGGAGTCTCATCAAAATCTCCATGAGAAAGGAGAGGCAGGGAGCTTGAGCTCAAGCCCTCCTCCTCTTCTAGAGAACCAGAGACACAGACTCAGAACTTTTTTTTTTTTAACTACAGGAAATAGGCACGTAGAGGATCTGGTCAACAGTAAAGAGTCTCATGATAGGGGTGGTAACCTGGGCAACCTTTAAATTATTGTTTATATTATTTTTTCTTGTTTTAGCCTTGTTATAGTTAGGGGAGGGGATAAAAAATTAGGGAATCCCCTATTTTTTCACTGTTTTTCCTCTCTCCTCAAGTACCTAACACTGAGTGGTACTAAGTAAGAATACTCACTGCTTGCATTGTTGAAGTAAAGAAAATGAGATTAGTAAGCTGTAGGTAGCACCATGCTCTAGTGTCAGGGCATAAGATGTTCTCAGAAAATGGAATCTCTCTGAATCCTGTAGTAGGTACTGGTTAACTGGGAAAAGGCAAATTGAGGCAATGTTGTTTTTTTCGTTTTAATTTAGAGAAAAGTGTGAGTGGTACAGCTTTTATACTTCTATGCTTCAAGTCCTCTTTAGTGATTTCAGTGACAATGATTTTAGTGTTATGAATATTTTACATTTATGATTGACTTCTCCCTTTTCACTGTTTTAAAGCTTGGAAACACACCCTTATTGACTTCTACTGCTCAGGAGCCAATATTGATTGTTTCTTTAGAAAGAAAGTGGGGGGAGACGTATTTGCCATGGTCTTAGAGTCCACAGAAAGCCCAAGGAGTTTTAAAACTTCATGAAATAGAAGGCCCCAGAACTGAGAAGGATGGGAATAAACAATGCTTTGAAGTCACATGGCCAGCCAGGAAGTGTGGGAGTGAGGTCTGTTGGTTTATAGTCTGTCTCCCATGCTTTGAATTTTCAAACAAAGTCTATGTATTCATTTAGTGGTCCTATAATAATAGAAAGTGGAATACTGTCAGAAACATGAGTGATCATCATGGGGTGTACTCAGTGATCTTACAGCCAGAACTCATGAGCCTGGGGTGCTCCCAAGCTTCTGCCTTGAGGGGGGAATTCTCAATAGTCCTTGATAGAGTCTGTCCTCAGCTTTGGTTTGGGGTATAGTGAGACAGACTGTATCTCCTTGAGAGTTCTTTGAACCTTCTTTTAACATAGTGTACGTGTGTGATCTGTGGATATATATGTGTATGCATGTGCATGTGTGTGATGATGTGTGCATGCATGTGTATGTGCATGTGTGTATGTGCAAATGTATATGCATGTGTTAATAGTAGGTGATTTCAATACCCTTTCTCCAACAGAGAAGACATCTAGAAAAGAAATAAGCAGAGAAACATTAGAATTAATAGACATCCTCCAACAAATTGACTTAACAAATATTTATTGACTAGTCCACCCAAACACCAAAGAATATACATTCTACTCAGCAGCTCATGAAAATATCTCTAAAATACATTCAGGGATGCAAAACAAATTTTAACGTATTTAGAAATATTTAAAGAACTAAGTATATCCTATCTGATCACAATGCAATAAAACATAAAATCACAGCGAGCAGGTCTTGTAAGTACACAGACTAATACAGATTAAACAACTGGTCAAATAAGAAATCAAGGAAGAAATAAAAGTTTCCTAGAATAAAGTGAAATAAATGAAAGCAAAGTACAATAAAATTCCTGGGACTATTAAAGGCATCCCCACGAGGGAAATATATAGCTTTAAGTGACTGCACTTAAAACCAGAAAGAGCACAAAATGCTTAATGATGTGTCTTGGTTTGAATGCATTAATAATAAACATCGAATCACCAATAATGTGCCAGTGTTGTATTAAGGAAAGAAATCAAAACACTTCCCCTTAGTGCCATTTAACCAAAAGTAGGGTCCATTATGACTCTTCCACACCTATTACCTCTCTCATCAACAGCCCCCACTCTCCTTTAGCCCCTTGTGTGTTCCTTTGTCCCCTCCCTGCCCCATGTGTGATACTCTAAAGGCTTTTTTTTTTTTTGTATATACACACATGGCCACTAAAGTCATCCCCGGGTCTTTGGAGAAATGCCTGCTTCAGAGTTTGCTTATCTCTCTGGCCTGACCATTTCTCACTGATCCTTATCTCTAGGCATTTTTTTTTTAATTCTCATGCTGATCCAGGTAAGTCTAAGAGGTTTAAAGAATGCCTTATTGACATTTTGGGTGTTCTGTACCAGGAGTCATTTTCAAATACCAAGTCTATCGAACTGCTGACCACCTAACTAGAGCACAGCCTGGCTCTGACTTTTGGATGTTGTTTCCTATTATTCCAGCCTGTAGTCATGGTTGTAGGATGTAGATGTATACCAGTATATACAACAGACAGATACAGGTATACTACAGAGCAATGATTCACGGAAGCTGAAGTGGGAGGACCAGGTAGTCTTAGAACTGACTACTTGAACTTGGATTTGAAAGGCATGAAGGTGTGAAACAAGACCCTGAAAACTCCATGCCCGAAGTCACTTGGGTACCCTACTGTTTACCGCAGTCCAATCTTGTCTTAGAATTCCCTGGAATCCAGGCATAGCTTGATCTGCCAGCCAGCAGTAGTCTTGTACCCAGTTCTACAGACCTTGTGCTTCATGCCCCAGACATAGGCAGTCTGTATAAGGCCAGCTCTTGCCTGAACTCCCTTCCAATTTATGCCCCTTCCTGGGTCTTACCAATCTTCTGGGTTTAGAGTTCTGCTACAGCCTTATTGGGTTTACTGGCCATGGTACACAGCCTAGTTCTCCTGCCCTCTCTCCACCCTCTACCAGGCATTTTTGCCAACTACTCTTCCTAGTCTTCTCCCACTTTCTGCTCTCAAATACTCTGTGAAGAAGACTGGGCTAGGGCTTCAGTGGGTTGGTACAAAGATCCAGGATAAGCTTCCCATCAGTCTCCATGTAGAGCGCTTTGCTCCCTGAAAGGTTCCAGTGCTGCTGGCTGTGAGGAACCTGAGGGCACAGGCTCAAGAGAGGACGTGATATGGAGTTCTCTGCTCACTGACCATCACATTGGAGACCTAAGGAATTGTAGAATAAGGGAAATGGGAGTGTAGTCTTTTGGGCAAAGAAGAAAAGAAAAATAAAAATCTTGAGGTGGCTTCCAGATATGGATATGTGCCTCCTGTCTAGAACTATACACACACACACACACACACACACACACACACACACACACATCTTTTTGTTTAGTATTTCTACTTCTACTTAGTAATTTCAGGAGAACCTCAGAAGTGCAGCTTTCATCTTTTCTCTCAAATACTGTTGCGTTTTTTTCTGCCCTTGTGCTAATGAATGTCACTGTGATTTATTTAGATATCCAGGCTAGTAATCAGAGCAGTGGTCTGGTCTTGTTTTCCCCAAAGTCCTACCAAGTCCATCCTTGTTTCTGCTCCAATGGCCACTCCCTTAGCTCACTTCTTCACTGTAATTCATTCATGATGATTCTTTCTCCCTGGTCATGCTCTCTAACTCATAACAAGCCAGAGTGAGCACGCAAAAACCACAGTGCTTAAAGTGTCATCTGTGGGCCAACATCATTGGTACCTTGTGGGAATTGATTAAAAATGGAAGGTCCTAGGCTCTCTATACTCCAAATATACTAACAGAGAGTCTACTGTGACACAACCAGGTTATGCCTTAGTACATTACATTTTGAGACAAGTAGCTCTAAAAATAAGTACCTAATTATATTTTTCTACCTAAAAGGGTCTTTAGATCCGTGTTGTACTTAGTAAAATCCATCACTGTTTCAAAGAGTTTACTGTGAGATCATGTCTCCTAGTAATGTCAGAAGCTACACCCATAAAGTCTTACCATGACTAAACATGAGCTAAACATGGAAAACTACAATAGACATGTTAAAGTGGACAGGGGAAAACTCACGAGGCTTCAAGCTTACCCCCAAAAACTAGAGGCAACTAAGGAATACTGAGAGCGAGAGAAAGAGTCTTCCCCAAGGAAGAGCACACCAATTTGTTTTCCAGTACCAAACAGTCAGCCCTGAAATCACATACATACAATAACATGATGCAGATCAAACATATTTGTGTTTATGTATTTATCAGTGTGTGCATATGTGTGTGTATGTGTGTGCGTGTGTGTGTGCGCATGTGAGACAACAGTTAATGAAAAGGAGGCCATGAATTTTAAAGAGAGCAAAGACAGGTATATGAGAGAGTTTAGAGAGAGAAAAAGGAAGGGAGAAATGTTTTAATTATAGTCTCCAAAATGAGAAAAAAAATCCGTCATTCTTAAATGATCTCACAGAGCTCTTAAGACCTAGTACTGCGCAGTTTATCTCCCACTCTCTGTGTCTGGCCTCGAGCAATAATCACACTAAAATGTTCTCTGTTCTGACAGACTGAGCTTCATGTCTTCCCTTCAGGCTTTTGCACAGGATTCTCCCTTTACCTAAAATATTCTTTCTCTGAGTTTCTTAAAGGAAACCTGTGTCCTACAGTGTCTGGCTTATGTTTTCCTCCTATGTGTTCCCATGGATTTCTATGAATCACTTATCTTGTTAGTGACAAAATTCACTTGTTAGTCTTTTTCTCTTTCTCAAAATACATTCTTTTACAGTACCTGTCTGATTTATGTTTGGGGTAAAGTTGCTTGGAATATCCTGGATGACAAATGCTGATTTAAAATCTACCTCCCAGAATTGATTAAAGCCTAATATGGACCAAAACCATGCTATTTCTTCACTTATGATTTCTTAAAACCTAATATGATAGTGACAGCAAACAATGACAAACAGCATGGTGGACAGGAAGAACAATAACTGGTGAGTCAAGCGGCATTTTTTTTTTATTTTGAGAAGTCTTACCTAACAAAAGCCTTTGCGGACCAGCCTCAATGCCCCCTCAGGATTCAGAGAGAATGCTACATTAAGTGGGGAAAACAAAAAAAAAATGAGGGTGAATGAATAAACTCTCTCACAAGTGCTTTTCCAAGCAAGTGTCTATTCTTTTGCTTCTAGTTCCAATTCTACGGTCCTACTTCTAATTTCTCCTACCTTCTTTCTCTAAAATCTTCTTCTATTCTAAAAACTCTTCAGGAGCCTTGAAGAGATAAAGAAAATACAAGAATTACCATCTCATTGATCAAAAGCATATTCCTAGGGTAAGCAATTTAGGAGCTGAGCCATTGCCATGGCAACGCAAGAGTCCAAGGTTACTGACTGAGACTGTGACCAGAGAGTGGAGGAACCAGTGTCCAGCGAGATAGGCTGTGAGACATAAGTCTTCTGTTAGAAGTCTTGTCTGGCAAGCAAGGAATTGGCATCCTTTTCGTAGGGTGTTTTGTGTAGTAACGTTGGTTGATATAGCTGTAAAGTTTTAAACTTATGATCTATTTATGAAAAGCCTTTAGTCCAGTTTGAACTTGCTCTAAGGTGAAAGTGAGTTAATCATGTGCAGTTAGTCTGAGCAAAAGAACAAAGCAGGCTTTTAAGTGTCCACAGTCCTTGTGGGCCAAATAAATCCAGTAATGAAACATGTCCCGGTATATTTTCTATATATCAAAATTATACATCCAAATGAAAAGTCATCTTCCCGACTACCCACAGATGTATGTGTCCAGAAGAAGGAATATTTTCATGAGATAAACACACAGGCAACAGGGAAACACCCAAAATTATTCTTAGAGAAGAAATGAAGTTCTTAGGGAAGAAATGAAGTGAAGCATGGGAGAAATTACAAACAGGAGCAACTGGTTTACACAGCCAGTAACTCCACAGCCTTTCCAGGTGGGGTTCCCTACCAGAGAATCACTCATCTGGTAGATTGGCCTGTTGGACACTAGCTATCATCTGCTGTATCTCTCATGACCCCAACACTTATACAAGTGCATAACCATCTCAGATCAGTAAGTGATAACCTTTGACTTCTTTTGATGTGAGGCTATTCAAATACGTCTAGTGTTAACCTATTGGAGAGTAGAGGAGAGTAGAGGCAATGAGAACTATTTTAAAGGTGTGGAAACTGAACTTTGGAGAAAAATGACATGTCAATAGTTACATTGATTATTACAGGTGAATCTGGGACTTCAATCCAGGAGTGACCGACTAAAGCTAGGGCTGTATTTTAGAGTCAGGAGTTGAGAAAAGATTGGGGTGGCCTTTTATGTCATGATTGAATGATTCAATGAATCTGTCCACCCATTCATCCTCCATCTATCCACCATACACATACATCTACACATCTATCCATACAACCATCATACACCCACCCATACACCCAACTGTCCATCATCTATCACATTCATCCATCCAGATAAAGATTTATTCTCAGAGAAGGGCAGAGGCACTATAAGCAGAGCCAAAACTCTGTTCGGGATCAATGTGATGATGCTGAGGGCAGAAAAGCCAGGCAAGATGGTCTTTCATATATTTATTCAGACTAGAAGATGAACTTCTTAAGGGAGATGCACTGCTGTGGTTAAGAGAGCAGCTACTGGGGCAAGATAGCAGTTCAGATCCCGTTTCTGCCATCTACTAGGGCTGCGAGCAAGGGCAAAATATTCAACCTTTGTGCATTGACCTTCCTGAAATGAGAATGTAATCCTGTCACCTTTCCTGTGGTCTCCTGGTTGGGTGAAGTGATCAGTGCACACACAGAGGACCATCCATATTCTAATCACTGCTGTAGGCACTGGGAATGTGGCAGGGCATCAAACATGCTGCCTTCTCTCATAAAGTTGATATTCTATTGCAAAGTGTTGGGAGAGAAGGAAACTCATTCTGGAATGCACAGAAACCTCCTACCTCTAGACAAAATTCTTTGGCCTCCCTTCCTGGAAAACTGAGACCTATGTTCGTCCCCATTGAATCTGGGTGTGATACCTTCACACATTTAAAAATTATTACTTTTAGTCAGTTTATTAAAAAAAACAGGTTTTCCTGTGATGTTTTCATAAACTAAGCCATTATATTTGGTTCCTGCTCCCTCACCTCATTGCCTGCCCCCTCCGTCTTTCTTTCTCTTACCAGTCTCCTTACTTCTGCTTTCTGTTTACATCCCAATACTGTCTCTTGTTCCCCCTCCCCTTCATTAGAGAGCCCTTCCTACTTTCTCATAGTTTCCTTTCCATGTGCACACCACGCCCTCCAACAAATTTAAATCTGTATTTCACATATGAGAGAGAAAATGTGATTGTCTTTCTGTCTGACACATTTGCCTGACATAATGATCTCTGATTTCATCCATTTTTGGGTGAGTACCATCATTTCCTTTTATTATAACTGAATAAAATTCCATTGTGCACACTTATCACAGTGTCTTCCTTCACTCTTCTATAATGGACCTCTGGGCTGGCTTGCTTTCTTGGTTGTTGTGTCTAGTACAGCAGCAGTCATGGATGTGCAGGTGTCTCCATACTGTGTTGACTCAGAGTCCTTTAGGTGGTAGTGCTGACTCCTCCTTTTTGGAGTGGAGTAGTGTAGCTACTTTTTTAACTTTAAGTGGTAGTGTAGCTCTTTTTTTAAACTTTCTTTTTGATGTATTCTTTGTGTCTTTCACATCATGCATCTCGGTCCCATTCATTTCCCATTCCTCTGTATCTGCCCTCTGCCCTTGCAACCCCTGCAATAAATTTAAGAGAAAAAAGAAAAAAGAAAAGAAAAATGGGAAAATCTTGTCATGAAAGCTGTAGTGTGGCACAGTGAATCATGCAGAAAACCTTTTGTCCATGTATCTTTACTTGCAAGTGTCCATTGCAAAGAATCACTGGTCTGGTTTGAGGCCTCTGGTTTGTGCTGGACCCACACTGGAATGCCTCTTGGTTATCCTGCTGTTGCACTGTGTCATGGAGATCCTGCAGCTTTGGGTCTGCAGGACCAGTCCATTCACATGTTCCAGGAGATCACAGATAGGGTGGATATTGGGGTGCGCTGACATAATACCCTGGTTCTGGGCTTGGGTAGTTGCAGGGTTGGTCATCCCACCAGTTGTCTTGTCCTCCTCATCAAGATACATTCCTTGCCTTGGCAAGTTCACCCTTTGCAGGGATGAGCAAGGGCTGAGCCCAGCAGTCCTGTTTTCATGTCCTCAGCTTTGCATCTCCCATACCTACACTTAGGACCAGCTCTGCTGTGTCACCTAGGTGTGGCCTAGGGGCCACTCTCCTGAGTGCTGCAGCAGATGGTGGACAGAACTAGCTCTCCTGCTCTTATGACCTCAGAATCAGCTCTTTCACCTGCCTCAAGCCTTGATGGGCTGGGAGGGAGAGATGACATCTCTCTTCTCCCCATGTTGGCATATCTTAGGTGAGTAATGGTGACAGCTCTTCTGTTCTCACAGTATCAGAGCTGGCTCACTCATACCTCTGCCAACAGAATTGGCTCTATTGTGTTACCCAAGCGAGGTGCAGGGCCCGCTCCCCCAAGTGTTGCTGCTGGTGGAAGGCAGAGGAAGCTCTCCTGCCCTTCTGATCCCAGGGCCAATTTCTCCACCTGCCTCGGACATTGGTAGTCAGGAAGGGCATCTCTCTCCTGCCTATGCCTCCACATGACAGATGTAAGCTGTACTTTTAATCATTTGAGGAACCTCCATTCTTACCTCCATAATGGTGCACCAGTTTACATTCCCATCAGCTAGTTAGGAGACTTGAAAATTGGCACGGGTAGTGGAGAGAGCTATACCAGCCACGTGGGCAATGGCTGTGCAGGCTGAGGGGGAGAACATTCGATAGTCCTGAAGGGAAAGCAGTGGATGTTGTGAATTAAAGGCAGAGAGTTAATGCGGGAGCCCACACAGGCACTGGGAAAGCCACAGCAAGGACATCAGCTCTTTCACAAGTGAGATGAAATGCCATGTTGTTGGGGAGGTGTTTGAACAGAGCTGTGAGACACCCCAGTCTGCTCACTGAGTGAACAGATGAACGAGTGAGGCAAGGAGAACAAGGGGCAACCTTCCATGCAATGGCAGCAGAACAGGCCAGAGGGTACAGTGGCTTGGAGTTGAGAAGAGCCCAAGGGGGCAAGAAGTTTTCATCTACCTGTATTTTGATGTTGGCATAGATGTGGAGTAAGAAGAAAAGGGGAGTCAAGGCTGGCCTCAAAACTTTTGGTATGAGCAACCAGAAATATGGGGTTTTCATTTTGATATGAAGAAGACTGATGGGAGTAAGAGACCCTGCGGCCTTATTTTAGCCTCTGCCACAGATGTGTCACACTTGAGACACCTAAGGGACTTCTGATTGCAATTACTAGGAAGCTGTTCAGTGGAGACTCAGTGCAAACTGGTGCCATCAGAGCGAGGATGCTGTGATGTGGTGTCATACCTGGGCAATGTCACCTGTGAAGACTCAACCTGGATGTGATAATCTTTAAAGGAGGCTGGGAGGATGGGAGAGGGATCCAGAAGATGGTCGTATGTACTTCCCAAGAGGACATCTCATGGCTATGGAGAGATGACAGGACCAATGACCTTGAGAAAATTAGCACCTTGAGACCTGGAATGCAAGCAGAATAGATTCGGGAAGAATGGAAGAAGGGAAAGGAAAGCAGAAATTGTAGATGCTTGCTTTGAGGAGAACACAGAGAAGGTGTCATTCCTGCAAGAAGATAGATGGCCAAATGAAAGTAGAAAGGAAAGAAAAATAAAATATTCGTGTGTTGATGGGAATAATCTACTGGAGGGGGCACACTCATCTGTGGGAGGTGGGAGACCATTAGAGAACACAGCCTAGATGGCTCTACAGGGCCCATCACAGGGGCCCTTGGCACTCCTGGTCTTCCTTGGAAAAAGGGCAGAGGAGGCACAGTGCCCTCTGTGGGGCTTGTTGGAAAGCTCGCTACAGGGAGCACCGCTGCTGAATCCTTCTGGCTTTGGATTTCTGGCCTTGGAATTAAAGTGAGTTTGATGAACTTGGAAACAGGGGCCAGACAGGGCAATCACTAATCGCTGCTGGAGGAAATTCTTGGCCTCCAAATTATGCAGCTGTCCATCAACAGCTCAATTAAGGCAGCAGCGGTCTCTCAGCTGTTTTTGTTATTTCAGCGGGTTGGAGAGAACCACAGGAAAATGAATGAGAGTCCAAGTTGTTTTTAGATGTCCTCACAGCTCTCCTACCGGGAGACTCTCAGCTGCTAGGAACCGGAACTGAGGGACTCAGGATGGCCTTTCTGCTAACAACAGCCTCCCACTCTCCTTGGCAGCTGGTGCTCTCTTAACCCTAAGGTATGAGTTTCCCCCCTAATTTTCTCTCTCCTTTTGTTGTTGATTTTTGATGGTCTTCTGCTTGCCAACTTTGTGCTCTGATTGGCTTTTTGACAAGGGGTGGTAGCTGGATTCTACCTGACCTCTAAGGAACTCTTCCTGGTTCTCCGGATCGGCCTCCAGCTGGTCTTGGCCAGGCCCCTGATAGGCAGCCGGCACAGAAGAACTCATGTCCTTTCAGGGGACTAAGATAGAATGAGCAGGGAGATCAATCACAGCAGAGGGAAGGGCCGTTAGCAGGATTCTTCACTTAGGGAACCTCGTGAACTTCACTTGAACTTGCCTAGGAAGAAGACTGGAGGAGGCATCGCTAAGTCACCTTCACTAATCTGGGCTTTATACTAAGGACTATGGGAGCCACAGGGAGTTTACAAAATTGAGTTACAGGTCAAACTAACCAAAGAATCTCAATGGTCTTGTTACCTGCATGAGCCAGAGAGGGGCAGAGGGTCACAGGGTGGGGCAGACATAAACCGAGTGAATACTCTCACAAGGCAGCATTCCCAGCTCTGCTGTGGAACTCAGTGTCCCACACATCCAGCTCCTCTCTGTTCTCGTGCAGACCACTTGCTCACTCAGTGTGTGTGCCGGCACAGAGTAACTTCTACTGTTACGCTCCTTTCCTCTGCTCATTCAGACTGGGTGATGGGTTTATCTTTCTTATTGTCTGGTAAAGCCGAAATCACAGTTCTAGACGATGGGCCACTGAGAAGAAGCAGAAATGCGTGTGTTGCGTGCTGTTTCTGATTTGTCTTCTGTTGCTCTATTGCTTTGCTTGGTGATAGGTGGTAGAATTCAGTGGTGGAGAACACAAACCACTCAGCCTGACTTGCCTGGATTTGAATCCCAGCTCTAACAGTTATCAAGTATTTAACTTTTCCATCCTCAATTTTCCCATTCCTAAAATGGGGCTAAGACTAGCAACCCGTCACGGTGGCCAAGGACTTTAAATAGGGCTTGGCCATGTTGAGACCTGCGATGTCAGAGTTATTGTGTACTGGTGACTAAGCCTGTGGGGATGGTGAGGAAGGGGAACAGTGCTTCTTAAGGACAAGGTAAAACCTCTGCAGGCTCACTGAAAGTTCTGTCCCAGTTGGGATACAAAACAGGTAGTGGTGAGGCCATGCGCCTCTCTCATACAGCTTCTGCAAAGTGAGCACTAATCTAAGACAGATGCCACAGGTCAGCTCATGCAGCGCATTGTGGCTTTTGCTGTGACGTGAGCGGAGTGCTGTGGGGAACAGCGGAAGCATCCTCTTTACTTCTTGGAGCAGGGGAGGTGAGGGAGGATGGTCCTCCTTCTGGAATACCAGTAGTCCGAGGTGCAGTGTTGCACACGTACACCTACTGGACTGCCTCTAGGCGTCTGCCACTTTGCTTAGCTGTTGACTGTTCTGGGGCCATAGCCTAATCCTTTCCATTTCATTCACTGGCTTGTCTGGGGAGTGTGCAGGTCCTGAGAAGACAGAGCTGCAGCAAGAACACGTGCTGCTTGTCTGAGTGCCCAGCGTGGGGAAGTGGGGCTAGACAGGTGCCATGGTGAGGATGGTGTACGGAACTGCACAAGGGAATTGTGGGTATTTTTATGTGTATTAAAGAGGAAGGCCACATGTTAATTCAGTCCATTAGATTAGCTATCATGGAAAATACATGATTTTAAAGGCTAGGGGAGGGAAAGGCTAGAGAAGTCATTGGCATGGTGAGGCAGCCAGGGGCAGCAATGTTCCCTTCGGGGGTTATGAGGCTCTGTGACGAAAGACCACAAACCCACTCAATTACCCTATGGGGCAGGTCAAAAGAAGTTGAAAAAGGGATGATATAAAATATTAACAAAACCTTGCTTTGTACATGAAATTAATGTGATTCTATCAAGAATAGAAATCCTTCAGGAATCATAATTTCAAAGCTGTCAAGCAGACGGAGTGACAAACGGTATTTATGCCTATGCCGTACGGCAGCGTGGAGCCAGCTGAAGGTAGAAATTTTGCTATTGTTTGCCGGGACTGACTTTGAATTATTTAAGGTTTAAATGGTCAGAGCTTCAAGAGCACATTTTGCACATAGAGTCATGGTCCCATATCATTGCAGTCCTAAGGTGGAGGATAGGAAAGAGGCTCAGGGAAGGTTGCATCACTGGCCCAGGCACACGTTTTTAGCAGGAGAGCAAGAGCCAAAGCCAAATCGTAACACCAGGGCTTTCAAGAGCATTGGAGAGCAGGAGTTCTCCACCTGGGGACCAGGTTTGAGATGCTCTTTGCTGTGTGGTTTTTCTGAGAGCTGTGGAATAGGCTGAAGTTTGACTTTTCCTGTGCCCTTAGACTCTGTAGCAACCTTCCCTTCTTCCTGTTAGGACTCTAGAGATGCAAAACAGCTGGGAAACTCGTCTCCTGGGAGCTCAGTGCCTCCTGTTTAGGGGGGCTATGTGCATGTGTGACTCACTATTTTGCTTGCTTTGGTGAGTGAGGGACGTGAGACCAACTGATGAGCTAGGGGAGAATGGAGTTCCTGTGATGTCAGGAATTCAGCTCAATTTTAATTTTGAGCAAGACTTTCAAGCTTCTCTTGGACACTGTTCTGTTAAATAAAAAAAGTACTGGGGGCTGGAGAGATGGCTCAGCGGTTAAGAGCATTGCCTGCTCTTCCAGAGGTCCTGAGTTCAATTCCCAGCAACCACATGGTGGCTCACAACCATCTGTAATGAGATCTGGTGCCCTCTACTGGCCTGCAGGCATACACACAGACAGAACATTGTATACATAATATATAAGTAAATAAATATTTAAAAAAAAAATAAAAGAGTACTTAGTAGCTCAAAGCAGCCACCATTCAGAGCCACAAAGGTTTGTACGTTTTCTTCTAAACCTTGAATAGTTGCAGCTTCCTTCTGAGTTCATTCTTCGATGTGATGTGAGGACAGATGCGATTCTGTTCACTGGATCTAGTGTTCCAATAGTCACAGAGCCGTTTGTTGTAAAGAGAGTCCTTCCCCATCTTGACACCGTTATCAGCTCTCCCTGGGCCGCAGATGCTTCACTTTAGTGGTTCTTAATTCAAAATGCCACTTGAAGGGCCCCGAGAGGATCTTTGCTTCCCCCTGAAACCTCACAGGCTGGGCCTCCACAATCTGCGCTGCTCTCTGCCTTCTTACCTTCCAAGCACTCAAGGAGCAACCCAGTGAGCTCTGAGTACTCAGTGGGTCTTCAGCCCCAAGTTCTTCCACAATTCTCCCCCAAACGTGGTCGGGTCTCACACAGCAGTACCCTCTGTCTAGGTACTGCTAACTCAAAACGTCGTGACCAAAAGCAACTTGGGGAGGAAAGGGTTTAACAACTCTCAGGTCACACTCCATCACTGGGGGAAATCAGGACAAGGATTTAAACAGGAAAGGGACCTAGAAGCAGGAGCTGATCTAGAGCTATTGGAGGAGAGGTGCTTAGTGGCTTACTCAGCTTGCTTTCTGTTACACTCAGGACCAACAGCCCAGGGGTGGCCCCACCCACACTGGGCTGGGCTCCACCACATCAATCACTAATTAAGAAAATGCTCTGTAGGCTCGCCTGCAGCCTGGTCTTATGGTGGCACTTTCTCAAACATGGCTACCACATGACTTAAGGTATATATAACTGGATGACTTGGGCTGTACCAGGATGTTCTCTGGCCACACGTGTGGTCCCTGCATTGTTAGTGAAGATGTTCATTTTCATTTTTGAGGTATCCCTGACTTAGAGAACAAATTCCCCAATTGATACAGAAGCTTGGATGCTTCTGGTATGTAGATTTCCGCCCTATAGATAGTTATTACATTTCTGCTCATGAATGGGATTAAGATTAACTTCCCCACACTCAAAGTCCTTCAGTCACTGAACAGAGAGAAGTGTCAAACATAAGGACCACAGTGCTTTTGGCATTCTCTTGCCTGCAGGAAGCCTGCAGCCCCTTCTCAGCTCTGCTTGCACTCAGACATCTCCGGCCTTTGAGAGTTAGCACACTTGTTCAGAGGCCCTACAGGCTTCATCAAGGTGGATGCTATGTACCTAAACATCTGATCCTTGTTGGCTTTGAGAAAGGGTTGAAGAGGAGGCCCGTGCAAGTGGTTCCAGGTTGGTGCTGAGACTTGAGCTTTTGGCTCATGCGGTCACCTGCAGAGGACATCTGTGACTGTGTATCCTCCCTGCAGGCTGAACTGAACCTGTTATTAACTGCGAAGCCTAGAATACCTGCTGGAAATGGATGTAGAAGTGTAAAGGCTTGGGAGAAAGAAGTAGGGATAATTTCCTTTCCCTCACTGAAACTGTGAGGTCAGAAGAGCCATTGAGAGAGGCAGGGCTAAGACATGACCTCGGCAGGGGTGGTGCAGGAGGATCTAGTGGGTATCAGGGTACCATCCCTGAGGACTCATCACGCTATAGTCTCTCTCTCTCTTCACTGAACTCAGCATTTCCTGACTCGATCCTCATTGTCATCCAGCTTTGGCTCCTCTGGTTGCTGAAGACCCTGCAGCTTTATGGGAAAGAGAACAGGGTTTGTTTTGGTTCACTGTTCGGGAGATGCAAGGGTGAAGGGTCAAATCCGTGATGCTGTTTTTGCTGACAGACCTAATATTTTAGGCTCTTATGTAGCAAAGGGCAGGGGGTGTGTTAACCTTCTGCTCTCACCACCTTCTCTTACAAAGCCACTAGAATTCAATCACAAAGACATCACCCTGATGACTTTATTTAACCCTATCCTCTTCCCAGAGGTCCCACCACTAAATAGTGTCATCCGATCACACTTTTACTTTTAACACCCCAAAAGGGGACTAAATTTTCAACACTGAAACCTTGGAGATACATTCACTAGCATCTAGACACAGCGTGTATTTCCATCTAGGACCAAAAGTCCAGATCATGGCCCGCCTGTCTCAATCCTGTACCTCATTGGGGTAGAGGGTGGGGTGTGGGACCACACTATGGCAGGTGCTGGAGCCAGTGAGCCACACATCGTGGCCAGGAAAGCACGTAACCACCAGGTGGCGCTGTTGGTGCAGAAAAGCTGGTGTCTGAGCTCAAAGATGCTGGAGGAAGCAAGGGTCAAGGAGCTGGCTGAGGAGCTTGAAGGAAGGGCTGATGTCACAGCTTCTCCCAGTTCACAGATTCTACTTAAATATCTTTTTTTTAGCCCTATCTGTCAGTTTAACCCCTCCCCCAAGCTATGAGGTTGAGTTTTCCCAGAAAACATTTTCGTTCTGAAGACCCCAGAACGAACAGCACAAAGCATAATTTAAGCTTAAGTTTAAAGTTAAACACGTTTCATTTGAAATTTTCTCTAAATTATTCACTGTTGATTAACAGTGGGTCACCTACATTTCTTATACACAAATTGTATGCCCACCGGGAAGACAGATTTTTCCCAGGTTGTGATAGACATGCCGTGTGCAGAACTGGACAGGAGGTAAGCGTCATTCCTCCAGCGCGTGCCCTCTCAGGCAGAACTCTGTATCCCAGAGTGTCTGCTGAGCTCCTCCTTTCTCATCATGCAGCACAATGAAATTCATTTTAAAACAATTCTTTTGCGTATTACCATTTTACCATTTTTTTTCAAGATGGAAGCAAAGTTGCAGACTGAGATGGACACGCTTGCTGTTTTTGTGTAAAGAATTAGCTCCTAGCTGCAGGCTGTGATGCAGGGGACATGGGGCATCTCTCGCCTTCCTCAGAACTGACTGAGGAGTTGGTGTCAGAATGGCCGGTGCCGATGTCGACGCAGATACCGCTCTCACCTCAAAGGGAATAAGAGGCAGTTTATTCTGTAGACACCTCTGAGGGACCACGGCCTGGAAACACCAAGCTGCTTACTCCGGGTTCTGCGTTCCCCCTCAGAGGCAGTTTCATGAAGCTCCCCTAAGTTATGCCTTCAAAAATTACATTGGCAGGACGGAGAGGTAGGTTCCAGCCAGTCAGATCAGCCTCAGAGGCTATCTGATGACGTATTTAGTCCTTTGCTTAGCAGATAATAGGATTTTTATTAAGTTAATACATTCCAAAGGCTTTAATCTACTTATCAGATGTTAGATTTGACATAGAAGTGGGCAAGGAATGACTTTTTAGGGGGCAAAGATAACCCAAGAGAAACTGTGATTAGGCTCCAGACCTGTTACATTTCCAACTCCCCATAGTCATGGAGGTTGTAATCAGCCTTTGTTAACCTTGCTTCTTTTTAAGAATTTTCCTTCATATCAAGCACACCAATTGCCATAAATATATTTTATAGAATCGTATGTCTGCTTAGGATCCTTTCAAAAATTGTTTGAAAATCTGTCCTACTCTCGAGTCAAAATTTACTTAATTGTTTTAGATGAAACTTAAGCCAGCAACTCAAACAGCATTCTAAAAAAAAATCCCAGACTTTCTAGTACTGTGTAGCCCAAAGTAGACTAATTAGAAACATGCTGAAGAATGGCACAAGGAAAAAGTAATTAAAGCCTTTGTTTTCTGCAATTAAATCATTGTTTCTATAGGAACAGAGAGACTTGCATGGACGGTGAGAACACTGAGGTTTCTAGCTTCGAATGAATCTCAACTCGGAGCTGAGGGGTGTTTAAGGTAGCATGATTAGTGTGGCATGGTGCACGGCGTATGCAGTGCAAAGTGCCTATGTGTGTGTGTTCAGAACCAAGACGGTAGTGAACGATACAACATAATCCAGCATGGGCAAGCCCTATGAGAAATACCCAGGATTCATTATGAGCTTGATTTGGAATAAGTGATTGGTTTGCATGCAGAAGCCAAATTTTTCTTGATCCTATATTCAGTTATGTGACCCGAAAAGGGTCATGGGTCACAGGAACTGGGATTGGTATGTACAATGAAAAAAGTTAGTCTTTTTAAAATAAACAAGCAAGCAAGCAAACAAACAAACAGTTTGCTGTTCATCTGATCATGAACAAACACACCCAGGACCAGACTGGAGAGGAATGGGGAGTGGAGTGGAGGGAGGGGGAGTAGAGTGGGAGGAGGGGGGGGGAAGGGAGACGGGGAGGGAAATGGGAGGCGGGGAGGAGGTGGAAATTTTTTTTCAATAAAAAATTATATAAAAAAAGAATATCTAGGGATATTTATAAGCCTTTCTCCCTCAATCAGCTAATC
Organism: Alexandromys fortis; assembly: GCF_014885135.2. Lineage (NCBI taxonomy): Eukaryota > Metazoa > Chordata > Mammalia > Rodentia > Cricetidae > Alexandromys > Alexandromys fortis. The sequence goes on along the minus strand of NW_026067970.1, from coordinate 7,342,410 downwards.
TGTTAATTTAATAAATTCTTTTTGACATTTGGTAAAAAAAAAAAAACATACCCAGGACCAGCCCGAGGGAGTGTGAATGAGGGAAGCTAGTGGGTAGAAGCCACCTAGATCTTGAACAGCAGAAAGAAGCTGGCTGGAGGTGAAGAGGGAGGGGAGGAGAGGTTTTGGAAGCCGATGATGCTTTAAGGACTGAGTACCAAGGTCCGGGTCATTTGGTCCAGCTGAAGTCCTCCCAGCTAGTGCGGTGCTATGGCACACACACAGAACACAGATCAGCCCTCCCTGGTGCATGCTGTCTGTTCGTTTCCTCCTGTGAGGCTGAGGGTGGCTTAGCTGCCTGGAGACTGAGGTGGTCTCTACAGAGCCCTCCTTACTAATGGCAGGTACAGTACTCATGCGTGTAGACTCGAATTTCACACTCAAGGCTCTCTACACTCAACAGAGTATGACCTTCCTTTCAATGACTTAAACCAAATGGTGTAGAGCCTTAATCATACATGGAAATCATCACTGACTTCCTTAGTCATAGGCTCATGACTAAGCAAGTCACAGGACGCTGTGATGGAGTGGGATGAAAGTGTACAGGACATTTTTGGTTTCTGAAATCTGTCTACTGCAGGACTCTTCTATCTGTGAGAGACCTCCCTGTGTAGCACAGGCTGGGCTGAAATTCAGATCCCCCTGCCTCAGGCTTGCGAGAGAGAGGTGGGATGAAAGGTGTGTGTGCCGCCACCATATGAGGTACAAGTCACTTCTCGATTTTTTGTTTATGAGACAGGGTTTCTCTGTGTAAAAGCTATGGCTGTAGACCAGGCTGGCCTCAAACTCGCAGATCTGCCTGCTTCTGCCTCCCGTGTGCTGGGATTAAAGATGTGTGCCACCACTGCCCTCTTGGTTCTTTCTTATTCTAGTAATTCAGAAACTGCAAGATTCATAGCAGAGACTGGGCACTAGGCTTCTACTTTCTTACTTTCTCAAAAGAGTCAGTATTAACACACTTGACAGGTGTCACCCGCACCATCTCAGCCTGTGTGTCCTTAGCTATAGCACCCCATGCTGTTCTCCTTTGCCTCTACAGCCTGACCAGGCTAAACATGTGGGTGAAGTATTGAGAAGAAGGGCAAGGGCTTCCGATTACTTTGTTTTAAGATTTGTCTTATTTTAAGTTGTGTGTGTGTGAGAGTTTGTGTGCATGTGTGTGTGCATGCATGCACATCTGTGTGTGTGCATGCATGCACATGTGTCTCTGCGTGTTTGTGTGTGGGCTTGTGCATAAAATTCAGGCGTCCACAGAGCCAGAGGCTTTGGATCTCTGGAATTGGAGTTGCAGGCAGTTGTCATCTGCCTGACATGGGTGCTGGGAACCTGTCCTAGGGTTTCTATTGCTATGCTATAACACCAGGACCAAAAAAACTTGGATGGAAACAAAAGGGTTTATTTCAGTTTCCAACTCCCAGCTCACACTCCATCACTGAGCGAATTCAGGGCAGGACTTGGAGGCAGAACCTGAGACAGATGCCATGGAGGAACGCTGCTCACTGGTTTGCTCCCCATGGTTGGCTCATCCCTCTTTCTCACAGCACTCAAAATCACCAGCCCAGGGATGGCACCGCCTCAGTGGGTTGGACCATCCGCATTAGTCATCAATGAAAAAAATGCCCTACAGACACGGCAACAGGCCAATCTGATGGAGGATTTTCTTAAGTGAGGTTGCTCTTCTCCAGTGACTCTAGCATACGTCAAGTTGACAGAACACTAAGCAGGGTAGAACCAAACTGGTCCTTTGCATCAGAGAGAGCTCTTAATTGCAGAGCCACTTCCCCATCCCTGACTTCTGATTTCTTAAAAACAACTCAAAATATAAATAATCTTCAGAACACAAGTTAGTGAGGTTAGTATAATTATACATGTACATGGCCACCACAGTAGTGTTAGAATAATTATATTATCATGCTGAAGTTTCCTTGAGTCTATCTGCATCCAATCTCTGCCCCAGATAACTAGTGATCAGCTTTCTGACTGTATAGTTTGGACTTCTCTGGAATATTTATTATTATTATTATTATTATTATTATTATTATTATTATTATTTTGAGTTTTCAAGATAGGGGTTTTCTGTAGCTTTGGAGCCTGTCCTGGAACTTGCTCTTTTAGACCAGACTGACCTCGAACTCATAGAGATCCACCTGCCTCTGCCTCCCGAATGCTGGGATTAAAGATGTACACTACCACCACCACCCAGAGTTTTGGAATATTTTCAAATAAGTGGAATTTCACAGTGTGCAGTCTTTAGCACCTAGCTTCTTTTACCAAGTGCTGTGTTGTATAGTATTCCATTCATGAATAGTTACATGATTTGTAGGTCCAATTCAAATTGAAAATGACAGACCGTTTGTTGAATTTAGGGCAAGGTACCATCAAAACGGAATGTCTGTGCACCCTGCCTCCTCCCATCTTCTGTAGTCTGTTTCTCTGTCTGCCGTGGTACTTGCTGCTGTTTAATATTGTCTTACTTTCAGGCATGGCAATACTTGTGAAGTGATTGCATTCATTGCAGGCATGGGGAGCTACAAAATTCACCAAGCATGCATGGCCTATCACCGGACCAACATGCTGTGGCTTGGTTGTGGCCAAGACAGTCAAAACAAGCATTTCTTTTTTTTAAGCTATTTTCTCAGCCTAGTATGGGTAGCAATTCCAAAAAATGGATCATCTATGATAGGATGTGCTAAGAATCTAGATCCGACATTTGCTTATTCACCCAAGTTCAAGGATAAATTTATTAAGGAAGTCAAGATGTTGATCACAGGAAAAGAAGGCCTAGATGTGGGCATTTTCAGGATATGTGGGTGGATGTAGCTTCATTGGCTATCTACTGATGAAGTTGGTCCTAATTCTAAATATTCCCTCCTTTTTATTATCTATCAGATGATGAACAAGTAGGCTGGTTTGGGGGCCATTGTGCATATTGATTGAGAATCTTTTCCCGGACACACATCTTTATTCTTTTTGGGTTACCTGGGTCACACGGCTAGTGTGTGTCAAAGCTGTTAAAAAATGCTGGACTGTTTTCCAAAGTGGCTGTGTCATTTCCATGTCCACTAACAATTTGTGAGGTTCCTTCATACCTGCCCGAGGGCTAGATTCTTCCATTCTGCACATGGCTGATTTGCTAGTGGTGTGGTAATGGTGTCTCACTGTGGTTTTAACTTCAGTTTTCTTACTGATTGTGATATCAAATATCTTTTCATGCATTTATTTGCATTCCCTATAGTTCCCTTCATGAACTAAATCTTTTGCCCACAGTTTTGAAATTGGATTATTTATCTTATCGCCGAGTTACAGGATTCTTTACTTTTCCAGGGCCATATAGTATCCACAAGGCTCCTTTCCCAGGACAGGATCGACCTTCCTTTCCAGAATGTTGTTGTTGTTGTTGTTTTTTAAGAGCTAAAGTTTCTAAATTTTAATAAAGCCTAGTTTGCTGGCTATTTTCTATGATTTATGCTTTTGATGACATTAGATTATCTTTTATTACTGTCCTCAGGGAAGAAATTGGGACCATGGTGACAGCTACCACTGCATGTCTGATTAGGATACTAGGAGGAAGTTTCTTTCTCACAAGTATAATATATTTTTATTAATTCTTTGAGAATTTCATACACAAATACAATATGTTTTAGTATTTGCACCCCTTCTCCCTAATCCTCCTCCCTAGTTGTACTAGATCCACCCCCTACCTTCACACCCTTCTAAATTTATGTCCTATTTTCTTTTAATAATCCATTGAGTCCAATATGTTCTTCCTAAATGCTCATGAACATGGGGCCATCTAGTTTAGCATAATTGACCTACCAAAGTCCACACCCTTAAGAAAGTAACTTGTCTTCTTCTAGAAGCCATCTACTGCCCATAATTCTTCATCTGGGTCTGGAGTATTGTAAGCAATTTCTGTGCTAGAGTGTTGACTGACAATCACATCTGCTATGAGTTCAGAGTACAGCAGGCCTTTCATGTCCAGAAGACCCCGTTTCACCCTGGTCCCCAGTTGAAAACACAGCACACTGTAGGGTGTGGGTCTTAGCCCTGTTGTTGGATGGCCTTCTGGGAGTTACATCTGATGAACCAATATTAAGCGAGGGTTGTTTAAAAATGTGTGTGTGTGTGTGTGTGTGCACATATATGACACAGAAGTAAGAGGGAGACTATTTGGGGGAAGAGAACTCAAGAGAGGCAGAGAGAACATGAGGATAATTGGGGAAATAAAGACAAATCAAGTGTTTTTCTCATATGTGGAATTAGATTTTACCTAGTATGTATGTATGTATGTATGTATGTATGTATGTATGTGTGTGTCATTTACCCATCCAGTCAGGTATGGATGCTCACATCTGTAATCTCAGTACTCAGGATTTTAGTGGGAGGATCAAGAGTTTAAGACTGACTTTGACCACATAGTGAATCTAAGGCCAATTTGACTGACATAATGTATTTGATGCCAGCCTGGAATACATGAGTCTCTGTGGTGATTTGAAATGAGAATGGAGGGCTGGAGGAATGGCTCAGTCATTAAAGGCGAGGCTCACAACCAAAAATATAAGAGAAGGGCCCCCATAGATTCACATATTTGAATACTTATTTCCCAGTTACTGGAACTGTTTGGGAAGGATTAGGAGGTGTGTTTTTGCTGGAGGAGATATGGCATTGTTGGAGGAAGTGTGCTACAGAGGGTGTGTGTGCTTTGAGGCTTCAAAAGACTCCTGCCCTTCCCAGTTAGCTCTCTCTCTCTGCCTCAGTGTTTCAGATCAAGATGTGAGCTCCTAGCTATTCCTTCACCCCACCATCATAGATTCTAACACGGTGAAGCCATGAGCCCAACTTGATGCTATCTTTTATAAGCATGCCTTAACCATGGTGTTTTACAGAAATAGAAACTAACTAAGGCAGATCTCGTTTCTAAAAAGAAAAACACAGCAGAAGGTGGATTGAGTGCTGTCACATGCTGGTGTGTTTGACAAGCTCAAGGAGTCGCATGATGTCAAAGCAAAATGAACAAGGATGAATGAGTCAGGGATGCTAATCACAGAGGAAACAGCATTGTCAGAATCTTCAGTTCTTAGACAGGGTGGTGTCGGAGGAGGGCTTGCTTGTTCTTCCTGGCCGCCCAGCTAGATTAGACCCAAAATAATCACACAGAAACTGTATTATTTAAATCATGGCTTGGCCATTAGCTCTAACTTCTTATTGGCTAACTCTTACATCTTAATTTAACCCATCTCCATTAATCTGTGCATCACCATGAGGTCGTGGCCTACCGGCAAAGTTTTAGCACATCCATCTCTGGTGGCGGTGGTTCCATGGCATCTCTCTGACTCTGCCTTCTTTCTCTCAGAATTCTGTCCAGTTTTCCCCTGCCTATCTAAGTTCTGCCCTATCAATAAGCCAAGGCAGTTTCTTTATACATTAATGGTAATCATAGCACACAGAGGGGACCCCCACATTAGGGTGAACAAGAACAAATTTGGCTCAATACTATCTACATTTTAAAGTGCTTTTAATTGAAATAAAATTAGGTTACTTTCCCCACTCTCTCTTTCTTTCTTTCTTTCTTTCTTTCTTTCTTTCTTTCTTTCTTTCTTTCTTCCAATACCTCCTAGTACCTTCATCAGCTCCCACCTCTTTCAAAAATAGCCTCTTTTCTTTTATTATTGTTATATATATATATGTGTGTGTGTGTGTGTGTGTGTGTGTATGCACAAATGACTTTGTGTTGGCTAACCAATGAAGGAGGGTTCCACCTTGGCATCTTTATCCATGTGCATCATTATACTTTGTTCCCTTCATGTTTGCCATTCTCTCAGGATTCTTCCCTTTTCTAGCCAATTTCTTTATCCCCCTTATTACTCACAACTCCTGCTTCTTTATTCCATGGATTTTGTTACACTCTGTTTTATTTGTGCTATATATTTGAGAGATAAAAGTTTAAAGAAAAAACATCTCCCAAAAGTCTACCATTCAAAATGACTATTAGGAACATTTTCAATTGCTGGCCTTCTGAGACTTTATGTCACATATATGTGAGCATAAATATCATGCTTTGCAAAATTGTAAATATATGGGATTAAGAGTTAGCCTAGCAAGTACAAGGCCCTGGGTTTGTTCCCTAGCTCAAAAACAAACAAACAAATAAACAAAAAGGGACAAAATTAAATTATCAGGAAAGACCGCAGGTAGCACATTTTCACTATATATTACAAAACCCAACTGCACAGAGCATCTGTCACTTCGCAGGCTGCCATTCTAAAGTAATAACCACTTTCTAAAGTCATTAACTTTCTTAGAAGACAAATTTTATGGTTACACTTTAATGTTCTTTATATGATCATGGCATACTTTATTTAATAAATGTCCTAACACTCAGGCAAAAATTCATTTTTATTAGACATCTGTAAAATGTTTGTAAGATAACATTTTTAAGGTCCATATGATATATTCAGTTATCAAGAATGTTCTGATCTCTATTTCGCTAATTACAATTGAATTTATTCTTTCTGAGTCATTATGAATTGCTGTGGAAGTGGGTTAACTCCAATGAAACAGATTTGATTAAAGCACGGAATTAGATACAATTTGCTCTTGTTCCTTGTTGAGAACTTTCTTCTCATATAAACATTAACTCGAGGCTATTTGTGCTTTTACATTTAGTGTGTGCATGCAAATGATGTTTGTCTCTGATTCAAAATGCAAAATTCCCATCCCTTAATGTTCTTTCAGAAATGACAAGACCTGAGATTTTTTCCCCCAATATTTTCTAAGGATCCCAGTCTACAAAACAAATCCTAAAAGCCTGACCCTTTCTCCTGGTTGAGCTGTGCAGCAAATAGAAAACGGTAGCATGTTCCCAGCAGCTAAAACTGCAGGGCCCAGAAGCTCCCATGCTGCCATGGCTCTCCAGCCCTTGTTAAGTGCCCACTGCACGCCAGGCTCTTTTTAATAACATTGTTTTAATTCTCTCTCTCATCCCACAGTTTAGGCGTGATTTCTTCCATTTCCCAGCAGGAGGAAAGGCCGAGTCAATTCTCCAGGGCACACAGAGCCTAAGTGTAGCTGCTGAGCCTGTGGGGTCTTCATTAGACAGCAGTGTTTTCTGATGACCGAGAATGCCACTCAAGCAGTTTTGGAGCTTTTTAAATGGGCTTTCAGTGGCAGAGAGCACGTTCACTTAGCCCAGGTGTGACGATCGAGTGCCCAGCCTCGTTCTATGCTGGCTGGGGTCGTGCTCCCTGTTGCATAGTTATGTTATGGAGAGCACATTTCCTCAGGGTGTGTAAAGTGTACATATGTACAAAAGACTCCCCTGAAAGTGGGAGAACATAGCCTCTACTAACCTCCAGATCTGGTCACGTCCTACAGACAAAGCTGAAGTTTGGAGCGGGATATTGGGATAACAATCTAATGGGGCCATAAATGTGAAAATGCTAATTGATAATTGAAAATAAGGGTTTTCTTATTTTTTTCTCATCCTTACTGCTTTAAGTTGATGTTTGGCTCCAATTCAAGTGTGTGTGTTGGGGGGGCTCATATGTGTGTGTGAGTGCATGTGTTATGTATGTGCATGTATGTGGACACTGGAGGACAGCTTGGGTACTGTTCCTCAGGCATAGCCCTATTTTCTTTTTTCTTGGCAGGGGGGCTCACTAGCTTGGAGCTTGCCAATTAGATGAAGCTGGCTGGCTAGCTAGGAAGCCCCAGGGATCTGTTAATCTCCAAGGCCTAGTTCTGGCATTACAGGTGCACACGGGTTTTAAAATGTGGGTTCTGGGGATCAGAGTAGCTGCTGGCACTGACTCCTTAACTATGATCTTGACTTATCTTCAGATATGTCTGTGTTTGGAGGGGCCCAAGAGCTCTGAGCGCTGCTGTGCAGAGGAGAAAAGAGTGTTTGAGAGCCTTGGCTTTGTCTGCTTCTAGCCCCAATGTTTAGATGGTGCTACCTTGAGACGTTTAGATGGTACTACCTTGAGGCCGTGTAGCTCTTTGCCTCACCAAAGGGTAGAACTGGATCCATATCTTGGCCAGCTCTGGAGTTTGAAACCACACAGTCCGTGGGGGCATAATGTGAGGTGGCAATCTATTCAGTACTAGTAACCCTCAGAATTTCAGGTGACTTTGTCCAATCCCAGACTGAAATCCACCCCCCTCTTCTTCACCTCCCCAATTTTTCATTTTCTCAGGAGCACTGTGTGTTTGTTGATTGTGTCTAAAAAAAAAAAAAACAAACAAAACAAGCATCATCATCATCATCAACAACAAAACCTGATAAGATCATATTGCCCCAGTTCTACTACTTCTTAGTGGTTCAGGCTAAATCATCTCTCCTCCACGCCTCCTAACTGGCTTCCAAGCTCCCAAGCCAGCTTCCTCATGGCAGCCCTGGGGAAGTGAGGAAAGCATAAAACCAGTTCCCTCCTCAGAGTTCTTGATTCTCCTTGCTACCCTCCCAAGCCCTCTATTCCCTCCTTTGGAGCACTGCTCCCATGTCTCTTGCATCCTTAGCTTCAAGTATGTGAGCTTCATGAAGGTGTCTGTGGGGGGTGGGAGGTTGGGTCTGCTCTGCAGTGCTCCCTTAAGATCTGCTAGATCCTAAAGCAAGCGACCAAAGTGAAGTCAGCTCTCACATCAGTTATGAACCACGTCTCCAAGGCACGTGTAGGATGGTTGTGTAGCCTCTGTTGGGTGCTTCAGGCTGTATCTGCCGTGCCTGCCTGCTGAGGGCACCTGTGTCTGCAAAAGGAAGAATGGTCCATTACTTTCCTTTTAAACTCTAGCCGGTAAGTGAGTTCATGATCCTCTTGAGTTTGAGGGGCAGCTGCCTTAGAGTGTATGGCAGCGGTCTCGCGTGTGTTGGAGGAATGAAGGAGGTAATAGCCCCTCAGCTGAGGAATGCGTGCTCTCTGTCCCTGCCCCTGTGAAGAGGCGGGAAAGAAAGGAGGAGGTGAATGTGTAGCATAGGGACCTCCTGGCAGGGCACTGATGTCCTTGCTTGGGCACTTAAGTTGGGAAACTTCTACATTCTGCAGAAGTGATTTCAGTTTTCATCCCATCCGTATCAATTTTAGGTGACCTTGTGTACTTCTATTGTGGGGACAAAACAAGCCTAGAGATCAATCCTGTCCCCATGTCTTGCTTCTGACCTTGTCCCTAGATCTGAAGTTCAGAGCAGAGTGACTCGTGACCTGGCACAGCTTCTCATGCAAGTGCAGATTATTTAACTCAGGTTATCAAAGGTAGTGGCGTAGAGTTCGACATCCGAATGCATCTGAAAAAGGAATCAGACAGTTGTATTGAGGCCATGTCCTCAGGGCTTTGCTTGTCTATTAAGTAGTAATCTAACCCTGTGATGATCCCAATTAATTGGATGTTTTTCCCAGCTCCCTTTAGATAATCTGAGCTCAGCACCACGAGCCCATGAGCAATTTTAAATCTAGCACAGGAAAGAGCCTCTGTTCTTCCTCCTTTGAGTCTTGTAGTTCACAGCCAAGGCAGAAATCTATTCTTATAGTGGAGCAAGGCCTTGGCCCAAAGTGAGCAGGGGACAAGCTTGAACCAGCCACTCATTAGGTGGAACCTTGGACAGTTCGCTTGTTCTCTGAGCAACAATTCATCAGCAACTCATTAGGCTGTTGGTGTGTATGTGTGTGTGTGTGTATATGTATGTATGTGTGTATGTATGCATGTGTGTGCATGTGTGTATGTATGTGTATGTGTCAGAGAGAGAGAGAGAGAGAGAGAGAGAGAGAGAGAGAGAGAGAGAGAATATTTTATGAAGAGTGAGTAAGTCATTAAAAGTGACAGAGACTAACAGAAAGGATGCCCATGTGATGTCTTTCCAAGCAATCTTTCCTATCAGGGAAAGGAGGCCAAGCCTGGCTTCTGAATCCCTGTGGGTGTTCCTGGAGACTTATTACCCTCTTGATTTAGAGGCAATTTTGTCAAGTCCTAATACTGTCTGCGCTTCCATGTCCCTGGTGGGAAGACAAGGGCCGGTTATGGAAGATGATTTGAGATAATGAGCTGGAGGAAGGCTCTAAACTGAAACCTTTTCTAATCTATTCCCAGTTCATCTTTACCAGCTTTGGGCAAAGAGGGTGAAGTGAACTTGAATAATTAGACTCTCCCAAGCATCCTACTTTCTCTAGCAGGTTTAATCAAGTTTTCTCCTGAGCCTTTTGACAACGAAGGAGAAAAGAAAGAAAACCTGGAGGGAGATAACCTTGTTTTTCCTGGGTTAAAGAAGTACAAAGGATTGTTTTCTTTCTCTTAATAATTTTCCAATTCTTCTTATAGACAGCTAATATTAGTACATGCATCTGATATCTCTGGATCAAACCCATTCCCTCCAGTTCCTCATCTATCCTGCGCTACTTTCCCTCCCATGTACATTCCTCCGCATTCACCCTCAATGCATGTGTGTTCTCTCTCTCCTTAGATACCCATGGGCTTCCCTTAGTGCTGCCTGTGTGTGTGTGTGTGTGTGTGTGTGTGTGTGTGTGTGGATGTAGGACCACCTGCTGAAGCATGGGTATCCTCTCAGGATCTGTATCCTTGTAGAAAATGGACTTTTTTTTTCCCAGAGGCCATACATTGCCAATAGTGCCTCAGATACGCACAGAACTTCATAACTCCTCCCCTGTCTCTGCTGGGATGGTGTTTGGACTGATTTTCTGTTGATCTCATGGATGTAGTCTCAGTCACTGTGAGCGCGTGTGTACAGTGCACTGTCATGTCTGGCAAGCACTACTTTGCGGCAGACGTCTACTCTGTCTGGCTCTTACAATCTTCTGACTCCTCTTCGATGATGATCCCCAAGCTATGTGTGTGTGTGTGTGTGTGTGTGTGTGTGTGTGTGTGTGTGTGTGAAATAGCTGTCCCATTTAGAGCCGGACATGTTGCATGTTGTCTTGTGTTAATTGCCACCTGCTGTAAAAAAAGAATCTTTTCTGATGAGGGCTGAGAGATGCAATAATCTGCAGTACAATGATAAGCACTGCCCAGGCCTGGGTAGCATGCTATGAGACAATGTTTGTATCCTGTCAATTATATTTTAATAAAACACTGATTGGCCAGTTAGCCAGGCAGGAAGTATAGGTGGGACAACCAGACAGGAAGTAGAGGTTGGTGAAAGAGAACAGGAGAATTCTGGGAAGAAGGAAGTCCTAGTCTGTAGTCGTGACCCAGCCACAGAAGAAGCAAGATGTGGCTGCCTCGAATAAGGTACTGAGCCACGTGGCTAACATAGACAAGAATAATGGGCTAATATAAGTTATAAGAGTTAAGGGGGCTGGAGAGATGGCTCAGTGGTTAAGAGCATTGCCTGCTCTTCCAAAGGTCCTGAGTTCGATTCCCAGCAACCACATGGTGGCTCACAACCATCTGTAAAGAGGTCTGGCGCCCTCTTCTGGCCTTCAGGCATACAGACAGAATATTGTATACATACTAAATAAATATTTTAAAAAAAAGAGTTAATAAGAAGTCTGAGCTACTACTAGGTCAATCAGTTTATAGTTAATGTAGACCTCTGTGTGATTTCTTTGGGACTTAAGGACTACAGGAGCTGGGCAGAACAAAAAAGCTCAGACAACAGTTGAACATACTTTTAATCCCAGCACACGTTAGACAGAAGCAAGTAGACCTTTGTGGTTTTAAGGCCAACTGGTCTACACAGTGAGTTCTAGGCTAGAGCTACACATTGAGATCCTATCTCAAAACAAAACAAAACAAAACAAAAAAACTTAGGTGGCAGTTTATTTCCATATACATTTAGCAGAATAATAATACTAGTTTTTCTTTTAGGGCCTATCACTGCTGTGGGACAATTTTCTTTTATCCTGTCACTCATATTATTTTTAATAAAACACCAATTGGCCAGTAGGTAGCCAGGAAGTATAGGCAGCGTGACCAGGCAGGAAGTAGAGATGGGGCAATGAAAACAAGAGGATTCTGGGAAGACGGATAGAGTCAGTCTACAGTAGACATAGAGGGAGCCAGACACAGAGCAAACAAGATGTGACTGCCTCGCTGAAAAAGGTACCAAGCCGTGTGGCTAACACAGACAAGTATTATGGGCTAATATAAGTTATAAGAGTTAATAAGAAGCCTGAGCTACTAGGCCAATCAGTTTATAATTAATGTAGACCTCTGTGTACTTCTTTGGGACTTAACAGCAGAGGACTGGGCGGGATAGAAACTGCTTTGTCAACGTATCACCTAGTCAGCAATAAAGTTTTGGCTCAGTTTATGGTAGCAGGCCCAGGTTCCATTTCACAGAGCTGGCTTTAAGTGTAATCAGAAAGTGATTGGTTACCCCCATAGCATTCATGACCCTATTGCCCAAGTGAGCATATCTTGCCAGTCTGTCTTTACTGTGGTTTGCATCTGGGTGAGACTGCTGTCTTTTTCTCCTCCGGTAGTGCATTGTTGCCATTATTATCAGTAGATAAAAGACCTCACAAACTTTATGAAGTAAGCAACCAGCAAATTAAGTCACATACTGCCTCTAAAGAGCAAGTGCTTTGACACAAAGAAGCCAAAGCAGGGCGTGGGCTTCTCAAGGTCCTTCCAGGGTTGAACATGCACAGTTGAAAGCAGGCACTGAGATGTTTTTGTGGTACAGCACATGGCATACCTCATACAGCAGGCACTTTGTGGGAAACAGCTAATGCATAGATGATGTATTGCCTTAGGATCTCACAATATTTTTATTTATTGATTTTTTTCTCAGTATGGAAAGGCTTAACTCTTTCTTTAGCTTAGATTCTTCCAGACTCTGGCACTATTTATTCAGTGTGTTAGGAACCAATAATTCATTGTGATTCTACTATGTATAGGTATTGCGTATGCAGTAGTGACCAAGAGAGTCATAGCCTTGCCCTCAGGGATCTCACAATGTAGGAGGGGGAAAGATAGGACCTGAAATGCATAAAGAAAGGAACATATGTGTGTGTTATGTGTACTAAGGAAGTAAATCCTGAGACAGTGAGGATTCTTACATGTGATTTGAGACCCGGAGAATTAATAGTAACTAGGCAGGCAGGGTGGAAATGGAGATGGGAGATGGGAGATGGGAAATGGGTGTGTCCCATCAGGAAGAACAATACATAAAGACCCTGAAGAGGCAGAGAGCTTTGTGTAAATGGAAACTGGGCCTTTGTTTCCTGGCTGCCCAGACCCCAATAATCACACAGAAACTATAATCACAATATTGTTTGGCCAACAGCTTAGGCGCATTCTTACCTAGCTCTTATATCTTAAATTAACCCCTTATATTGATCTGTGTATCACCACAAGGCTGTGGCTTACTGGTAAGGTTCTGACATCTTTTTTCTTCACTTTCTACATGGTGTCTCCATGACTCTACCTTCTTCCCTCCTCTATCTCCGCTTGAATTCCCTACTTTGCTATATTCTGCCATGCCGTATGCCAAAGCTGCTTCCTTATTAACCAATGGTAATAAAACGTATTCACAGCATACAGAGGGGCATCCCTCATCAGCTTGCCTTGCTGAGGGTGGGAGAGAAAACTGGTCTGGTCACAACGTAACAAATGGCATATGGGTAGTAGAGTGAAATTACACAGGAGGTAGAGGACAGGACCCGTGGAGACCTGGAGGCTGCGAGCATGAGTTTGGGTTTATTCTGAGAACAGTTGGGAGGCATTGGAATATTTTAAGAGGGAACAATGTACTTTTGTGTTTGGAGATATCTCTGGGTTTATTTAGAGAGTGGATTAGAAGGAGACACAATCGAAAGCAAGAGATTAAAGGCTATTAAACTAGAACCTCCCGAGGACAGCAAGGCTTGCCACCAGAAGGACTAAAGGGGGACAAGAACCCAAAAGCTCAGCACCAAGTGTACATGAGGATGTGAACTGGGGAGCTGTAATAGCTGTGAAGAGAGCAGAGAACTCTACAGTGTCTGCTGAAGATGTAGGTACAGCATGTGAGTATCTCCATTCCTGAGAATATGTTCAAAATGTGTGTCTACATGTGTGCCCCAATAGATGGACCAGAAACTGTGCATTGTGGTCCATTTGTAGTCACTCTGCCTTGGTTAGGGTTTCCATTGCTGTGATAAACAGCATGACTAAAAGCAGCCTGGGGAGGAAAGGGTTTATTTATTTCAGCTGACCACTCTCAGGTCACACTCCATCACTGAGGGAAGTCAGGGTAGGAACTCAAGTAGGGCAGAAAATGCAGAGGCCATAGAGGAAGGAATACTGCTTACCAGTTTGCTCCTCATAGCTTACTCAGTTTGGTTTCTTACTTGATATTTATTTATTTATTTATTGTTGAAATAGGGGCGGCGGGGCTATGTCCCCAGCACCCCGGCCACCTGCTAGCTTATGCCCGAAATAACAACACACAAACTGTATTCATTTAAAAACTGCTTGACCCATTTCTATCTAGCCTCTTCTAGGCTAATTTTCACATATTAATTTAGCCCATTTCTAATCATCTGTGTAAGCACCCCAAGGTGCGCTTACCGGGAAGATTCTAGCCTACGTCCATCCTGGGTCGGAGGAGCTTCATTGCGTGTATCTCTGAGCGCAGAGCTATCGCGTCTACCCAGGAGAGCTGAGCATGGCGTCTCTGCTCCAGAGCAGCAGAGCTGTCTCTCTAGGAGCAGAGCAGAGTCTGACCTCACTTCCTCTTCCTCCCAGCATCCTATTCTGTTTACTCCTCCCACCTATGTTTTAACCTATCAGGGCCAAGGAGTTTCTTTATTGCTTAACCAATGAAATCAACAGATTGATATATGACACTCCCACATCAATTTATATGAAGGGTTTCTATGTATAGCTCTGGCTGTCAGTTTGGTTTCTTACTTGCTATTTATTTATTTATTTATATGAAGGGTTTCTATTTATAGCTCTGGCTGTCCTGGAACTCGCTTTGTAGACCAGGCTGGCCTTGGTGTTGAACTCACAGAGATCAGCCTGCCTCCGCCTCCTGAATCTTGGAATTAAAGGCATGTGCCACCACCACCCAGATTTCTCAGCTAGGTTTTTCACAGGACCCAAGGGTGCTCCCCCCACAATGAGCTGAGGCTCCCCACATTAATCACTAGTTAGGAAAATTCCCTGCAGGTCTGCCTACAACCTGGTCTTATGGACCCCTCTTCTCATTTGAAACTCCCTCTTCCTAAACTTGGGCCGTTCTATCTTGTGTCAAGATGACAGCAAACTAGCCAGCACAGGCTCAAACTGGAAATCTACAGAGTCACAGTTGAGTGAAGAAAGAAATGGTGGTATAGTCACCCACAGGAGGGCAATTCTGGAGAGGAATGAACTGTTTCTAAAGCATGGATGCGTCCCACAAACATAATTCTGAGCGACAAAGGAAGGCACAACAGAAGCCACATTGCATGATTCCCACTTATGTCATTTCGAAACAGAAAATGAACACATGGCAGGAGAAACTCAGGCAGCGTTAGCCTTGGGGTGATGGTGAGGGTCTGCGGCAGGGGTTCTGGGGATCCCCTGATGTAGGTCGTGGTTGGACTTGAGCTTTGTGTAGTTTGGGTTGTGAAGATTAACCAAGTTGGCACTTAGGATTTAGGGACTTTTACATTTATTTGTTACACTTAAACAAGAAGTTTCTTAGAAAAAGACAAGACAAAACAGAAAGCGAGAGACCGGCAGTAGTCTGTAGAGAAATAAATTTGTCTTGGGCAAAGACAATAGTAGTGGGAGCAGTGAGAACCTGTCTGCCCACCATTTCTGTGGGTTCTGTATGTAAAGACAGTCAACCACACATGGAAAGTACCTTTCTAAAAAAAATTGAATTACTTAGTGTTGAATGTGTGCAGACTTTTTCCTCATCATTATTCTCTAAATTATATAATATTATTTGCATGCCATTTACAGTACTTTAGTTATTTTTCAAGCACCTGAGATTTAGCTCAGAGCTTCATACACATCAGGAAAGCTCTTCCAACTGAGCCACATCCCTGACTTTCACTCACTGTGTAACCAGGCAGATTTTAATTTGTGATCCTCCTGTCTCAGCCTCCCCAGGAGCTGGGATAGCAGACCCGTATCACCAGGTATTATAAGCAATCTAGAGTTGATTTGAAGCAACAGGAGGACATCTATAGACTATGTGCAAACACCTATATGGCATTTAATTCAAGGGACTTGAATACTTAGATGTCTATGGGTCTTTCCTTTCCTTTCCTTTCCTTTCCTTTCCTTTCCTTTCCTTTTTCCTTTCCTTTCCTTTCCTTTCCTTTCCTTTCCTTTCCTTTCCTTTCCTTTCCTTTCCTTTCCTTTCCTTTCCTTTCCTTTCTTTTCTTTTCTTTTGGTTTTTCGAGACAGAGTTTCTCTGTGTAATATCCCTGGCTGTCCTGGAACACCTTCTGTAGACCAGGTTGGCCTCAAACTCCATCTCGGCTTTTCCCGTAACTTTCAAAATGATCAGTTCTCAGTCAAGCAGCCGCCTAAGTCATGCTTTCTCTTTTGGGTTCCAAACCCTCAGGGTTTCCCCATTTCATCCAGGGTGAAGGCAAGATTTGCATAGCTGTGTACTCTGTTTCCTCCTGGGTTACTTTCCGCATTTTACCCAGGGTGAAGGCAAGACTTGCATAGCTGCACATTCTGTCCCCTGGGTTACCTCCTTGCTAGTGGATTTGTGTTATCAACTTGGATTAAGTGCACCAGGAAACCAGTGATCATACATTGGGGTGTTTCTGGAGATAACTGGCGTGAGTGAAAAATGGGGAAGACCGACCTTGAACGTGGGCAGCCCAAATGCCACAAAAAGCAGACGGGGAGCTTGCTCAGCTCCTCTTGGACGACTCTGGCATTATTTTCTTCTATAGACTCTCACCATGGCCAGTGGACATCAGACTCCAGATTCTTCAGCTTCTGAATGTGGACTCGCACAGCCAACCTTCCAGAGGGCTTCTAGGCCACCAGCTATAAACTAGAGATGGACCACTTGTTCTTATCCTGAAGCATCCAGCTTCCTGCACTGAACTGTCACTCACCTCTCTGATTTTCCAGTTCCATTGTGGACTGTTAGCCTCTAATAGTACACATAGAGATATTCTGTTGGTTCTATTTGCCTGGAGAACCAAAATATAACCTCTTTGACCTTGAGTCAAAACCAGTGTGTTAAACAGTGGGAGGCAGCTCAGTGGCTACCCCTACAGGTGTTTACTGAGGCCTATGACACGTGGCCTTCTATGTGTTTGGAGTACATTAATGAGACAAATCAGACAAAAGTGCCTGCCTAACATAAGAAAACAAATAAGCAGACTATGTTGTTTGTTAGAGGGCAATAAGTGTGGCGGGTGCTGGGGAGGGGCATTTGTGGTTTTCCCCAGGGCAGCCTTGTTTAGAAGGTGATGCTTGGGTGAAGGCTTGGAGGCGAGGGAGTAGGTACTGCAGAAAAGGGATGGAGATGGGCTCTGCAGGCACAGGGCATGCTGGGAGTTGAGCCACAGCAGTGCTATGCAGGTGACACAGGCTGAAGCTGGCAAGGAGATGGTGTCCCCCCCCCCCCCCAGTCAGTGGTGGCAGTGTGGCCTCAGTAAGCGAAAGAACAATCAAAGCAACAGACTCTGGGTAGAGCTGGGTTTCTGTTCCCCCCCACCCCTCCTCCAGCCCTCAGATAAGGTTTCTCTGTGTAACAGCTTTGGCTGTCCTGGAACTTTTTCTGTAGACCAGGCTGGCCTTGAACTCATAGAGATCCACCTACCTCCCAAGTGCTGGGATTAAAGGCTAAAGGCTTGCCCCACCACCGCTCAGCCCCTTGTTCTTAACAAGAAGGCTCTGGTTGCTTGAACTTAGGGAATGTTCTCTGCCCTAGAGCTTCCCAGAAAACTCCTGCGTCTCCACGCTCTGCAGAGTGCCATGGTGAGGACAGGGCTTAGTTGTTTAGTTCAACATTTATGAAGCCGACTGAGTTGTGGAATGTGTTGTTTGTTTTCAGTAGAATGTCTAGTCAAATTCCCAAAAGCCACAAACTTAGAAACGCTTGTGCAGACAGTCTGGAACCAACCAATCTGGGAAGAATGAACTTGGTTCTCCCTGGGAACGAAGGGCTTTGGGGAACGGGAAAGCTTGGTAGAGGAAGGAGAGTTGGGATTCTGGATACTCTCAGAGGGATTCAGGGTCAAGTCAGTGTTAATAAGACATTGATTCTGTGTTCCAAGTGTGTGTCCGGTCATGCAGCAAGGTTTTTCTGTGAGGAAGCAGGCGGTAAGCAGCCCGGCTTTGCAGGCCCTCCGATCTAGTGAGAGACACTTGTGATCTAGGCTAATGAGTGGGCGGGGCTGTGCTTCAGGCCAGCTTTATGGACACAGAAAATGGAATTCATTGTAATTTACAAAGTATAACTTGTTTTCATGTATTTTCTGACCATTTAGAAACGAAGAAAGCATCCTTAGCTTTCCTGCTGTATATGAGCAGGTGGCAGTCACGGGCTAAGGACAATAGCTAAGTCTTACCTTGCACTCAGCTGCCAATGGAGCTCAGAGTCTGCTTAGGGATAGGTGCCTGGATAGTGGCAGTGTGTCCAACCAGAGCTCACCATGGGTACTTTGCCAGCCTCGAGATGTTGTGCTGGGACAAGGATTTGGGAGCGCTATGGAAAGATGGCATAAGGGCTCCGTGAACTTTCTGCTTTGCCTTCAGGTGTTGTATCTCCTGACCCAGCCTCTTTCTGACGTCCAGTGTTTACCTCAGTCTCTTGTAGAGTTCTTCTGTCTCCTTATCTGGTTCTGTGGTTTTTGTTTGCTTTGTTTTTAATCATTGTTGCCCTGTGTTTGCTTTATCATTGATGTGCCTGCCTTGTTACTGCAGCTTTTTGGAAGCAGAGCATATGGTCCTACTGTCCTGAGTGCCCCAAGTCTCTCTCTCCTCAGGTGGGTGGGGGGGTGTTTTCTGCTACCTAGCTCTTGGCTCCCTCAAATTCTGACATTTCCTATGAGTACTTTATGAAGTTGTGTTTTGGAACCAGCTCATAGGGCTGGGGTAGATATATCTCCATCCAGATCTGAGGCCAGTGATGGCTTGGATGTTAGCTTGAATCTCTCTGCTCAAGGACATTCTCTTTAGAACTCCTTTCTTACCTCTTCAGTGTCCACCTACAGTGGTCTTGGTGAGGAGCAAGAATGTGTGCTAGACCTGTTGGAGGCCATGTTCAACCCAGAGCCTTGTGACATCGGATACAATTGTTAGCAGGGATAGTGTTTATTACCAGGGGACCATGAAAAGTTTGCCAATGAAGACCAGGTTGTTCTTATTTTCTTTTGACTTTTCTTGTCCTGGATTACTAGCTTGCCAGCATTTTCTGCAAGCTGAGGCCCAGGTAGAGCTATTATTGAGGTTATGATACAGCCTCACCGTTGGTTTATAGAGCGGCAGAGATGGGAGTCACACAAATTTACTTGCAGTACCAGTTTACTAGGCAGATGCTCTACCATTGAGCTGCACCTCTAGCTGTCTGTTTGCCAAACTGACAGTTTGGGAATTTCTTCCTAACTCCGTATTTTCCTGATAAATTCTTTTTAATCCCTCACAGCCTTTGCCGGTCTTCTTTCCTCAGCCCCCAAACAGAATTGAGTGCCTTCTTATGTCTTCTGATTAACTTTATTTTAATCAGCGGCTAGCAATTTGAATGTGAGCCAGGAGAGCACACAGAGATTAATTTCCAGGGCTCTGGAGCTAAGCTATCTGGATTCAAGCTGCTTGTCTATTATCGTCTTGACATCTTGAGAACTTTGAGAAAGTACGTAGGTGTGTTGGCTAGATTGTTTTAAAAAATTAATTTGATATAAGCAGAGTCGTCTGGGAAGAGGAATGGTTAGTTGAGGAATTGCTTCCATCAGATTGGTTAGTACGCATGTCCATGGGGTATTTTCTTCACTAATGATGAATGTGGGCAGGACCACTGGGGGCGGTGACACCCTGGACAGGTGGTCCTGGATGAGAAAGCAAACTGAGCGAGCCCTGGGCAGCAAGCCAGTGAGCAGCATTCATCTATGGCCTCTGCACTAGTTCCTGCCTTGAGTTCCCGCCCTGACTTCTCTCAGTGATGGAGTGCGGCGGGAGAGTTGTAAACTCAAACACTTTCCTCCTCAAGGTGCTTTGGTCATGGTGTTCACAGCAGTAGAAAGCAGACTAAGACAGCAGACAATTCAGTTTATCCCTTCTGAGGAATGAGGCTAATAGTAAGACATTCCTCCATAGAAAGTAAGGGTGAAGGAGGTTAATACACACAAAAGCCCCTGTCTTGGATGAGCATACAGTGAATTCAGTCATCACCACCACCATTCCTGGCTTCTTTTCCTTTATTTTGTCAGGTGCATGCCATTCAATCCACACCTAATACATTTAATACACACAGACAGTCCGATTGTGAGTGAAAGCTTGGAGGTAGAGCAAGGAGCAGGCCGTGTGGGCTGCAGAGAGGGTATTTTAACAACAGAGGGGCTCTTAAGTGGGACTTGTAGAGTTGGCAGCATATGGATAGATGGGCGGATACTTCAACAAGCATTCATAGAAAGAACTTTGTTCTCTGGAAGTTAGACCGTTTGCTAAATATAGAAGCTCAATGTTAAAAGTAATTAGCATTAAGTTGATTCCCTCTCAAGTTAGTAGCAGGTTTTCTATCAAAATTCCATTTCTCTCCTTCCTCGCACCTTCTGAAGTGTTACTAAGTGTTTTGCTTTAGGACTTTAATAGGTTTTAATTATTGAAAGGTGCACTTGAAGAGAAAGCAGTAAGAAGTAAAAATTTTCTGTAACTCTTGGCCATCTATTCTCTGCTTACTGGAGAAGCTGACACCACTGACAACATTCCAACAGTAATGGGAAAGGGTTTACTGATTGCAACCCCCTTGGTCCTCCCCCCCTCATCCCCATCCAGCCTCATCCAGTGTCACCTTCCCCTTGAGAGGCATTCTTCCTTTGGGAATGCACCTGCATTCTCTTTCCGCAAATCAAAGGGAACCCTGCATGACTCTGACCTGTGATTTTTTTTTTTAAGTATGGGGATTAGTTTTATTCATTTATTTCTAAAAGTAAGAATCTGGATAGTGATTAGATTTGGCATAATTTTTCTGTCACTGATTAATCATTCATTGGCTGACAGGACCTGGGGTTTCCTGGAGAAGAGGAATCAGAATTGAACTGTGAGACTGACCCTTAGTTCTCTCTTCACTCTGAACCAGGAAACAGGTCCCCTGGGGCAAGGCAAATCTGGCTTGAATTAGCACTGCTACATTGTAGTGCCTGGCGGAGGCCTGTGGCACACCCTTGGTTTTGACTCTCACTTTCCTTTGCTATAAGCAGCCATTGTGATGCTGAATTCACCTGCAGTGATGCGCCCACGGGGAGAAGAGAGCTCTGGAGCCCACTGAGCATACTCTGTGCTTAGTATGTGCTCTGGAAAGTCTTCCTTCTCTGCCTTGAATATTCAAAGTTGCTCTCCTGAGATGCTCAGGGTGTTACATGTAGAGTGAGATGTTCCTTAAACTTATTTACATTGAGATGGATGTGTGAAAGTTAGAGTACAGCTGAGACATTTTTTATGCGTGTGTGCAAGATTTGAGACTGTGTTTGTTATGGGGACGGTTGTACAAGTCAAGTAAATATATATACAAATTAAACAAGAAAACCCTCTTATATAAAACCTCTGATATTTGTGAGAGACATGATATTTGAAATTCAAAATATATATGCACACTGAAAATATAGATTGCGTGGCTGCTATGAGACACAAACCTTTGCAAATGTTACAAAATGTTACTACAGCAGGAATTTAGCAAGCCCAAAAGTCTGTCAGTTGGTAGACTGGTGAACTGCTGTTTAGTCAATTCATGTTCATCCAGTTGGCCTCGGATCAACTCTCCTGGTCCCTTTCTGTTCTGTCCTGGTGATGGGCAGGGAATTTGCTGTAGTCCAGAGCCATGCCATGCTGGGGAGACCTTATGCATCCCATTTATTTTTTGGACTTTGGAGTTATAGTTTGCAAGGTTGATTTCCCCTTATCCCTGTTTAGGCTGACCTAAAATCTACAAAATGATGAGAAAATACTTTTGTCTTATTTACTTTTAGTGTTTTAAAGGGATAGCATGATCAATGATACTTATTGAAAAAAAAGTCATTTAGCTGGGGACTTGCTTACTGTTTCAGAGAATGAATCCATGGTGGCGGGGAACATGGCAGCAGGCAGACAGGCATGGCCTGAGAGCAGTAGCTAAAAGCTTACATCTGATCCACAATCAGGAAGCGGAGAGGGAGGAAAGGAGGGGTGGGAGGGAAGAGACAGGGTTGGGTACGGTCTTTTGAATCCTCAAATTTCCCCCTCCCCCAGGAACACACCTCTTCCAACAAGGCCACACCTCACAGATCTTTCCTCAGCAGTCAGTCCTCTCTGGAGTCTAGTCTCATTCAAGCCACCACACATTTTAACTCACGTAAAACTGGTGTATCCCATGCTGGCTCCAGAAACATGTCTGTGGGAACTCCTTCCTTCACTTCTGACTGGACACCCAGAGAGGTCGTGGCGGGGGGGGGGGGGGCCATCTACGAGGCTTGCTGAAGGCAGTGTTCAGTTCCTGCTGCTCATAATCTCATGGCCTTGGAAGCTTGATTATATTACTTTTCCTCTTCAGAATGGTTTGTCCACTTGAAAAATGGGAGTCCTTATGTCTACTCACCAAGTCATGGCAAAGGAGGTCCCCCCCCCTACATTTCTACTCTTCTCTAGATCAGTGTCCCCGGGATGTGGGATTCTGTCTCATGGGACCATTGCAGAACTCTGGAGGGGGCTCGCTTGACTTTTTTAGCCTCCTCCCTTTTCAGGGCTGGCTTGCTTACTTGCCCAGTTGGCAACAGTTCTCTTGCATGTTGTACAGGCAGACAGGGTCTGTGGCACCAAGGGGACAGATGCCACTGCTTTGGGAACACTGAGTAGGAGGGCAAAGGCGGTGTAGAAGGCCAGCTATGAGGGACCAAGGAAATCCGGGAAGGCGAGAGTTTGTCAGAGAGACTAGTCAGCTATACTGGACACTGGAGAAAGACTGCTCTGAGGGGATCACACATGCCCACAGACCCTGTTTCTTTTCTTTGTCATAGAGACTGGCACTGAGAAGGCAGAGGAGTGCAATACCCAGCTACAAACCACAGAGAGCCAGGCAGGAGAACAAGGTAAGCAAGCCATGTTTTCAAATTCCCTAGGTGTTCTTCCCAACTCTGAACTTGAAGCAGCCTAATGGGGTGATGAAAAACAGATACCAAGTGTTCTGGCACCAACTGCAGGCACTGTAAAGTAAGAAGGACCAGAGTCCTATTCCTGAGCCTTGGTGACTGGTCCTTGGTGCTGGTCAAGCAGGGTCCTAAGGAGGTTTCCTATCATTCAGGTGCTCTCAAGCTCCTGGAACTGAGCAGAGTTGCTTTTCCTGCAGGATATTTGGCAACACAGGCACCTCACCGAGGAGTTCCTTGAGGTCTCTTTTACTGGAACCATATTTATACAGGGCGAGACATCTCAATGCCCTCACGGTCAGTTGCATCCTGCTTTTCTGGCTCCATTCATGCATTCATGCTCACACCTCCTTTATCTTCTGCCAGATAGTTGAGAGCTGCTTCTCTCCCCGTGAGCAGCAAAGATGGGGCCTCCAGCTTGAGCAAATTGTCTGAGGCATATCAGCTCCCACTTGCTTGCTGTCCCTGACGTGACACTCTATGTTTCTGTTGCTTTTCTGGAAAGTCCTTGCTGTGAGTTGTGTACTGTGGGGTCCTGCTGTCGGGTGTCTGTCTCTCACCCCCCATCTCAGTGGCGCTACTGTGAGCTCCGTTGTGTGTGCTCTGGCCAGAGAGCTACAAATGAGTAGGAGATGAGAGGGAAGAGCCTACGCTTTCCAGAACGAGGTTCTTGATGCTGTAGGCAGAGATGGCTCAGGGGATGTTTGTAGGGAGAACCCGATGACTCCATTTGGTTCCCTGATAAATGCACCGTGTACAAATTAGTACTAGCTATGAGCCTGGGCTCTGTCGAATGTTGCTGCAGACTGCTCTATCTAGGTGTAATCATTAGGGTTACCTATTTCTCCTTCTGACTCCATTTTTTTTTTTTTACTGTAAAACTTTCCACTCTCAATGCGTCGCATGAAAGTTGCCTGCAATGAGGATTGTGTGAAAAGATCATAGCCGTGTCTGGCATAGTTGTGACTGATTTTTACTGAGTAGTTATGTGCCAGACACTGTCCTAAATACCATTCACCCTGAGTTCATTTAGTGCTCACAACAACCACATGAAGGGTGGCTGGTTCCCATGAGGAGATAGGCAGAGTCCAGTGTCAGGAATTAGCAGGATGCTTGAAGAATATTTGTGATCTTTCATAGTATATATGAATGAGATGAAAATGACTTGGGCCTGGCTGAGGTAGAAGTGGCATTAATTAAACCGAAGAGGAAAAACAAAACAAAGCGAAACCCAACAGAAAAAAAAAAAAAGAGCCATGGCTGTCTCCTGCTTCTCACCACTCTTAACTGCAAAGTAGAGAAATGTAAATGTTATATCTTTGTGTCAGGAAGTGGCCCTGGCTGGACCAGCAACCCCCGGACCTGGCTCCAGCCACATCCTGAGCTCTCCTCTGTTCTCAGAATTCTGTTTGCATGTGGGCTGGCCCATCAGGGTTATGAGCTACCCAAAGCAGGGAAGAAAGAGTCCCCTTTGATTCTGACCCTGAAGATTGACTTGTAGGGGTCGCTTGGTCACTATGGGCCTGGGGTACCCTTGGTCGTCTCTCCTTTTCTTTCCTCTCAGTTCTTCTAGACAACTGTATCTCTATCCCATGTCCTCAGAAGAAGCCCTTTTGAAAGCTCTGGGAGCTTCACATGGCTCAGGGAAGGTTTCCTGCTGGCTTCTGTGTAAGTTATCTGCTAAGGTTTTAGGTTTCCTCATTCTCCATTTAGTAGCAGGGCTGCCAGTGGCCATTGCCAGGGCTCTGTGTCATGCTGGAGATGTGACCAAGCCCACCTGTTGTGCTTGGGAAGATGAGTAGCAGTGAGGCTGGGGAGGGGAGGCACTTTGGGCCTCCTTCCTTCAGAGACAGAAAGGCAGCCAAGTTCAGGCATGCAGGTCTGTCTTCTAGGTAGAAGTGGGTGGGGAAGGAATGGGGGCTAGCTTCTCTGGTCTTTTCGCTAGGGCCCATTTTCTTCACTGCTTATTACTCTCTCTGGGCTTTATTTTAAAAGGAGGGAGTTGACAAAAGTAAGAGCGAGTGGAAGGTCTGTCTTGCTGAGGGTGTTTGAAGCCTCACACCACCTCGGAAGACAAAAGGAAGAGTGCAAAGTGATGGAGCCAGGGAGGGCGCAGACCTGGCTGTGTGCAGAACTTGTTTCCACCGTAGGGAAGTTGGCCTGGGGTTCCTTATGTGTGGTATGGGCATGTCGTGAGGACTAAATGACCTAATGGTCAACCAAGAGGTTCAGACTTTAGTCCTCTGGAATAGAGTTGACAGCAGACAGGTCAACAGGGGAAACCACACAATGAGCATGGTTTACATAGCACAAGAAACTTTGACGCAAAGATCCAAAGACACAGGGTCAGTCGTGCATTTTTTTATGCACAGGTTGGATGAAGCATAGGGAATCACGTAGAAACATGGCTGGACCTATAATCCAACACTAGACTCTGCTCGGACTATTTATTTAGATCAGCGTTTCTCAACCTGTTTGTTGTGACCCCTTTAGTGGGGTCAAATGACTCTCTTACAGGAATCACATATACTACATATCAAGTGTTTACATTGTGATCATAACAGCAGCAAAATCACAGTTATGAAGTAGCAACAAAAATAATTTTATTGTTGGGGGTCACTGTAATATGAGGAACTGTATTAAAGGGTCGCAGCATTAGGAAGGTGAGGCCTTTCTGTGCTGTCTTCCTTCCTTCCTTCCTTCCTTCCTTCCTTCCTTCCTTCCTTCCTTCCTTCCTCCCTTCCTTCCTCCCTCTCTCCTTCCCTCCCTCTGTCCCTTCTTTCCTGGTGTAGGCAGGTTTCTTCAGTAATCAGAGTTGCATGACACCATCATACAAGGAAATCAGAATTTTTGATCAGCCCTCGCAAGAAAATCCAGGCGAAGTTCAAGTGCTGATTCTTAGGTTGTAATAGCAACCCTGGGGAAAAGGACTCCCAGTTTCTACAATCAATTCTGAGGAAGGGGAATCCTAGTTCCTGTGACTTTATTAAAGGAATGTGTGGTGAGAGACTGGAGATCTGGAGACAGAGAACTGCTTCCAGTACCTGTACTCAAGGAGAAACCGTGACGAGGGACAGACCAGAGGAAGACAGAATCTGCTTCAGTCAATCGCGTCAATTTCTGAGCCCCAAATGGAATCGCAGTACAGACCTTAACAGGAAGCAATTGACACCGAGGAAAAATCTCAGAAAGGACCACTGATTTGTCTTCCTTTAATGCCTGCATTGAATTAGTACTCCTTTATCCTTTTCTGTTTGCTATTCTTTCCAAAACGTGCCTTACATGTCCATCTACAGCACACCTCTATTTCCTGGTGGTTTACTTGAGTTGCTGAGTCCTTGAATCAATTCCACACGCCAATTGTCGTGTGTGTTTGTGTCAGTTCTATAAGTGTGTGCCGAGTGCTGGCTGCATGGAAACCCTATTGCTTTGAAGGATGGCCCTGGAATCACAAGGAAGACAAAGGGAACCAAGTTACCTTCCACTTTTGCAAATGGTTTCTGTCGGCTTGAGAGGCCGTGTGAAAGAAAGTTGGTCCCCGAATGTACGCACAAGCACTTACTGCAGCGGGGAAAGTACATTCTGGTTAACTTAACTACCTGACAGATGCCTCTCAGCGCGAAACCACCGAGACTCCCACCTGCTGCCAACTATAACTACGCTCTTTTATCATGATAATATATTCTCTGATTCTCTGACAAAGTTTTTTTTTTTTTTTTTTTTTTTTTTGGCAGAAGTGTAATCAACATCTGGAAAAATTTGCTTGTGCTTCTGAGACTTCAGTCATCTTGTCAGTGTAGAGACTGAGATTTCCCCACACAGTAAGCATGTGTAATTCCTGATCAGAATTTAGAACTTCAGTCACACAAGCCTGTACGTGGCACACGTCTTTCAGTAGCAGCTTACCTTGTATGGGGAACGCGCACACCTCATATTGTGTTAGCTGCTGACACAAGGTGTCAGGTGGTGCTGATGGGGCAGGAGAACATCTCCATCAGTGATGTAATGCGGAAGGATGGAGTCGCCCCTGGAAACAAGAGCCTAGAGCATCTAGATGACAAATGCCATAATCATGGACAGTCTTACCTGAGGCATGGAGGATGGTTAGAGTATATCTGATGACATGGGACACTGACATACTAGTTTCTGTATGTCTTCCTCGTTTTCTTTTTCACAACGCTGGGGATCGAATCTGGGGTCTTCTAAAACGCTAGGCCAGCATTTCACCACTGAGTTACATTATTAGCCCTCCAATGTCTCTCTAAAGCCAATGCCAGAGACAGAATAATCATGTATTCATTCATTCAGCAAGCATTGACTTACCATCTACAATGGACTATTGCTCTTTCTATATATCTGGAATACATCAGTGGACAAAAGAATTATAAGCTCCAAGAAACTTCCATATTTAGTGAGAGTATACATTGATCTGGCTTAGGATGGGTTAGTTCAATATTTAGCTTACATTATAAAATGTTTAAAAACAAAAGCTGAATCTCATATGGAATGAGAGTCGAGTGTGGAAATACTGGGATGGTGAGCTTTAAATGACGAAGTGGGGGGTGGGAAGATAAAAGAGAGGAGGAGGAGGAGGTCTGGGGTGGGGAACCAAAGCTAAGGATAAAGGAAGAAAACATATATTACTACAATATGAGATAATTCAAAATAATATTTAAAGGTCCAGTGAGATTGTTCAACAGGTAGCACTTGCCACACAGATATGTGTAGGCCTGACAACCTGGGTCCAGTTTTCAGAACCCATGGTGGAGGGAGAGAACTGAGTCCTGAAAGTTGTCCCCTGGCCTGTGACTCTGACTTTCTATTTATTTATTAAGAAACAAATAAGTCTCACTTATTTATAAATGAAATAAGATTTTGAAAAAAGTGTGATATGAGATATATACACAGGTGAATAATACCAGTCTCAGAAGCCATGGATCATCCAACGAAAATGCTGGTGTCTGAGGTGAGATACCTACATCCCTGTGGGTTGTTGGTTAGAAAGACCCCAAAGGGTGTCCCCCAACACAGAATATTGCTCTTGCTTGCACACTAGAAATAGATGATATATACATTGATTGCAGGACCAAGAGAAAAAGAAACCAGAACTGAACTATAAGCTCCCTCCCTCCTGGATAGCATAGATAGTGACCGAGCTTCTTTGCAGGCTATGGGAATAGAAAAGTCGTTAATAATCTTATGTATCTGTGACTACTGAAAGCTATATACCAATGTGCCAGGTAAGATGGTGCAATAGTGGCACAAATGTTATGAGGTAACCAATCTTACTCTGTGATTAGATTTGAGGCCTGCTTCACAGGAGGGAATTCATGTCTGGTACTTCAAACAAACCTCAAAATTTCATGCCTGGGAGGTCATAGATGCTAGAATGGAACTTACCACTTTTTAATTTTGCTATTTTGATATGGGATCAAAATACCTTCTAAATATTTATGTTTATATCTATAGACAAATACTTACCCCAGCCTTGATCAGAGAAGCCTCTCTTTGCAGTGAATGCAGAGAAATCTAGCTCAAGGGGCTGAGAATAAGTGAGTGTTGTGTGCTCAGCCCTAAACAGAACAGCTAGACTGTTGTTTCTGAAGCTCAGGGAGCATTGCAGAAGAGTGTAGGAAATATTATAAAAGCTGCATGGTAGAGTGATGGGCTGGGATATGATCTCTTCCAGACATCACAAACTCAGAGCAACTTCAGAGTTACCTTTACTGGGAGTACACATGACTGGCCCTGTGCATAGCCAATCATGGAGGATGGAGGAGGGGCTAGTGATGGAAGCTGGAGAGGTATAATTATGTCTCTAATTGTATACCCACTGGTAAGTCCACCATGAGATGGCCCTGGCCAAACTTGGCAGGTTACAATGCAAAGCAAAAAGATGTGATCACGGGCAAGGGACTTGTAGGGAGGAGTGGGAGCTGACAGGGTGGAAGGGAGATAGGAAAGGGTGTGGCGTAAGAGTGATCAGAATACATAATCTTCATGTATAAAATTGTGAAAGAATAAATTTTCCTTAAAGAAAAAACAATAGAAGTAATTTAGGTCCCTGTGACTGAGTTGATTGCCAACTTTCACGATGTTTCTTTGAGTATGGCAGGACACAAGTTTTACTTACGTTTCCGTCACTGTGACCAAATACTCCACAGGGGCAACTTGAGGGAGAAAGGGCTTATTTTGACTCCTAGTTTTAGGGGCATTTCAGTTCATCATGGTAGCAGGAATGTGTGACAGAGTCTTATCCTGATAGGCTGGAATCAGCGGTCAGTTTAACCTTCAAAGGCTCCTAGTGGAGCCAGGGAAGCCATCCAGGTGTCACCTCCTAAATGCTCTACAGCCTTCAAAATGCTGCCACAAGCTGGGAACCAACTGCTCACAGTACAAAACAGGAACGTGTGAAGGACTCTCGAGATTCAAGCCTAAAGAATACATCAAAGAAGAAATCAAACTGTAAGTAATGTTTCTGTGCAGGGAGCCAGTGGAGCACAGCCTGTTTGTGTTGATAGGAATTAGTACAAGCCTGAGCTCCATGGCTCTCAGAATCTCAGTGGGCTATCGGTCCAGCCCCACTCCAATTTCATTCCTTCCCCTCCCTCTAGTCCCCTCTCCTTTTTATTTTTTAATAAAATTTATTTGTTCTGTTTTTCAGCTTGTATATCTAGCTCCCATTCATTCCCAGTCTTTTTGCATCTGCCCCTTACCCCTGCACCCACCCCAATATAACAAAATTCAAGAGAAAAAAATTAAGAAAATAAAATGAGAAAAATTTAAATAAAAGGGGAGCGGGTAGGAAATGAAACATCTTATTATGGAAGTTCCACTGCGCCCCAACAAGTCACAGTATATATTGCTTGGTCCATACATCTCTAAGTGCAAGTGTTCATTGCAAAGAGTCATTGGTCTGGTTGTACCCTGGTTTGCACTACACTATCGATCCTGGGCCCCCACCAGGACTCTTCCTGGACACCTCCC
The DNA here is from genome assembly GCF_014885135.2 of Alexandromys fortis. Lineage (NCBI taxonomy): Eukaryota > Metazoa > Chordata > Mammalia > Rodentia > Cricetidae > Alexandromys > Alexandromys fortis. The sequence goes on along the minus strand of NW_026067970.1, from coordinate 7,312,150 downwards.
TGGTGCCCTGTGCTGTGGAGATCCTGCAGCTTTGGGTCTGTGGGTGGGGTGGATGCTGGGGCAGGTTGAGTCACAAACCTGGGTCTGCACCTGAGCAGCTGTAGGGTTGGTCCGTCAGATGAGAGATGGAGACAGCTCTCCTATGGTCACAATTTCGGGGCTGGCTCACCTCTACCTGCTCTGACCAGCTAACCATGTTGGCTCTATTGTGCTTCCATGGCGAGGTGCCGGGCCTGTTCTCCCAAGTATTGCAGCTGGTGGGGGGCAGGGACAGCTCTCCTGCTCTTGAGACTCCAAGCCCAGCTCTCCTGCCTGCTCCAGGCATTGATGCGGGGGTGTGTGTGGGGGGTTGGTGGTGGTGGTGGAAGGAGGTGGGGGTCCCTCTTTTTTAAATTTGCAATTTAAATGTTTTTAAAGCACTAAGCAGGTAAACACAAACACACACGCAAACACACAGACCCCACTGCCCGTCTCCCACATTCGATTCAGGGGAGGCTGGATTGACAAAAGTTTTTGCTCTCTGGCATACTTTCCCACCTGCCAGGTGACTTTCCTTCACCTCCCTATTTTTCCTTAAATGCATTTTTAAAATAGTTGAAATTGCTGTAGCTTATTTCATAGTTTGTTCCTTCCCTTCACATTTTGTTCTGACATTTTCTTCCAAATATCAGCATTCCTATTATTGCCACCATCATCAGAAAACACACCCAATGCAGAAAAGTTGGTAATTAAGGAACACGCTTGCTATCTGGTTTGAGATGAATCACTAGCTTGGGAGAAAGTTCTTTTATATCAATTTTCTTTTTAGATCAAAGTTCCTTTAGATCACTTTAGTTGCCAGCGAACCGCTGATAGAGGAGAAAATATCTGTTAGAAGTCATTCTGGCTGATTCCAGCCTCTACTCTGTGTCAGCAATCCCCCTTCGGACTGCCTCTTCACCTCCGCTCTATGGTTTCCAGCCTTCGTGGTGCCCTTGGTAATTCTGTTGCCAAGGTTGCCACTGAAGTGAGTTACTTTCTCTGGAGATTTCAGCACCGCACTGGGAAAATCTCACTGCAAAATCTGCCTTCTTTGTAACTGGAGGCCTGATGTGAGATCCAGGGCTTGTTAAGCACTGAGTCTGGTACAAGTGGCCTGACCAAGGCTGGACATCTGAGAAACCAAGTTCCATCCCCCCCAGGACTGAGAGCAAAGGTTTACTGGCTTTACCTGCTCTGCCATCCACCTGGGGCAAACTTGGGTGTTCTGTATTCTAATCCCCTGCTCATCTTTGGAGGTTATATACTGAACTTCTCTCTGTTGTTTTCTTTGCCTTTTCACATCCTGGCTCTTTTGTATTTCTATATAATATGTTTTCTAGTTACAGAAAGGAAAACTATATGTCATAAAGTGATGCAATATACAGCCACTAAATCAATTACATTTTTGGCTTTCTTTCTAAGGTCAAGGCTGTAATGCAGCATTAAAATTCTTTATATAATTAGCGAGTAATAGGACACATATAAAAGTCTTATTTTTTACAAATAGGAATTGATTTATATTAAGGTGGTAGGGTCAGGTGCTTTGGTTTGGAAAGCCTGGAGTTAAAATTCAAAGTTTAAAGTCTGGTTCAGGGCCAGATTATTATCTTAGCCCTTAGGTTAAAACCCACCTCTCCACCTGCTGAGTTAAAAGTCAAATTCAGTCAACAGGGTGGAAGGGATAGGGTTTCAAAGGATGTGTTTACAAAACCTTTCTCCCCAACCTAAATTTCCTGGAACAATTTGTGGTTTCATGGGGTGATGTGACTAATTTCTGGTTATGGGAATGTGGTGGTAGGGACATGATTCTTTCATGCCCAGACCCTAAAATCCTTCCTCATGTCCATTTGCCTCTTTGGCTTCCTTCTACCAGCTAGCTGTAGAGGATCCAGGGAGGGAAGAATTCCCAGTCTTTAGGGTTTAGCATAAAGCTTTCTCCATTCCACTCATGCTTTGTGGGAAGGAGGATGGAGTCGCTGAGACTTTGAATGCTTCCTATAAAGGTTAATGGAGTAGACTAACAAAGACGTTGCAGCAGGAGGTCCTCAATCGAGGCTACTAGCTCTTTTTTCTTCTGGTTCCCATGAAGCAAGGCCTGAATCCTCTCCAGGAGGTTGGCAATGGGAAGAGTTTCTGGGGCTTGTCTAAGTTAAGTCCTTGAACAAGCCAGGAATAAGGTGGGAAGCCCAGTGCATTAGACCAGGTGAGGGGGCATAACTGTAACTTTCCCTTCCCTGGCTTCCAACTACTTTCCTGTTAGCTTCTAGTTCCCAATAAAAGCATCTTCTGCCCCATTTCAGAGAGAAAGCCTGAGTTGCAATGTTCTCCACATCGCCCACAAGATGCCGTAAGGACACATGGGGCAATGGAAGGAGCTTTTTCTTTATTCCAAAATTTCATTCTCAATGAAGAGTCATTGATGTGTTTTAGGTAGTGGAAGGAATTACTAAAATTTTCTGTTTAAAAGATCTCCCTAGCTTCTAGTTAATGACTTGGAGTAGAAATCCCAGCTGGGTAGAACTTACTGTCAGGGTTTCTGTAAGAGTCAGTGGTAGCCTGGACCTGGGGAGGAACACAGGAAAGGTCTGGAGAGATGTCAGGCACCCTGAGACCAAGGTTCTGACAGGACTTCTTGGGTATTCTATGAGAATGACGTCTGATGTGCACGGCAGGGCAGATGTGAGTGGCAATATTAGAGGTCACCATGTGGCGTTGGTGCTGTTCTGAGAGCATTACGGTGGGAACCCAGAACTGACCCATTGTAAAGAGCTATTGTGTGCAACCTTGGTCAAGAGGACAATCACTGAACTCTGAGTTTGTCCCAAACTGAAGCTGTTTTCCAAGAGAAGAAAGGCCCCCTTTTCTAGCCTTCACAGAGGTGCCAGACAGGCCCTGCAGAGACTTTTGGCATGCTGAGTTTGACCCAAGGAATGATTTGGAGCACCATCCAGTTAGCTGACAGATTCTCCTCCCCTGGTAACAGCTGGGAAGAGGGTAAAGGTCGCTTGCGCCTGAGAAAGTGTATGAAAGCTTTCTCCCCTACTTTGTATTCCAAATGAAGTCTGGAGGAGGAATGGGAAGATAGAGAGTTCTACGCCAAGATATCTGCTCTCAGGAAGGTGGGCTAGGTTGAGACAGGTGTGTGAAAGTCAGCATGAAGGCACTGAACAAAGCGAGGAGAGTGGGAAGGTGACTGAGTCCCTGCTCAGCAGCAACAGAAAAAGAATCGTCTGTGGACAGAAGGAAAGCCAAGAACAAGCTGAGCTCTGGAAGTCCAGAGAACATTTCCTAAACGCTATGTAGTTCTTCATCTTTTTCTAGAAATAAAAAAATTGAAAACCAATGAGCAACCTAGGCATATCTGTAAATCCCAACATTTAGGTAGATGAAGCAGGAGGATTGCCATGAGTTCAAGATGACCTTGGTTTTGCTTTTTTATTTGAGCTAAAATAAAATAAATTTATTTTATTTTTTATTTTATAAAAGTATTTATCTGTTTAATATTTTTCCTTCAACCAGTGTCTTGCTCTATGTCTTTTTTTTTTTTTTATGTTGGTCTTGAACTTGCAATCCTCCTTCCTCAGTCTTTTGAAGGCTGGAATTGCAAGAGTACACCACCACTTCCAACTTTTGAATTCTTTATACTCAGGGTGCCAAACCCTTTAAAAATGTAACAGCCACCGTTAGCTCATAGGATTCATAGAAACAGAGCAGGGTGGACTTGGCTTTCAATGTTTATCTACTCCAACTCAAAGGGGAGAGGGGTTGCATTTGCTGGGTTGCTTTGACTTGGTTTGCTTGCTGTAGAGTCTTTCTGGAGGGAACATTTGTGAGGGAGCAAGCACAAGCTCATTTTGCTCTCAGACCTGACTGCATCATTTCCTGGCTTACGTCATATTAGCATTGAACTTCGCCTGGTTTCATTGGTGTGAGAGCCCTGCATGGAGAAAGCTGCTTTCAGACAGAAGATAATGAACTCAGTGATTCTGTAGGTGTGCAGTCTCTAAAGCCAGGGAAAGAGTGCCATTCTGGGGGAGAGAGAGAGTCTTTAAACAGTTCTAATTGTTCAGGTGAGTTATTTTAAACCACACTTAGGTAAATGATCACGTTGTTATTATTTTTGATGGAGTATATTTCAAGAAGCGTTCCTGTTAAGTGTGATTAAATATCATTTGAATTTCACTCACTCAGGCAAAAATTTCCATCACTTTAGGCGTTTTCCCCCTAGATAATTTAGCATGGGAGATGCTAACTCAGGTATCTTGGCTCCTTACTTCAGAACTTTTGTTGGGACGAAAGAAGGCAAATGTTTATTTTAAAAGTTCAAAGTGTGAAAAATAAGAATGATTATAAACTTTAATTGCTGTGTAAAATACACACAATATACATATAAAATGTTACATATAAAGCCCTCCTGTAAAATCGGTGGCTGAAACAATAGTTATTGTTGCGCAGAAGACTTCTCGGTGTCTGCATGACTTTGAATGTTCATGCTGTCTGAGGTCTGACAAGCTTCCTCACCTGATTCTCACTGAAAGAACTGGACTGTGAGTCTGGGAGTTCTGAACACCTTTGGATCACCTTGCTTGTGGTGGCCCTAGATCTCACACTCAGGTCAGTCCGTGAGCTTCTTCTCATGCTTCCATCTTCCAGACATGACTGGACACGATAAGGATTGCAGCATGACTTGGCTGCACCCCTAGTTCTGGTAAAGAGATGGCCAAATTCTCTGAAAAATGAGGTCTGCCACCCCGTTGTCTTTATGACGAACTTATCTTGCCCTCAAACTATCAGTCTAACTGTGGCTCTAGGTTTTCACTGAGAGAGCTTGCCATTCAAGTGCCAGCTCGGATTTGACATAACAAACTAATTTTTTTTTTTTAAAAAATACAAGACTAAATTTCCTAGGCATGTTCAACCTGGGTTCAAGTAGTCCCCAATCTACTGTCCTCTTCCTCTGAAGTCTCCTGAAACTGCCTAGCAACACACTTGCTGGACTCTTAATGTTGGTGAGTTTCGTTAATGGTGACACATTGCTGCTCAGCAAATGAGGCTGACTTAACCGTAGATTTGTGATAGTTTGGGTGTGGGAGAGGGTCCCTCCTTGGGACACAGCTCTGGTCTTTGTGCATCTCCAGCAAGTGTCTGGTAAACGTTATCATTTTAGACATTTGGAAAACCCAGCGACACGTGCTGTGCTGTGGGGTCATAAAGAGAACCTGAGTCCCAAGTCTGCACCTTTCTCAAGCCTTCCTGTGCCCGGATTCCCTCTTCTGTCACTAGAACCTTAGCTATAGGATTCTTGAGCTCACCACCTCCACACATCCCCACAGTCCATCACAGGTAACAAACTCAAATTTGAATGGGAGGGGGGCAGGTAGCCGGAGGAGCAGCGATTGAATTTGGGTTCTTTAAGTTAGGTTGTAAATTGCACCTCTTAGGGCTTTCATGTAGAAATGCCCACCCACAAAAGAGTTACTTTGGTAATTATCTTCTGGCCAGGGACTGCGGAGAAGTGCTATTATTGGGGCTTGGGCTAGTCCTGGGGACAGCTGTGGGAGGAAGTGGGCGTGGCAATCGCTCTACTTCCTTGTTTGGAGTAAACTTGGGCGTCTGACGGCTGAGGTGTTGGCGTCTCCATCTCTTGTGTGCTTTAGGGGAGCTTTCCACTCTGCCTGAGAAAACACACCTAGAAAAAGCACGAACGTCAATCCCCGCCATTCCCTCGGGGTCTCCCAACCTCCCCCAGCCTCCAGAGAGCAAAGCGCGAAGGGGCGCGGCAGCCCGGACCAGCCCACAGCCACACGCAGCCTCGCAGTCTCGCCAGTCCCCTGCCGTCGCAGCAGCTGCAGCCGGTTGGAGATGGGGCAGTGGCGGGGGCGCAGGGACTGCACAGGGAGCCTTGGTTGTTAGCTCCCAGGTCTAGGTGCGTGCAGCCGCCGTGAGCAGCTCGTAGCCAGCGTGGGTCTGTGGTGACAGTGCAGTGAAGGCTGGGCACCGGCTCGAGTTGAGACCCCGGAGGCACAAGCCATGACGGACGCCAGCCAAAAGAAGGAGGGCTTCAAGAAATGTAGGAGCGCCACTTTCAGCATCGATGGGTACAGCTTCACTATCGGTGAGAACTTTGTACCCGGGCCGTTCTTGGCGTCCTCGCACACCCTCCGGTGGCGGTGGCCAGTTCTAAGCGGGGAGGGGATGGGCATGGGAATCTGGGTCGGAGGGTGCTGACTGGAGGGAGCCCTGGGGAATCTGACCTGCCTGGGGAAGCCCAGTTCGGGCTGTCCCTGCTACTCCATTGCTCTAGCTAGCATCCTGGAGTCAGTTTTCAATTACACCTCTCTGCATGGCTCATTCCACGCTGAGATTTGGGTTGCAAGGTGTAGAAGAGGATGGATGGAGACAGAGAGGGAGATAAGAACGAGGAGAAAGAGGAGTCGGAAAGGACCGAGAAGGAAGTGGGCAGACAGAGACAAAGAGTACCAGACAAGTCAGAAGTTTAGGGACCGAGATGTGAGGACAAAGACTAACAGGAGGGAGGGAGAGAGCACTAGAGAGTCCTAGAGCAAGGTCCTTTTAGAGTCCTGAGCTCCCAGTGGCGGGTTGCAGGCAGACAGGCAGGGAGGGATGATGCCCATTGTGACTGGAATGTTTCAGAGAAAGAAAAAAGCTGGGGTGTCGGGGAGCTGTGTATTGGGAATTTCAAATGGTTTGTTTTTCTCCTGTTCACGAAGAGGGGAGAGACAGAAGGGGCTGGGAGTGTCCTCAGGTTGCTGACCACCGTGTTCAGTCACTGGAGGCCAGCATTTGAAAAGGTCAGGCCTCCAGTCTTACTCTGTGTTTCTGCTGTTTTGAAACAGCTTTTCAAGGCCTGGCATCATTATCCTCTTGGGAGCTGAGCCCACCTGGGAGATGGAGCTAGCTGTGGGTCAGCTTCCTTTAGGAATGTTTGCTTTGGCTGGCAGCAGGTCTGAGGTGGGTACCCAGATGCTCCTCTCAGCTTTTTTTTTTTTTAAAGAAGTCACTCAAGTCACCATGACCCTTAACCCCATTCCCCCCCCCCCCATCTCTGAGAATGAGAGCATATGCTATTTTGTTTTTGGCTCCACCTGCTTGGGGTTAGAGCAGGAAAGTGCTGGCACCAGGAAGAGACCAGTGATGAGGAACTTGTCTCTGGGTCACCTGTGCGCCCCATGCAGCGCTCCAGAGTTAGTGGAGCAGAATAAGCATGTGTCCTTTCCCAGACACACCAGATAACACCTGTCCACACTTTCCTGGGTTGTTTCTGCAGCCAGGACTGCCGTTGTTTCCCCAAATGGGCATAGGGAAGTCATGCCTGTCTTTTGGAAACTCAATTCTCTTGGTGCCTCCTTCACTTTCCATCCCCAGGGAATGACCCCCCCCCCCCCCCCCCCCCCCCCCATCACCACCACAGACCCAGGAGTTCACCTCCAGAGCCAGCCAGCCTAGAATGGCTGGTGGGAGCTGGTGGGTAGTCCAAGGGCACTGTCAATTCCCAGGAGCTACTTATTGGCTTATTGCTCTCTAGGGGTGATGCTCTGTGCCCAGGGAAGGGTCTTAGAAGTGAATGAAAAGTTTCCAAGGTCAAAATTGTCTCATCTAAAGGTCACGTAAATTTCAGTTTTCTTGACTCCAGTAGAAAAACTTTCCAAAGTAAGTTTTAACTTCTACCAGGTAGTTCCCATCAGACCTTATCCTCCATACAGCCGTATCTCACTAAGACGTAGGGTCTTAGAATGATCCTCCCCCGCCTACGATCCTTCCATTAAGGGATGTTTTGCTAGCCTAGCAGAACCCTATAGCCTGGTGGTCAGAAGGCCCCCAACGAGAACTGGCCTCTGAGAGATGCCAGCTACAAACTTCACTCATAGTTGCTGGGCTTCTGCTCTTCTCATCCTGTCCTCTGTCACCCCCATCAACAAATGCCTTTTGAATTTTACTGTACTGCATGATGTGTCTGCCACATGACAAACACTCAATAAGCAGTAATTGTTGCACTTATTCAAGATATTAAACTAACATATGAGTAGTTTATGAAGACAGATAGACTTTGGATCTTTTTTTTTTTTTTTTTTATTTTTTTTTTTTTTTAGACTTTGGATCTTTATTCAGGGATTTTACACTTCTGGTTAGATGCTGTGTCTGCAGAAACACGTTATAAAGTAAAAATTAGTAAGTGTGATAAAAAACCATTTAGGATTTTAGGCCAATATAGACATTTTAGAAAATGCAGATATTCAAAAAGGAAACAAAGAAATTTACCTCTTATATCATTCACTGATAAATGTTAATATTCCTTGTTTATACTTTCCAATACATTTTTTTACAGAGACACATTTTAACATAGTGTTTGGAAATCTCATATTTAATAATATCTTATTAGTTTGGCTTTTTGGCCTATGAGAACTATTCCCTTAAACCAATCACCTATTGTGAGTTCCTTCGGCTCTCACTTTTCATCCTTGTGGGTAATGATAAAAACAAAACCCTTGAGGATATCTAGGGATTTTCCCTTATTATAAGATCTATTTAAACATGAGTGTCTTCAAGGTGATAGTTACAGTTTGCAATAAATAAACAATCTCATCTGCCAAGCGAGCATTAACGGTAACGAATCCACTTTGGATTACAAGTACTTTTTAAGATTAAGCTTCTCGAAGTGCAATTTCTTGTTCAAAGTATGCCCATTTTTAGTTTAGGGATTTTAAAATGTTTTGCTCAACCGTGGCTTGGAAAGAGCTCCTACTACTTTATGCTCCCATTATTAGTGTATCAAAGTCCTTCCTTGCTCTCATGAATGCTATACACTATGGCTTACTTAAAAGGGCTCTAGTCTGAGAGGTGGATTGTGGCATCTCAATTCAACAAGTTTCACTATTTTGTAAAATTGCTTTCTCATTTTCCTTGACTGTTTTACCCTGGGAAAGTCATCACTGATTAATTTAAAAAGCTATTAATTTATGTAGTACATATTAATTTTACACACCATATTATCATTATATGTTGGTTAGTTTGATATACCATATGCTAATCATATAACAACTATATAGCTGATATGAACTAATATACATTATATTCATAGATACATTATATATGTGTGTATGTATTATGTATGTATGTGTTATTATATATGTTTGAAAGCCTTTCAAGTGAATTTTGTCATCTATGTTGCATGTAGTTTTTGCAAGCAAGACCCTTTTCTTTGCAGCATCAATGTATGTCAGTCAGAGTCTGTGCTGAAAATCCTACTGATTCACCTTGTGCTTCAGCAGGATGGACCAGGGCGCCACCCCCCATATCACAAAGCAGAGAATCCTGAGGCGGTCTTGGTGTCTCCAGATCACTCTTTCTCTTGGGCATCTGACCTTCTGTCAAAGGAACCACTTCTTCCTCTAGTCTACTAGTTTCTAAAAAATTTGGGTCAAAGGAATTTAAATGGCCCTGAAGACTCAAAAGATTCTTCTGGGAAGGCATATGGGGATAAGGGAATTTTGGGGTCAAGGTAGTTGAGAGACAGGAGCTGTGACAATGTTGTAAATGCCCCCTCATCCTCAGCAGATCCCCGTCCTTTCTCTGGGGAGGGCATATTTCCCTCCTGGTTCTCAGTGGGCCTATGACTCTCTCTGGAGAGAAATGCCCCAGGGGAATGTGGACAGACATAGCATTTTAGAAGTGGAACTGCCTGGGGAGCATATAGTGTCCTGCTTAGATTTTTGTCAACTCATAGAAGCTCGTCATTGAGAAGAGAGAACCACTACTGAGAAAATGTCATTGGCTACAGGCCATTCTGGGGGGCATTTTTCGTTTTGTTATTGATAGGGGAAGTCAAGCCCCATAGGGGTGGTGTCACACCTGGGCAGGTGGCCCGAGTGCCATAAGGCAAGCTGAGCAAGCCACTGGAAATAAGCCAGTAATCAATGTTCCTCCAAGGCGTTTGCTTCAGTTCTGCCTGTAGGTTCCTGCTCTATTTGAATTCATGCCCTGATTGTCTAGTGATGGACTGTTATTTGGAGATGTAAGATGAACAACCTCACTTCCTGGTTGTTTTTGGTCATGGTGTTTTATCACAGCAATAGAAAACCTGATTGAGCTAATGAAGGGAGGCCAGAGGAGTTGATATTCTGTGGTGAAGGACAGCCCTGAAGAGTTGGGACTAGTCTTAAACACCAGTAACATTCCCATGGAGCAAGCTTTGGAGAGTTGGACTAAGCGACCTTGTACTCAGATTGCAGATGCTCTTGGGAACGGATGCCAAAACTGAAAATGGGCTCCGTGTAAACAGAGTAGCTGTGGGTTGTGGTCTAGGCTTCTCCACTGGTACTTCACCTGACATACTCCATCATGACAACTCTGAAAGATGAGAGGTCATATGCTCCCATATGGAAGTTTTGAGGTGAGGTGATTTTGTAGACATCACATAGGAAGGAAATGGCAAGGCTGAGATGAAACCACCCATGCCTGGCATCTCCCACCAGGCTCGCCTCTGTACACCATACTGCCTCCCACAGTGGGGGTGGTTTTTGCCTGGCCTTGAGGCTAGCCTACCATCTTAATGAAAAGAGATCTGGGGCTTTGTTAGGTCTGCTGGACCAGCTCAGATTCCAGTAAAACCAGAAAGAGCCAGGGTCTTAAGTAGTATAATCGCATACTCTCTAGAAGAAGATCATGTAAAAGAATGGGGCTTGCTAGTCTGTCAGCCATTAGGTTTCTAGTCCAGTTCCATTCTCCTGGGTTCTCAGGGTGAATGGCTTTTCATTCTCTTCTATGATTTACTCAGGGAATCATGGGAACAGGTGTGTGGTCAAGAGGATCTGGACAAGTCGACAAGCGGCAAATGTAGAAAGCACTACCAACTTACCTTCCACCTGTAGGACACAATTGGACTTGTGATGGAAACCTATGATGGACATGATTAACTTCAATTAATGTCCATGTGTGGTTGGCTTGGTGCCATTCTTGAGAATGAACATTTGAATGTGAAATGAATGAACACGTGTGTGGGGTGGAGTAGGATCTAATTATTTGGACATATTTTTCTTGTCTTCTAGAGTTTGAGTATCTTTTGGGGTTGGTGTTAAGTGGATTTATAGATCCTGACTCCTGCAATGCAAACAGATCCATCTTCCTGTGAAAGAGCGTTGTCTGCAAAAACACAGACACACCTTTTCTTGCTAAAGCACCCAGTGTGGAGTCTTTGATCTCTTTTGATAATAGCCACAGCTCATTTTTCAGGTGAGAGAATGGGAGTTTCTCTTCCCATTTTCAGAAGGAATCAGCATTCCTTAGTTGCCTGTAGTGTAGTGTGTGTGTGTGTGTGTGTGTGTGTGTGTGTGTGTGTAGTACTGAGGCCTCATGGACTTTCTCCCATCAATTTTAGCATGTCTATGGGTGTCCTCCTTGATCAGCTCATGTTTAGACTGTCACATTGGTGGGACTTCATGGGTGTAGCTTCTGACATCACTAGTAGACATCATCTCACAGAAAATCTCTTGCTCCTCTGGCTCTTTCAGAATCCCTGAATCTTAGATGCAGGGATTGTGTTGTAGATTTATCATTTGGATCTGACTCTACATCTCTGCATTTTGATTGGCTTATTTTCTGTAATAATCTATGTCTATTGCAAGAAGAAGTTTTTGTATTATTTCTTAGCCATCATTTTTTTTCTCTCTTTTGAGAACTTGCTCTTTGAATGGGCTTCCCTCTCCCCTTGGATATTCTATATATCCTGTATATATTCTGGCTAATAATCCTCTGTTAGCTGTATAGCTGGCAGAGATTCTATGGACATCCTCTTCATCATACGGGACTGATAGCTTTGGCTGCACCTTTGTCACGGAGGGTCTGCCTGTGTTTTCTTCTAGCAGTTTCAGTGTTTCACTTCTAGGTCTTTGATCCAATTGGAGTTAGTTTTAGTACAAGATGGTAGATATGGGTTTAAATACATTCTCTAACATGCAGACCTTCATTTTTCCCCCAGCACCGTTTGTTAAAGATGCTGCCTTTCCCTCAGGGTATGTTTTTGGTATCTTTGTCAAATACTGGATGGCTGAAGTTACATGTAAACATGTTTGGGCATTCAATTTTCTTTTATTGGTCTACATGTCTGTTTTTGTGCTTGCACCAATTTTATTTATTACCATGGCTCTATGGTATACCTGAAAAACTGGAATGTAATTCCATCAGCATTGTTGCTTTTGCTCAGCATTGCTTTGGCTATCTCTGGTCTTTTGTGTTTCCAAATGAATTTTAGGTTAGTTTTTTTTTTTTTATATTTCTGTGAAGAATGAGACAGGGAATTTGCTTGTGATTGTATTTGAATCGGTAAGCACTTTTTGGTAGGATGGTCATTTTCACAGTATTAATTCTCCCAATCCATGAGCATGAGATGTCTTTCCACTTTCTGGTCTCTCTATTTCTTTGGAGGTTTGATGTTTTCATGTAGAGGTCATTTGCTTCCTTGGTTAGGTTTATTGCTAGAGAGTTCTTTTACATTATGACCATTGTGAATAGGAGTGCCTTCCACTCTTCTCTGTGTGTTTGTTGTAGGTGTATAGAAAAGCCACTGAAATTTTGTATCCTGGCATATTGTTGAATATGTTTATTGTTCCTAGATGCTTTCTGGCATTTTGAAGGTGGGGTGCAGAGGGGAATCTCTGATGTATAGTGTCATATCATCTGCAAATAGAGTTTGATTTCTTCTTTCCCTACCTGTATCCCTTTTGTTTCCCTTTCTTGCCTCATTGCTCCAGCTAGTACTTTGAGCACAATATTAAAAAGGAGCGAAGAAAGTGGACATCGCTGTCTCATTCCTGACTTCAGTAGAATCACTCTAAGCCTTTCTCTACTTAGGATGATGTTAGTTGTGGGTTTATCATATGTAGATCCCCATTTGACATGGGGGGGGGAAGGGGAATTGAGGCTCAGAGCTTTGCTTCTTAACTGAGGATTTTGGCTGCTCTGAGACTCCCAGCCAGCGAGAAGCCAGCTTGTCATTCCTCTCTCCCTCTCTCTCTCTCTTTCTCTCTCTCTCTCTCTACTTCTCACACAGACGTGATTCTGTGAAATAAAAAAAAAAAAGGAAGCCATTTCTTGCGGGCCCAGGGTGACTCTTAACTGATGACCCATCTCCTTAGTCCCCAAAAAAAAAAAAACAGACTTTAAGTTAAATAAAATAGCTTAATTTCTGAAGTTTCAGTCAAGCCCAAATAATAGCTCTAGAGATTTGCTATTCAGTATTGTACCTACAGTAAGTAGCTCGACAGGTTTTTCCAGTGTTGAGAATTGAACCCAGGACCCTGTACAAGCCAGGGGGATGCTATGCCATCAAACCATATCCTCAGCCCCCGATTGTTTCTTATTCATAATAGCAAAGTTTTAATAACCAGCTCTGAGTCCTCTTTGATCAGACACTCATGTAAACCGCTTCTTGAAAAGCTGCCTTGATTATTGATATTGGCCTTTTCCTTCAAAAGGCATTCCTCTTGGTGCGCATGGCATTATTCCCCTCCCCCACCAGCTTCCGTTCTCCATATGCTGGATTCCTGAAGGGCCTCTAAGAACTCCCATTGGTTAATTACCTTTGAAGATATGTCACTTGTGATAGTTTTGCAAAGTGAGACCCTATTCGCCAGCAGTGCCGAGCTTACTTTGTCCAGAGGCCAAGTGGAGACTGAAGTGATTTTAAAGACCTGATCTCTAGTCGTAGCCCTGGCACCTTTTGCTCTTGTGGCTTCAGGTCTCTCATTAGTAATGGGGATAATGGCTACTTCTCTGTTGTGTTGCTGGGAGGTTACCACGGGACCAGCAATGAGGGAACTAACACGGTCCCAGTGTCTGCTTATGGCAGGCCTTTGGTGCTGATGATGGAGAAACAGTGAAGCCAGGAAGCACGGAAGGCTCACAGACACACACGTGGCTCCTTCCCCAACACTGCTTTCCACAGCTGTCTCCCAAGCACCAAGCCAGCCACTTATATCAAGTGCTGGTACCCAGGCCAGGGTTCTGGAGGCCTGCCTCTCCCCAGCCAAATGCTTCCAGCTGGTTCTGAGTAATTGGTGCCAGCTGCTTTGGGGAGAGCTCCTTGGCACTTCCTGGGCTGTTGGCAGGTGGGCGCTGGAGTGTAGCCAGAGCTTGGCCCGAGAACCAGTCCTTCCCCAAGGGGCCCAGGTGGCTTGGAGGCAGAACTGCTGGGAGATGGTTTTCACTTGGTGGAGGGCAGTCGCTATTGGACAGGGGCCCAGACCACTCAGGGCTCTGTCCGTGAGAGTCAGGCCACACATGCTGCTGCTGCTGCTGCTGCTGCTGCTGAGGTTGTCTCTGACTCCTGTTGTCTTTCCAGCTGGTGGAGCTTCCTCTCCCCAATACACGGCAGAGTGACTTGGGAAGAATTCCAAAGAGGCTATTCAAAAGACAGAGGGATCCCCTGTTCTGACCAGGGGAGGGCTGTGTAGAGGTAGTCAGGTTTAGTTCCCCAAGCTGAAAGCAGACAGTTGGAGGAGTGACCTGCCCAAGGTCAAACTAACAAGTGGGGGCCTCAGTGCAGCTCAACTCCCCCTTCCCCTCTTGCATTCTGGGTTGGAACACTGCATCGGCCTGCTGAGTTGTGTCTCTTGTTATTCGTGTATTCTGGCTATTAGAGACCATTTGAGAATTTATTGAGGCACATATGATGGAGAAACTATTCCTTCTACACGTTTAGACTATCTCTAAGTTGAATTGCTCAGCTCTTAGGATAGTGAGATTTTTCTTTTGTTTGTTTTTAAATTTCTTCATCTTATTTCCTAATCTCGTCGAGGAGGAAGGATGCTGTCTAGATCCTATGACCTGCCCCCAATAAGGAGACCTCTGTGAGTGCTCCTTTTCCTCCCCGCCCTTCTCTCCTTAGTTCATTCCAAATCTGGAAGAAGTTCTGTGGGCTTCAGTGTTTGCTCTGTCGTCATTGAGCAGGAGACCCTCCTAGCCCTTTGACTCTTTTGATCTCTGTGTGGCCCCCGGAGAAAGCTACCATCGTCTTCCTTCCCCTTTGGACCCAAATAGCCCAAATTAAACCAGAGGATTTAGGCAGTGGTGGGAGAGGGAATGGATTTCTATTTTAAAGTCATTATTTTAGAATCTCCCAGAGAGCCCCCTGTGTCTAATGACTGGTGATTCTTTAACGGTTGGAAGTTACTTTAAAGTTTTTGATTAAGCCTGTTAGATTGAAGGGAACTCCAGTATCCTGTGGAGACAGAGCTTGTAATGATCAGGCAGGTCAGTATTGAAGGGACACCAGCATCCTGTGGAAGATGGAGTTTGTTGTGTTCTGAGCTGAGTGTGCTCCTTAAAGGTCTACAGGGCCCCAGAGAAACCCAACTTTCTATCACAGGGCATTTTCTTCCATTCTTATTCAGCACATTAATGAGGCCAACTGTTTGAGACCTTGAAAAAGTTTAAAAGATGCATGTTTTAGTCCATCTGTGTAAGACCATAAGCCTGGACTTAGTGACTATTTTGAGAAGCCCATTTTGGGGTGACTATGCAGTTGTTAAGCAAGATTTCATCACATCAGGCCCTGCAATATCACAATTAGCTCCATCTTACAGATGCGTATGTGCTGACTAGGTAAGGAAATCTGTGTCATTGTTGCCCCCTGAAATACATGAATCCCTGCCTCCTGAAATGGGGGGGGAGACCCAGTCCTTTCCAGAAAGAGGGTGCTTGGTGGGGAGGGGATAGAGAAATGGATCTCGTCCTCACAGTTCTGAAACTTAGACTGTTGAAACTGGAGACCAATTAGCTACCGTAGCCTTCTTTTCCCATGTCTTTGCCTCCACCTCATCTAGTTACACTCAACTACAGTAGATTTTCTGGTCTGCCAGTCTCAAAACCTCTAATGGATTTTCCCATTGCCAGAGGGGTCAAGTCTACCCTCCCAGGTAGAGTTCTGCAGCTTTCCATGGTCCTTGCTTGTGTCTGGGTTCACACTCCATAGTGCTCCTCCCTGGCTAAGGTGTGTAATTGCTCACGGAGCCAGTTTTTATGGGGGTCCTACTACATAATACTGTCCTGGTAGGTACCAAAGTGATATAAAGGACCAACCCTGACTTGGCATTTTCTGTCCACCTGTGTATTGTTGTATGATGGAAAGGTCTAGGCGCTATGTGGGGTACAGCAGTGTGTGCTGAACACATATGTCAGTAGACTTAACAGAGGCCCTGGGGCTAGAGGGTGCAATGATCTGTTGGGTTGGTAGCAGAGACAGCCAGGCCAGGAAGAGGTTGGGAGGCACACAGAGGTCTGATTAAAAGCCTCATTGGTAAATATTTTTTTCAAGAGCAATGAGAGTCAATGAACCATTTTAAGGGGAAGCGATAAGACCAATGTTGTGTTTATAAACTTATTTTCCCTATGCTCCACGGAGAATCAGAGGGTGTTTGTTGAATGGTCTTGCTAGCTCTACCTACATGTTTAGCTTTCCTTTTCATAACTGGGTGTTCCTGTGTCCTTCTGAACTTCAATTCCCTCTTTGAAACAATGCTGCAGTCTTGTAGGCTCCTAGCTCAGTAGGTTGTCCATTTTCCTAGCTACTTAATTCTTTTCTTAACAAAGTAAAGGTAGCATACTAATTTCATTTGCTGTAAATGATCCATATTAATTTTAGTAGATCAGGAAAAAAAACCTCATTATTCAGAGATAACCTCTGCTAATATCTTTTCCTAGGTTCCCATGGTCGCAGGACTGATCCAGTGAGCACATTTATGTCCAGTTTGGGGCTCTTACAAACAATATTGTTATACACATTTATGTACAAAACTTTGGACATCTGTGTCTAGTTTCTTGGGAGAATCTATAGGAGTAGAATTGCTGGGTTGTGCAGTAAATTCACATGTAACTTTTAGGAACTGTCAAAGTGTCTACATGATTTTGCAACCCTATCAACAATAGCAGAGAGTTCTTGAACTAAGTTTTGTGGAACTAGGAATCAACTGCATCTCACGTGTTTGTAGGGATGGGCACGGAGTGGATAGCAGCTGTCTGCTTTTTGTTACAATTGGGCAATCAGGCCTAGGCAGAGGATCTTGGGGTGACTTTGATATGCGTCTTTGTTTAGGAATCACTGAGCTAAAATGGTGGGAATAGGGTGGACAAGAAGAAATTTGGGGATCATTCTGGGCTGGATAGAGATATACATGAATAGTATAATATTTTCGCATCATAATAGCAGTGTATAGAGAGACAAACACACACGCACACACACACACACACAGGTATGAAGAGAGGGAAAGGAAAAAAGAGTGTATCAGAGAGAAGATGAATATATGCAACTTAAAAAAATATTTAGTTCTAACCAGGCGTGGTGTTTCACACCCTTTATCCCAGCACTCAGGAAGCAGAGGCAGCCAGATCTATGTGAATTTAAGGCCAGCCTGGTCTACAAAGTGAGTTACAGAACACCCAGGACTGCTAACGTAGAGAAATCTTGTCTTGAAACAAACAAACAAGCAAGCAAACAAACAAAAAATTAGTGCCTCAAGTGTTTTGAATCTCACATATGTTTGGCTCATACTCGTCCCTGCTTCTCCATCTCTTCCTAGATGCACTCACTCCTCTTCCATACACATCCAATTGTGTGTCCCTTTTGTATTTGAAAAACCCTTGAAGTCCAATTTATGCTGCCCAAATATTCTTGGATGTGTGTCCTTCCGCTGCAGCATGCTCAACTTACCTACACTCTTAGTGGATGCTGTCTCTTCCTATCCTGGCAGCTCACGTCCTGTTTGCTCCACTGCCCGGTGGGTTGGGTGCCCAAACCTCTCTTTCTCCAAGCTGGGACTCGACCTAGCATAGACTTGGACAGAATTTGCTACACGAGTTTACGTACAAAGCTGGCCTTCTGTGCCTGGATGTTTTTTTGTAGTTGTTTACTGCCCTTGGCTCATTCTCTTTCTGCCCCCTTGTCTGCAATGATCCCTGAGCCTTGAGAAGGGGGGTTGTGGCATATATGGTTCTTTATGGATGAACATCAGGTCTCTCTCTTATCCTTTGTTCTTTGGCAAGTTTTGGGTATCTGCGTTCGTCACTGTCTTTTGCAAATAGATGAGTGTTGAGAAATGCATTTATTTATGGGTATAATGACAAATTATCGGGATTTGGTTTGATATTATGTCCATTTAACAGCATAAGAGTAGTAGTTTCTCTGGTAGGGCCTATGTTCTGTTTATCCTTAGGTTCTTGGCCTAATATCGGTGACAGGTATGGGGCTCATTTTGTGGAGCAGGGCTTTATTTCAATCAGAAAACTGTTGGTTATTCCTACGGTGTATGTGCCACTCATGGGCATGTCTTGCAAGTTCAGTCATTGTTGTAGCTGAAGAGCTCACAGCTGGGGAAGACTGATGACTGCTTTTCACCTCTGGAAGCTGCATAGTGGCACCTTCAGCACTGTGAAGGCTACCCAGCAGGGGTGAAGCTTCCAGGTTAGTGCCACCTTGACTTCTCCATGTTCTATGACTCTAGTGTGTGGTATCTTCAACAGTCATGCCTTACCGTAATGTTCTGTGGCGGTGTCCAAGTGCAGTGGCAATAGCCTGTAATAGTGGGGGTCTGTGGGACCTTACTGGCCAACAGTGATCTCTCTCATTGCTGGCAAAGGGGTTTTTCTTTGCAGGAAAACTCCGGGAATTAAAATTTCATAAGGGCACAAATAATTCACTGACTTATCCATCTAATTTGCCCCAGGAAGGTGTTCTGAGGGAGCTTCTTGTTTGAGTCCTGGGCACACGTTTTCAACAAACCTTTGTCTCATTATTATTCTCAGTTTACAGGTATGGGAGCTGAGGCTCAGGAGACTCAGTAATAGGGCTGGGACTTGAAACCCTTTCTGTCTCTTCGCCTCCCCTGTAACAGTTTGCCTGTCTCTATGCAGGGCTCTGTGCTGGTGCTGTGTGAATAGGGTCTTGGGACTTTGTGCACCTTATAGGAGCATTCATTCTACATTCCGACATTGCAGTGGACTGTCTGCTGGGCTGTGCAGTCACTGCCATCTTTCCAGTGTGTTAGAGGCTCATTAGATTTTCTTTAACAGAAACTGGCTAAATGTGCCGTGGACATGCAATATGAAATGCATTAGTTAAATATCTCGAGTCTTTAGTGTATTGTGGCTTCACTAAATGTCCTCTGCCTCTCGCCTCCTGGTCTCCATTGATTAAGGGTGCTTTGACTGATGGCTGGAACTTGACATCTCTGCTCACTGTCAGTTTGAGCTCTACAGAGTGCGAGGTTGGGGGCCCTTGGAGTTCCACGGCTGGGCTGTTTTCAGAGCTGGATGTGTGATGAGGGGAAACTTGTGGTAATTACTGAGCAGATGCCCTTAATGAGGTCTCTGCTGGATTTCCAGCTGGCTTCAAGAACTCTGCACTGGGACAGGAATACCGAAGTCACTGGGTGATTCTGTGACGTCACATCCTCCCCTGTTGTCATAGCAGCTATAATCATCTTACTGAAAGAGTCCCTCGGGGTGCTGACAGGCCACATCTTTTTTTCCACTTATGGGAATCACGGTGCTTCCTTCCACAGTGCGGAGAGAGCCAGCCGCCTGAGCTCTTTAAGAGAAGGAGCTTAATTTCAGTGTGTTGTTACAACTACTCTCATTGTCTTAGCAGTGATCATGTTGCTGCACTTGATTAAAGAAAAAAAATTACAGAGATTGGCAGGGAAGTTACAAGATCCTGACCAAAACATCAGAATGTGTTATTTTACTAAACGTCTTCCTGAACAAAAATATTCTTAATGAACACAAACATTCGTTGTTGTTTTTTTCAAATGTGCTTATCATTACAGTGCTATTGTTTGCTTTTATCTCCACACACAATGTGTGATTAGTACTTTTTCATATCAGTGTTCCAAGAGTTGCTAAGGTGTAATGGTTCACGCAGATTCTGTACCAGTGGGTGTTTAAATCTCTTCTGCTTTCCAAAAGTCGCCAACAACATTGCAGGACACATCATGGTCTCTGCATCCTTATGTCCTCTTTTTGTCTTCAGATAAATTCCTAGAAAAAAAAAAACATTGCTGTGTGGTTGGAGTTGAATTTATGTTATCAAGTTACTATGTATAGGGTACATTTCCTTTGAAATACACATTTTATGCCATCTGACTCTCCAGTGTTGTACCAGTTTGTAATTCCCCATAAAAGGCGTTTTTTACTATTTATGTTATGAATGCTGGATTTCAAGTTTTAAAAGTTAATGGTGAAGTAACTGCTAACTTTGTGACTTAGACCTATTTTCCCAATGTATCAATGGATGGTTTGTACTTCTTTGATAAATAGTAAAATCTTTTTTCCTTAAGTTTTTTTATTGTTTTTGCTTATTATTTGAGAATTTCATACAATATATTTTATTCTTATTCATTCCTTCCCCCCAACTGTTCCCAGATCCTCCCCCACTTTCCTACCTTCCCATCTTCATGTTCTCTCTTTCAAAAAAAAAAAAAAAAGGAAAGAATACAACAATCAAACAACAAACCACTTCTATACCCCCCAAAACACAGAGTCCAATTTGTGTTGTCCAACTACTCCTGGGCATGAGACCTGCACTTGAGTGTGCTTGATCTACCCAGTGGCACTCTGTTGATAAGCACTGGTTTCCCTGCTCCCAGCAGCCATCAGTTGTGAATCACTCCTGGTGGGAGCGGAACTCTGTACTCACGTCTGCTCCATCCTGCAATTCTGTCCGGCTGGAGCTCGTGCAGGTCTGCAGTGCTGCCGTGGTTCCCCTGAGTCGTTGTGTGCATCTGCTCTCTTGTGTCTGGTCAACGATGTTTCTTTGAAGTTAGTTAACACTTCTGGCCCTTGTACTCTTTCCTCCTCCTCTTCTGCATTGATTCTGAACCTTGAGGGGGATCAATTAGTTTCTTTGAATATATATTTTTACAGTTCTTTAAAAATTTTATACATAGGGGCTGGAGAGATGGCTCAGCAGTTAAGAGCACTGACTGCTCTTCCAGAGGACCCAGGATCAACTTCCAGCACCTATATGGCAGCTCAAAACTATCTGTAACTTGAGTTTCAGGGTACCTGAAACTTCCCATGGCAAACACTAATGCATATTAATTTTTTTGTATACATTTTGATCATTTTTAACCCTCTCTGAACTCCTTCCAGATCTATATTTCCTGCTCATTCAGCTTTGTGTCATTTAAAAAATTATTTTAAACCACGATCAAGTACAACTTGTGTTGTCCAAATACTCTTTGCATGTGTGGCTTTCCATTGTGGAGTGGTTGACTTCCCAAAACTATACTCGTAGGGAAAACTTTTCTACCTCTCCCGGCAGCAATTGGTTTCCAATAGCTCCATGGCTGGGGGCTGGGGAGTGAGATTTCACTCCCACCTCCCTTGTCCATGCTGAAATTTGATCTGGCTTGGACTTGCACATGCGTTGTGTGTGCTGTCACAAACACAATGAACTCACATGTGCAGTCGCCCTGTTCTGTGCAGAAGATGCTGTTTCTTTGGGGTCATTGCTACCTCTGGTTCTTATCGTCTTTCCATCCTGTCTTCCCCAGTGACCTTCCAAATTTTGGAAGAGTGGATGTAATAAGTATGTTCCCTACGGGGCTGAGCTTTCTATAGCCCGTTATCCTCCGCACCTTGGCCAGTTGTGGGTCTGGGTGTTAATCCCCAATCTACTGCAAATAGATGCTTGTCTGAAGAGTGTTGAGTTGCACTAATTTCTGGGCATAACAATGAGTCATTGGGAGTTGGCTACTGGAGAGTTAACAAATAGTGTATAACTGTTCTGTTAATTTTATGATGTTGAAACTTTTGTATTTCTTTTAGAAATGGTACATGTCCTTTGTTTTACTTTAGCTGTTTTTATCCTTTAAGATGGTTTTGCTGTGAGCCTCAGGCTATCCTCAGCCTCATCAAGTCCTGGCTCAGTGTCTCAAATGCTGGAATTGCAGGCCAATAAATAGTATATTTTTAATCAGGTGTCTTTTTCTAATTTACATAAACATCTTGTTGGATGTGTTTGTGTGTGTGTGTGTGTATGTGTGTGTTTGAGAGAGAGATATATGAGGGTCTTGCTACCACATACATGTGCACACACGTGCACACTTACAAACACATGCAAAGACATTGTATACATACAAAAGAAAATATACATTAGCATTTTCTTTAAGTACTTGAATTTTTATGTTGAAATCTTTGAGATAAACTTATCTTGTTTATGAGCTGGAGATTAAATTTGCTCACCCCAATTTATTTCTCATGTTCTGCACTGCTTTAAAGCCCTGACTTGATACTAAAGCTGCACCCAGACACACAGACACTTGCCTGTGAGCCCCTTCTGAAGACCTGTTCTGTTCATGTATCAGTAGGTCTTTTCTTATATTCCTGTGATGCTATCGGAGGATAAGCCTGAAAGGGACAGAATGGGAGGACCGATGCAGACGATCAAAGTATATAATGTAGTTGAAAGAAATTAGCTTTGTGAAATGCAGCACGGTGTACGATGACTATATGCCATTAAATCTTCATGTGCCCCCCAAGAGCACGAATTTGTAACTTCCTAGTTTCTTTAATTCAAATATATTTTTTAGTAAATATTAAAGAGATAGTAAAAAAATCTAGTTTCAAAACTTCTTAATTTAAATACCTTCTGGTTTAAATTCTAACTTAAACATATTCTAATTCACCCCAGTTACACAAAGTTGTAGTTATATAGCACTGCTAGTCAGGCCCTTCTCTACTTTGTTGGCTGTTTGAGCTGGGGGAAATTTACTAGAGATTTCTGTTGTTTTTTTTTTCCTAAAAATTTCTCTTTGCATTTCAGATTCAACTTTATGTATAATTTGGCATGCCGTAATTTATTTTGTTAGAATTCATAGAAATTACATATTTATTATAACTTTACTTTTTCAGTAAAAATGGCATTTACCATTTTATTTCTAAAATAGGCTCATTACTAAAAACTTTTCCAGACCAAAACACTAAAAAATCTCTCCAGTTGTGGCTAGGTTATTTATTTATTTATTTATTTATCTATTTATTTATTTATTTTGAGACCCAGTTCCATTGTCTATATGTGAATACACACTCCCTATGCGGCATGGATCGGCTGCATGCTGTCGTGTAATCAACATTTGTTTCCCACTGAAATGTGATAGTCACCTTTTCTTCCACAAAGCATTAGCAGCTGTTTTAAATGAACTTTTGGTTGGAAATACCTAGTTCTTTCATCAGACCAAGAACTTAAGTTTCTTGTCTTTTTGTTCCTGTCCTGTTTGATTTAGAAACACTCTTTAAGAAATTAGTTTATAATGTTAATTAAAACATAATTAGATCACTTTACTCCTTCTCTTTCCTTCCTCTGATTTCTCCTATGTCTCCGGTCTCTAAGCCCCCTCATCCCCGTCTTCTTCCTTTCAAATTGATTGAATCTTTTCCTTTACTATGCATATGTATACATTTATACTCAGAAAAACATCAGCACAACCTACTGAGTCTGTTTAGCATTGCCTGTGTGATTATGATTTCTGGGCTGAGCACTCTGTATGTGATAACCAATTAGAGGCCTCATCTCTGGGAGAGACTGATTCTCTCTTCCCCCCAGATCATTATTAGTTGTCTGTAGTTCTCTGTTTTGGAGTAGAATTCCCTAGGATTCCCCCTTTCTCATCAACGCCTTTGGCATTGGCATTGTTCGGGCCTTTTTTTTTTTTTTTTTTTTTTTTTTTTGTTTAAATTTATTTATTTATTATGTATACAATATTTTGTCTGTGTGTATTCCTGCAGGCCAGAAGAGGGCACCAGACCTCATTACAGATGGTTGTGAGCTACCATGTGGTTGCTGGGAATTGAACTCAGGACCTTTGGAAGAACAGGCAATGCTCTTAACCACTGAGCCATCTCTCCAGCTCCCTGTTCGGGCCTTTTGTAGGCAGTCATATTGTTGAACTATCACAGGTGAAGTTTTCCTGCAGAGACAACCTCAGCAGACTTCCTGATCCAATGGCTCTTACAGTTTTTCTTTTCCCACTTCCACGATGTTTCCCTGAGCCTCCAGGAAGGAGTTGTATTGTAGATGTGTCCACTGGAGGTGGGTTCCCCAAAATCAGTTGTTTTCGGTATTATGACAAGTTGTGTGTTTCTGTAATGGTCTCCATTTGCTGCAAAGAGAAGCCTCTTTGATGTGGGGAGAGAACTAACTATATGTTATCTGTGGGTCTAATGATGAGTTTCATCTGCTGTAATCATGTTGGTTTTATCCTGGAGAATGCAAGGATGGTTCAACGTATTTAAGTCATTAAATATAATAAATCATATAAGTGAACTTAAAGACAAGAATCACATGGCCATCTCAAGAGATGTAAGAAAAGCCTTTGACATGTCTTCTAGAGAGAGTAGGAGTTGCAAGAACGTATGTCATCATAATAAAGGCTATATATAACATCTACATCCGCAACTTCAAATCTGTGACAGAAGCAACAGTCTCCCACTTGGGGTCTGAATTCTTCATCCATGAAAGGAAGCAATGTGATTTGAACTTTAATTTGTAAAGGGATCCATAGAGTATTTGGGTCTTCTCAAGGTGCTTGAAGAATTGTGAAACTGTGGGACCAAAAGGCTCACAGGGTAAAGACACTTGCTGCTAAGCCTGATGATCTGATGACCTAGGGCCCAAGAAGGAAGGAGGGAACTGGCTTCTTCAAGTTCTTCTTTGACTTTTACACATGCACCATGCCACTCCCATGTGCCCCCCATAAATAAAATAAACTAAAAAATTAAAAATAATTGAGATGTAAGCATCAGATGTAAAATATATTATATATTGTAACTTTTAAAAATTAACAATATGTATCTATTTGCTCATGGATATGCCACTTTTTTTTTTAACATTGGCAATTGTAAGTATCAATTCATGTTTCAAGGTGACCTATGGTAGAAGTTGGAATAATGCTACAGTTTCAATTGTTTTTGTCTTTTGGGACAGGATTTTACTGCTTAGCTCAGGCTGGCCTCAGCTCTGTGACCCTCTTACTTTGGTTTCCCTGAGTGCTGAGCTGACAGATGTGAGCTACCATGCCCAATTATTATTTCACTTTTTGGAAAGTATTCTATGATCACAGGGTGAGCAACAATGTCGATTCCCGGCTGGTAAATTCCTCCCTTCCTAGAACCGCCAATTGGCATTTTCTCAATGACGCATAACTGATGCATGACGGGGATATGGCGGCTGCCTCACTCTTGTAATAAACATGATTACATTTACCCATAACTGAGAGTTTTATGTTCAGTAGAACCGTTTCTAATTCACTTTACTTTATAATAAATATGACAGTTTTCACTTTAAAAATAAACTATGCTAATATATGCACTTTAGGGTTAGGTGTTCATTTGAATAAAATGTTCTGCTGCTGGAAATGTGTTGTAGCATTGTAGTGGTGCTGAGGAGGCTCTGGTCCTTGAAGTCCCCTGAGATTTAACTGGACACCAAGCCTCCCTGCTGCTTTGAGCTGTACCTCCACTTCTGCTTAGTTCAGCTTCTGAAATGAGAGTGGTACCTTTCTTCTGGAAATGAAGCAACAGCAGGCATGACATGGAGATGCTGGGGACAGGCGATTTTAGACTTGAGACATTTTACTTTTTGACTCCTTTGGACTGGGCTGACACCACAATTACGGTATGAATGTGACTGATCTAGTTAATGAGTCAGTTGGCGTCTTGATTACTATACAACTATAGTAGTCCCTCACCGTCCATGGGAACTATGTTCCAAGACCCCTAGTAGATGCCTGGAATAATTCGGAAAAACAACATTAATCACTAATTTATATAAAAAATGCCCTACAGGCTTGTCTACAGCCTGATCATTTGGAGGCATTTTCTTAATTGAGGTTCCCTCCTCTCAGATGACTTTTGCTTGTGTCAAGTTGACATAAAACTACCCAGCATACATGCATTGCTTTGTTAGTATAATGACAGCCACTCCAAGGCTCAGGCATTAGTACAAATGAGCATGTCAGAAGGGATATGTGGGAATCATCTTCAATCTAGGCATCTACTAGGGGTCTTGGAACATGGTTGGTGCCATTTCCAGCTGATGGTCTTGGTTCTACAAGAAAACAGTCCAAGCAACTCAGGAGGAATAAGCCAATAATCAGCACCCCTCCATGGCCTCTGCATCAGCCCCTGCTTCCAGGTTCCTTCCCTGTTTGAGCTCCTGTCTTGACTTCCTTCAATGATGAACTATGATACGAAAGTTGCTTTGGTCAAGGTGTTTCATCGTAGCAATAGTAACCCTAACTCCATGGAATCACAAAGAAACCAAGTGGTATCTGAGACCAGCTGCAGTGTCCTCACTGGAGCAACCCTCACCTGCTGTGGCTACAGAAGTAGCTGTGGGACAGCAGTCCTTTGTCCTTAGGTATGATACTGTCATACTTTTGCTTACGATGGCTTATAATTACAGGAAGTGCTTGACTTCTGTTGGTATATTTGCTTGACACAGAGAACTAAGTATTTATCAATTAAATTTTATAAAAACCTTTGGTTTTCCTTAATCTGCTTTGCAGATTGCTAGCTGTTATTTTCTGGTTTATGAAACTGTGAGAGGACTCACCTGATCTGGTCCTGACTAGGGCTTTTGTCCTGTTTCTGTCATTGCTGCAACAGGAGCTGCTGTTCTTTGGAATTATTTGAATGCTCAGTGAGAAGAGTCTTTTTTTGGGGTATGCCAACTGGGATTAGGTTTCTCTATTGGCAGATGCTATGACTCTTCTTTAGTGACCTGGAAAACTCACCTCCCTCTTCAAGGCTGTTCTATAGAGGTTACTAATTGTCCTGTATCCATTGCCATAGGGTTAGCCAAGCATATGACAGATGCTTAATAAATACTTTTTAAAACTACAGCCCAGAACAGCCAGGCATAGTGATGATGCCTGTAATCTCAGCACTTGAGAGCAGGAGACAGGGGATTAGGACCCCAAGGCTAATCTCAAGTGCATAGTAAGTTCAAGATCAGCCTGAGCTATACAGAACTCAGACTCAGGAAAAAATCTATGGCAAAGACTTTCTTGCCCAGTGTATCTTTTTCATGTTGTCATATTTAATGTTATTTGAAAATAGAATTCAGTTCTCAGCTTCTGTTCTGTAGTTCCCCACTTAATGTTGGCAAAATTATTGATTCAGCAGTTACTCTTATAAGTTTCATTGACTAAAAATGAGTCACACGTATACTTCTAGGCCTCTTACTGGCTTAGTAGAAAGGAATAACTTTTTTAGCAGTTGGTACACCTGTGTGTGTGCGTACATGTGCATGTATGTGCACACAGATGTGTAGGATATGTATGCACATGGATGCGGAGGGCAGAGGTTGCTGCCAGGTGTCTTCCTTTCTCACTTGCCAACTTACGTTGCCAGCCAGGAGCTCTTCATGGATATGGAGCTCACCAGTTGACTGGCTGTTGAACCCGGGGATCCACCTGATTCCTCTCTGAAGTGCTAGGGTTAGAGGTCAGGCTAGTTTTTCAGGCCCAGCTGGCATACTTTTACCGACTAGTTGATTAATTTTGCCGACCTACAAAGTAATGGGTTACATTATAATTGTTTATTATTTATTAATTATTTTATTATTTATTATTATCATACACAGATACCATTGTAATTTGTTCCTATTTACTGCACCTGCCACCATTTCTTATCTGTACCATTACATAGAGCTCCACAACCAAATAGTACCTGTTGTCTTTTTATATCATATCTATGTGTGCATTTGATGATATGCAGTTAAATCTCTATGTGATGTCTATACTCTTAGACCTCTGCCTTCAACATAGTTTCTACTCTACTTTGTTGGCAGAGTTTGCCCCATCTTTTAAATATAGAATCACATCATATACAAATAGGGATAATTTGATTTCCTTCTTTCCTCTTTGCATGCCCTTCATTTCTTCCTCCAGTCTTATTGCCATGGCTAAGACTTCAAGCACTGTATCAAAGAAGAGACAATCTTGACTTAAAATAAATGCTACCAGTTCCTCCCTATTTGGTTATATATAACTAATGTTAGGTATTATTATTAGCTTTTATTAATCAACCTATATTTCTTCCATTGCTAGTTTCTTCAATACCAGAAAGAGACATTGAGTTTTGTCAGAGGCCATTCTTCATCTATTATAAGATGATCATGTGATTCTGCCCCTGTTTGTGACATGTTTTATTAATTGATTTGTGTACGTTGAACTTTCCCTGCATCTCTGATGTGAAAACAGGCCCGTTATGATATATAAGCTTCTAAAAATGCTGTTGAATTTGGTTTGCAAGTATTTTGTTAAGTATTTTTGTGTATTTGTGCATCATTTTAAAGAGAGTGGCCTATATAGGCTCATATATTTGAATACTCAATCTGCAGTTGGTGGAGCTGTTTGGGAAGGATAGGAGGGACAGATTGTTGGAGGTGTGCCACTCTGTGTTGGCTCTAAGATTTCAAAAGCCCCTACCATGCTCAGTTAGCTCTACTTCTTTCTCGATCTTGGGTCTGTGGACCAGATGCAAACTCCAGCACCTGCCTGCTTCTGTGCTCTCCACTTGATGGTCATGGAATCATCCCATCAACTTCCCAATTAAAGCAACTCCCCAGTTAAAGGTTTATTTTATAAGTTGCCTTGGTCATGATATTATTTTACAGCAGTAAAAAAGAACCAAGGCAGCATCTGACAAGCGGATTATATTGTCCTGAGGGCTCTTCCAGCATGGTTGCCTTTGTAGAAGGAGTGCACTGCTTGCTCCCCATGGTTGGCTTAGCCTGCTTTCTTATACCACTCAGCACTACCTGCCGAGGGGCTGCACACCCATTATGGGCTGGACCCTCCCACATTAAGTATTAATTAATAAAATGCCCCACAGGCTTGCAAAAGGCCATCTGGCCATCTGGTGGGGGCATCTTCTCAACTGAAGTTCCCTCTTCTCCAATGACCCAAGATTATGTCAAGTTGGCAAGCACTTAGCCAGCAGTTATCCTTGTGTTGTGTTCTAACTGTTCTTGAGTGTCTCCTATGCCGTCTCCAGCCAGCACTTGGGACTCTTTCATGGGCTGGTGAGGGGGTAGAAAAGAGAAGGAATAGGGATGACTAGTTCAGTGTTATCCATTACTGAGAAACATTCATTATTCTAACTGCATTTCAAATTCTTCCTTCCAAGGCTGAAACTCACATTCAAATAACTGACTTTAACCACAGCCTAATGAATTTCACTACAGGGCAGTTCTCCTCTTTTTTTTTTTTTTTTTTTTTTTTTTTTTTTTTTTTTTTTTTTTTTTTTTTTTTTTTTTTTTNTTTTTTTTTTTTTTTTTTTTTTTTTTTTGTTGAGTTTTTCCATGGGAGTTAAGTACCCGATTCAGCATTTTGAGGATCCAGTCAAAATATTTACTGTGCCGCCTTGGATTATTATTCTTATTCTTGGAACAAAGCAAGGAAGACATAAATATAAAGACGTAACTTTTTGCTTTGTTTTTATTTTGAGACAGTTTAACCACATAGCCAAGGCTGTGTTTGGTAACCAGCCCAGGCAGTCCTCAAACTTAGGGTCCTTCCATTTTAGCATGTTGAGTGCTGGGATTATTGGCATGCGTCACCACACCCCATAAGAGCTCTAGCTTTGTCTCCACCGTAACATTTCTGTGTCTCCTACACACTCACATGTGATTTCGTTTCTTCTGTCAGTACGGAGAGGTATCCAATGTCTCCATTGCTAGGAAAGCAGCTGAAGCTACGGTCAAGGTTCTCAGTGAGAGGCCCAGCACTGACTTGATCCTGATTTTACTAACACAAATGTAAAAAGATACTTTGGATAACCTGGAACAGACAGGGGATTAGATTTTATTGAGGTATTGTTTTGGGGGTGTAATGATGATCTTGTGTGATGTTAATGCTTTTAACAATGGGAGGGAAGTATTGAGGACCCATCCGCACAACCATGTCTCTAATTTGACCTGAAATCCAGATGCCTTGCTGCTTCTGTTCTTTTTGCCTGCCTTTGTCCCACTTCTCTCCTAACATCAGCCCAGCCCTGGTTGGAGGAGAGGTCTCCAAATGTCCCTACACACTTATCAGGAATTTGTGACACTACCTTCTCTGATTGCTCTCCTGGAAGTGATGTCTTTCTCTTGCGAATATGTTTTATACCATGTGTTCTTCATTTCTAACAGCTACCCATCTGAATTCATTTTTTCCATCTAAATTCATTTTAAAGTTTCTCAGATATTTACTTCTCCCCGCCTCTCTCTCCCTCCTTCTCTCATCCCTCTTCTCCCCCTTGGTTAGGGTTGTATAAGGCAACAACTCAACTCAGCTGATTCCAGTGTGAAACCTAATTTTGAGAATCACAAAACAGGAAAACCCAAAGAGTAGCCTCGATGTAGCCACAGCTGGATTCAGTGAACCAATTATGTCCTTGGGTCGCCTGCTTCTCCCCACAGCCCTGTCTCTTGGCTTTATTTGCACTTGTTTCGGTTTCATTCTTAGGTAAACCCCATCTATGTGGTAGCTTCTGTTACACTGTCCTTAAGAGAAAGAAAAAGAAGTCACTTATTCCTTCATCAAGTCCTAGCCAAGTCTTGTTGGTCTGGATTGGATTATATGCCTGTTGCTGAGCCAAACACTATGTCTAGAGGCCAGCTGGTTGCACTGACTGGCCAAGTAGAGGGCAGGTGTCTACCCCTGGAGCTGAAGGGTGGAGCCAGCTTCATTTAGACCTCACCAGCTGAGAGAGGTTGTGTGTCAATATCTTTTACTTTCTAGGCTAAGGGGCGTGAGATGGCACAAGGTCCCATGAAATGAATTCACTGTTTTGTTTCTTTCCAGCCAGCCTCGCCCCGTGAATGATTTGCTCTTTTTGCTGTGTCTACAGCCTTAAAACTATCGCTACTGTCAATTTTATATCTGAGTGGGATCCACTCTAAACTGGGCTACTGCCCTTGCTTCTTGGCACAACCCCTCCTGATCTCAAGGGAACTCTAATTCGGTTTAAAGAATAATAGGGGACATTGTAGTGTGAAACCGTGGGAACACACAAGCATCTGTTGGGCGCTTTGGAGAAGCAAGTGAGGTGATTGAAGGGAGCCTAAGCAGGACATTTGTTATTGCCACAGATTGGCTATCTGATGACTTTATGGCAGGCTCAGGAATGCGGTCACAGAGCACGGAGATTCATCGGCTGATCATGGGTACTGAAATCACTGGATCCATTTAAGTAATTACCATGCCTTTTCCTGCCATTCTTTGAGCATTGTGCACAGGCTGCATGGCACCAAAGTTCTCTGAACAGATACTTACATGCGGTGTCTGAGCCCTTTGGGCACCCACTTAAGAGATTAAATTGCATAGGAGGAAATCACAAGTTATCCACTAGAGTAGAGAGTGTAAAGGGATTTTGAGTCAGGTGGATGACCCGCATGACGGTTTTATAGAAACTAAGGGTTCTTGACCTAGCAGTTCTCAATTTTGGGATATAAAGGTACTTTAGGAGGAGGAAAAATCCGCAAATATATGACATTGAGTTGATACTATCCAGGGAACCACTGTCTTGATGTTTCTTGTCAGGAGAATGTCAGTCTAGTTGTTATGATTCCCATCATCCCAGATGTAACACTGACAGACTTCTCTGGAAGGTTACCGGGGAATCAAAATTAATGTCATTTCTTACTTCTGATCAAAGAAGCCACCAGTGAGCAACTCTGATCGTCTCTCGGTCCCTGAGGTGTGAGGAAGATGAAATCTGTCCACAGAGAGAGCCCATCTAAGACAGCTCTCTGTGGATTGGCCACTGCCATAGGAAACAAAGAGGTGGGTGAACCATGTGGAAGGAAAGAGTAAGTCAAGGTTCTCAGGTTTTGCATACTGTGTATGGCATGTGCACTGTCGTGTCTTTGCCACAGTTCTGAAAGTAGCTGGCTACCTGCGGTCATTTTGCAAGTGGGGAAACTGAGATCCTGAGAGTTTTCCCAAGGTCACACAGCAATGAGTGCTCGAGTCAGGTTTCTTTGTTCATGAATTTGTTCCTTTGCTTCTAGCTGGTTTGGCCTCTGTTGCTGTTCTTTCCTTCCCTCCCCAAGCTTGGCTCTTATTTTCACAGATTTCCTACTTGGATCCTAAATACCACTGTGGTTCTGGTGACTGGTTTTGACCCAGTCTTAAAGTCTTGGTAGTATTTCTTAGGGGAACAGCCCAACAGTCAGGTAGAAGGGAGAATTTCTAAGCGCTGATCCATGGCTGGGTAAAAGAAAACACACCTCGGATTTGTTGTGTGTTGATCTAGTGGCGCTGCAGAGAAGCTGGGTCCTGAGAGCTTCCAGGCAGGAGAGGTTGGCCAGGATGGTGCTCTCATTCTCTGGGTCAGCTAGGTCCATTTTGGTATATGACATCACAGTGTTTTGGTGATGTTTGCTCAAGGGATCTCCACTGGGTGGGTGAGGACAAATAAAGACTCGCTGAAGAGAAGTGTTTCATTTGCTTTAGCTCTTTAAACTTTCAGTACAGGGCAGTGAGCAAATCATAAAATCTTATGTGAGACTAGGAGTGAGTGTGGACAGCTTCCTCTTCTGGGAGTTAGGGGTGTCACAGGTTTGGGCATTTGCTCAGGGACCCCAGCTGGCAGGAAATGGAGCTACACTGGACCTAGTTGGACAATGGGTCAAGCCAATGTCTTTCCTATAGTAAACACTTGTGGGGCCTTCACCATGGCAAGCCATGTGTCCTGTGGTACTGGTGCATGGGTAACATCTAACAAAGGGAGAGAGGGGAGAGAGAGGGCGGGGAAAGTCCTGAGTCTTGGTATGGTTCCCCCAGCGCTGGCCCTCTCTCTGTCCCTGGCCAGAGTACTGGAAAAATGTGTCAAAAACCTTTCTTTGAGGTCGTGAATATGACTCAATTGACTGAGTGGTCGCTTACCTCACACAGCTCTGGGCTTGATCCCCATGATAGCATATTAGGTATGCTGGTCTATACCTGTAATCCCAATACTTGGGAGGTGCAGGCAGGACAATCAGGAGTTCAAGGCCAGCCTCAACTTTCTGCCATGTGTATTAAACTCACTGAGGTCCACACCAGGAAGTGAGGCAGTGGGGATGTGGTAGGCATCTAAGCGTCTCTCTCTCTTGGCCTGTGTGGGGCAGATGAGATGAAAGACACACTTCCCTCAGCCTGCCTAGCTCGTCTGAGAGTTGAATCCTTTTGTTTCCTATTCATGGATGAAAAGACTAAGACTTGAGAGGCTAGGTGACTGGGGTCTAGCAGCACTGAAGAGTTTTGACTTCTAAGGGATCCTTGAAGGGTGTGCTATCCTTGAGTAAAAATTCTTGGCTTGAGGGAAAAAATAATCACAGAAGGATGGAAGCTTGTCCAAAATAGTTTCAGGAAACTGGCGGCTGTCGGATTTCCTGAGTTCCCACATGTAGGCCAGTTCCCAAATCAAGGCCCGCTTGCGCACTGCCCTGACTTTAAAAAAACAGTTTGAGTCCGTAGGGACCTCATAGTCTTGAACTCTCCTGGCTGGCACAAGCTTTGCTGGGCCTGCAGACAGCTTGTTAACTGAGAATTCACCAGGGTTGTAACCTTTCCCTTGTCCCTCTGCACACCAGCCGGTCCCAGGTTATGCCACGTGCAGGCCTCTCCTGGGCAAACAAGGAGGGCGGCACACGGAAAATGTACTGGTGAGGGAGTCATTATAAGACCTCGCTGTTCCAATGAGGCAGGTTAATAGGGGCCAGTATTATCAGGTCCAGTCTGGGCTGGTTCATCTCAGCTTTGAATTTCCAGGGAAGGCTTGGTCTTGTGTTAAAATATGACTAAATCTTGAGAAAGTGGGTTTGTTTTTACTAAATAGACACACAGTCCCTAAGAGATTAGGGGATTTATTCATGTTCTCCCAACTGTTGGGACGCAGAAACCAAATTTGAATCCAGTTATTTGGAATTGAAGTCATTATTCGCCTTAGAGCCTTGCTTGAATGCATATTGAGGCATGGGGACATTTGGCACTCATCTATGGGCTACCGCTTCAATCATCCGCTACCCCTGAAACTACACAGGGCTCTGTAGTTTTGAGCTTGCCTTTCTGGCTCACTGGGGATTATCGATCTTGCCCAAGTAGGTAGATGGGATAGACAGTATGTAACCTGCTGGACCTCTGCCCCTGGCTGCAGAGAGGGTGGAGCCCTGCCCTGGCTGCAGAGAGGGCATCCTGGAGGGCTTCTCTCAGCCTGTTTTCTGGACTCATTGTCAGGTTTTAATGAGGATATTTGTGTCTGCTTCCAGAGATCCAGTTTGTGGACACGCACAGTCAGAGAACAGCAAGCAGAGTTGGCTGGGGTTTGGTGGGCTTGGAACAGCTCCCTCTGTTGGGTCTCCAGTCTCAGCAGGAGCCTGTGCTGGGTTTCAGCCTCTGAGGAGGGTGTGAAGTAGGATGGCTCTGTCTTACTGCTGCCCAGCCACAATAGTCACTGCTCTGTAACTGCTAACAGCAGTAAGAATTACAATGATGGCCAGAACTCATGGCAGGATCGTAAGTGCCCCTCCAAGCACTTTACAGTTATCCATTCATTTTAATCTTCACAACACTTTAAAATAGGTCAGTTGCTAGCTACCCATTTTAGAAATAAAGGAACCAAGGCACAAAGAAGTCATAGGGTTTTCCCATTGTCACACACTAAGTAAGGAGCTGGGACTTAAACTTATGAAGCTGGTATCTGGCATAAGTCAGTCTTCTCTGAGTCCCCCACTCTCCTCTGTGCATGTACCTAGTCCTAGAATGAATTTGATTAGACTCAGCCAACCATAACAGTTTAGGGACAATATCCAAAAACCTCAATTTTCTCATTCTTACTCTGTCTTCATTTTTTTTTCTGTAACTTATCCAAAATCTCATACTTATTTTTTGCCTCTCTTCATCTTTCCTTATTTCTTCTGTTGGTGCACAGCAGCTGGTTATCAGTGGCAAGAGGCTTGTCTGTAAGCTCATGAGGTTAGGGACTGTGTTGCCTGTGACCCACAGCAGCTACACATAGCTCATGCGCAGACTATCCTGTACATGTTTGTGGTCTAGAACATGGATGCACAGACGAATCAATGCATTTCAACACTGTGCCCCATGATCAACCTCTAAATGTTCTTTCCTGAGGGGGCTCAGGGCTGGCTGCCTTCAGAACTAAGGACAGCAGGAAGCTGAAGGCAGATTGGAGAAAGGAGCCATGGCATCATAGGTGGATTTGCAGTTCATAGGACATTTTTAATTATATCTGTGCCCATGTGTCTGTGTGCGTGCACGTACACATGAGTGCCGGTGCCCACAGAGAGCAGAAGTAGGCACTCTTCTGTGGGTCTCCCGGAGCTGGAGTTACGGGTAGTCTTAAGTCGCCTGGCATGGGTTCTGGGACCAGAACTCGGGTCCTCTGAAAGAACAGCGTGTGCTTTAAACTGCTGGGTCTCTCCAGCAGTCCCAGAGTATTTTTATAGACTTTCCTGTATTTAATTCTCGTGCTAACCTGCCATAGGCAGAGCATAAATGTTCCACTTTATAGAAGAGGGGGAAGCTAAGGTGGAGTGGGGAAGTGACTGGCCAAGATCACTTTTCTCCGTGCCTAATAACCCTCCCATTCCCCCTCAGGATTTGGACTCAGCAGTGTGAGGGAGCAGGGTAAATCACAGAGCAGCCTGTAGCTAGGGCAGGCGACGTGAGCAATAGAAGCTCTTGGTAGGACTGGCAGAGGAAAGTGGCTGCTTGTAGCAGGGGCTCTGGCCTCTAGGCAAATTTCTGACATTAATTCCTGTGCTCTGGCATTAGATGAGGAACAGTCAGTGTGGCTGCTCTCACTTTTATTACTGGACAGAAGTCACTAATGGTTCTATTGGGCCTTCACCACCAGCACCTGACAGGAGAGTCATACTCAGGATGCCAGAAGGATGTCCATTACTCAGATCCAAAGAAGTTTACAAATCTCAGCTTATAGTGAACCCCATCACACAGCATTCCTGTATCCCACACTGAT
This sequence comes from Alexandromys fortis, assembly GCF_014885135.2. Classification (NCBI taxonomy): domain Eukaryota; kingdom Metazoa; phylum Chordata; class Mammalia; order Rodentia; family Cricetidae; genus Alexandromys; species Alexandromys fortis. The sequence goes on along the minus strand of NW_026067970.1, from coordinate 7,276,087 downwards.
ATCAGCATCATCTTCTGGGGAACATCTGCTTGTGTCGATCCGTGTGCTCAGGCCCTCAGGGATCGGCTCCTGTGCACTGGGCCTTGTGAGGTGGTAAAACACAATGAAACCAGTGGTGGGAACCTTGTGAAGTGCCTTCTGATTTCTGTCCCATCCCTTTTCCCACGTCTTCCCTCTCATCAGACGTCTCCCATCTCTTGTCCCCTGCAGGGTTTCTCTAACCTTGGCTCTCTGACCCACCCACAGAGTGGCCACAGTGCCTAACCCCAAACAGAAGTGCTTATGTATAAACATGCCACGTCTCCCTTTTTCCCTCATGAGGATTTCTCACCACCATCTACCCACCCTTCCCATCTCTGAACCAACCTCACCCAGTCCTGCACACGCATGTGTGATTCTGCACAGGGGACTCACTGACTGTTGTCCTGCTCCTTTGTTTTTGCTTCTGTTCACGGTCCTTTCTCCTCTTCCTCCATCTCCTTCACAGCCCATCACACACACATAGTTGTCAGCGAGTGTTTCTAAGCCCAGTGCTTCCTTGTAAACAGCACTGAGGTCTTTCTCTCCCGTGTTGATGAAGTTTCTAGTGTGGCACTCAGAACAGTGAGCGTCAGTCCCCAGCTTCTGTCTGACTCCTAGGCTCTTTTCAGGGACGGGAGCGGCGTCTCTTCAGTTCAGTCTCTGGTGTCCATAACAAAGCTATGGCTTTGTCTAATGGATGTTCTGTGACTAAATGAAGTGGCACTGGAGACCAGCGGGAGAGCGACACAGATCTCCCCAGCTGTGGCTTCTTTGTTCCTCAGAGCAAGCAGGTTTTCAAGGGCAGAGTTTGGTGTAAGATTTCTAACAAGTGAAGGGTGTGTGTGTGTGTGTATGTGTATTGTATAAACCTTTTCCCCAGGGCCCCTGGTTTCTACTGTGTTACTGCTTTTTTTTTTTTTCCCCCAGTAACAGTTGTAGATTCCATGGATCAAATGCCCCTTTTACATAAGATCCTGAAAAACAGGTCCTCTCCTGCTGTGCCCAAGGAATTCAAGGCAGCAGGTGTTATGTCTGTTTAGAAGGCAAGGAAGCAGGAGTCTAGAGAGATGGCTCAGGTTAGGAACACTTGCATAGGACCAACGTTTGATTCTCAGCATCCACACAGTGACACCCAACCTTTTGTAACTCCAGTTCTAGAGGACACTCTCTGACACTCTCTTTTGACCTCCATGGGTACCACATATATGCATATATATAGTACACATGCATACATGTAGGCAAACACATTTATGGCTGAGGAAGCATCATGGAATGGGGGAGGTGGAAAGATTGTAAGAGCAGAGTACCAGGAAGTCTGCTGTGAAAGCAGTCTCTCCTAGACATGGCCATACCAACGAGACTGAAACAATGTCAACGGGCATGTTAGTATGGAAGGAGGAACCCCACTCCTCGACAAAGAACTAATGCCTGCTGGGAGGAGAATGGTCAAACTGAAAGCAACAAAAATGGACTCAGTGTGTTGTAAGCATACATGTGAATACATGTATGCAGTAATAATTAAAGAAAAAGAGGCTATCAACTTAAGAGTGGGGAGATATGTGGAGTTAGATGGAGGGTAGCTATCTGGTAGGGGCTAAAAGGAGAGAAGAGAGTGATAAAATTCTATTCCAATTAAACATGTTAAAAATAAAAATAGGAACAAATCTTTTTTTTTTTTTTTTTTTTTTTTTTTTTTAAAGATGAGGAAATAGGCCAAGGGCCTTCCAGGAACTCAACAGAGGTCTTAGCAGTAGTAAGTGGTAACCCAGGGCTGCTCAAAAGGTGGTCCATGGGCTAGCTGCTTCAGTATCACATAAGTTTGGGAAAACTATGGATTCTCAGGACTAGTCACATCAAACGAGAAATAGACTCTGTGGGAGATTCTGCTCTTCAAAGACCCTGAATACAGCCCAACCATATTCAGACTGAGGTCTCTGCACTCACAAGGCTTTGGTCATTGTGCCTCCTGTGTGGACTGCTGTCTCACTTAACACTAGGAAGGAGGTGAGGCAGGACCACTCTGGATTAGATGGTTTCTCCTAGTAGCTCTCATCCCAGTGGCTTTGAGCCTGTGAACTCATTAATGCTCCGAACAGCTTGCAAGGTGACATCAGCCACTCCGGTGCTCCTGCTAACCTCTGGGACTTTTTGTTATCAATGGGTTTCAAAGCCATTTGGGAGAATAGATGGCAGTGGGAAGGGTTAGACATTTCAGTTGCTTGAGACTGCCTGCTTTGGGCAGATTCTTAAGAGCACACACAAGCTACTTTTCTGAGTTTATTTTCTGAAGCACACACACTGGTGTGCATTTGACTCTCTGGAAGATCCACTCAGAGGGCTAGTTAGTGACAGAGCTTGTGGGAAGCATGAGACTCACACTAAAGCCATCTCATGAAGTCTTTGTTGGACAGGAAAGCTTTTCTGCTGAGGACTTTCCCCCTCTTACTTCCATATATGTGCTTGCATGTGCGTGCGCACACACACACACAAACTCACATGCACATGTACTCACACATTCACACACATACTAATACACTCTATACTTCTCTGCATGGGCTGCTCCAATTGGTGACATTTCTAACAGAGAGAGTAAACATTTTTTTTTACCATCTGCATAGAAAATATCAGTTTTTGTTTGTTTGCTTGTGACGTCAATGAAGAATGCTGTGGAGCGTTCTGGCTACACTTTAAAGTTGGAGTGAGTGATGGAGGTTTTTTCCTGTTCTCTCAGGAAGGGTGGAGGGTTGTGCTGTGCCCTGTCCCTGTCATTGCTTGCTCCAATCCCTCCTCAGCAAGGAGCTGTCTGTTGTATCCTTCTCCCTAGCATGGAATTCTTAGACTTATTTGCTTTCAACGTGTTTTCCTCTAATGTTCATCCAAGACAACTTCTCTGACCTCTGTCTCCATCTCTTAGGGTGGACACTCCGGAGCTGTCCTCTGTGTGTGGCCATGCATTACCACACGGTGTTGCTTTTGCCTCCCATGCCTGGGACTTCAGTGCTAGCTCAATGCCCAACACATTGCTTGTGTCACAGGGATGTTTGCTTGAACTAATCTGAAGTAATTTTCTTACTTTAATACTCATGTGACCTAGAGCAGATATTATTGGCTCAATGCTGTAGATGAGGAACCTGATCTCAGAGGCTAAGGGACAGGCGCTGAGGTTTGGTAGATACAGGTGAGGCTGATCACAGGTTTTTATCTCTGAAAGCATAGGCCCCTGTTTCTCCTCCTCAGCCAGGCTGTCTTCAGCCTTTCCAGAACCTTTGTTTCTCCTCAGCTGCATAAATTTAATTGCATGTCTTTGGAACCCCTTAGAAAGCCATTAGTTTGGGAGACAAAGAAATGGTGCAGAGAAATGTCGTCAAGCAGACTCTCTGACTTGGGTTTCATTTGCTGCAAGGTGTCTGCACTGGGTAGGACAGCTGGATTCTCTGGAAGGCCTACAGGGCTGATGTGTCTCCATCAGGGTCTTCAGTAAAGGCCACTTTGGCTGTGGACTGCATAGAAAAGCTGTTCATATAAGCTGCAAAAAGCATCTATTGTAAGGACCAAGAAGGTACCCTTGAGGGATGTGTTTAAGTAAGGCCTCAAAATATTTGGGTTTTCTAGTTTTCTGGAACTCAGAATTGTATCTGGTGCTGATCTTCATATGAGCCTCAATAGTGAAGGCTGGTGCTCAGCCCATTGGTTCTTGCTTATGTTAATCTCTTCAAGACACATCATCTCTCCCCAACATACCTTTGCTAGCCCCAACTTCTCCCACCTCTCCAGAGCCATTTCCACTTATAATTTGTCCCTTAAATGCTGAATGACCAGTGATAGTTTTCAGTAGATTGTGCTATGATCTAATGGACTGGAAGTGACACAGAATGGGGCCAATGTTCTGAAGCTAACACAAACTTCCAGACTAATATTGTGTTTGTTAACATATTCAAATTCATTTGTTTGTTTGTCTGTATTTGCATTTGAAGTCTTCTATTTTCTGTACCTTGGGTTGTTGCGGTCCTCTGTATTAATCATCATCTAGTTTGTTGGCCATTGAGGTCCCACAGTGCCCCAAACATTACAGGCTATTGCCATTGCTCTTGGTTATGTTCCAGAAAGTTAATGGTGAAAAATATAACTTTCACTTGATATAATATTTAATTTCAATCTTCTTATAAGTTCTTTTATTATGCTTTGTGAATATGCTTTGTTTATAGTCTTACACTGGTTATAATTTAAAAACCAGGCAATAGTTGGGCCATGGGTTCAATCATCAACACTGAGAAAGAACTGTTGAGCTGCTGATTTCCAGAGCTTGTTCTTCCTGCTTGACTGAAACTTTAGAAATTAAGATACTTTAGCCTAAGAACCATTTTCTTCTGGGGCTAGAGAGATATCTCAGCAACTAAGAGAGAACACTTGCTTTCTTTCAGAGGAGTTGGGCTTTGATTCCTAGTACCCACCTGGCAGCTCACAACAGTATATACATCCAGTTCCAGGGCATCTGATGACCTCTTTGGGCCTCTATGAGCAACAGAAATGCATGTGGTACAGAGACATACATGCAGGCAAATGCCCATGCACATAAAATAAGAATTAAACCAAACAAATAACAAACAGTAAGACAAGAGTTGACGAAGAGAAGACAGGTCGCAGAGAGGGACATAAGTGATCTGTGAAATATGCAGTTAGGTCATCACTCCCTGCAAGCCCCAGTGTGGAGGCACACATAAGAACCCAAGGCCAGACTCAAGTACATAGTGAGTGTCTTAGTTAGGATTCTATTGCTGTGAAGAGACACCATGACCAAAGCAATTCTTATAAAGGAAAATATTTCATTGGGGTTGTCTTACAGTTCAGAGGTTTAGTTCATTATCGTCATGGTAGAAAGCATAGGGGCATACAGGCAGACACGAGAGTTCTACATCTGGATCAGAAGGTCGCAGGAAGTGACAGGCTTGAGCTTCTGAGACCTCAAAGCCCATCCCCTAGTGCCACATTTCCTCCAACAAAGCCATATGTACTCTATAGGCCACATCTCCAAATAGTGCCAATCCCTATGTGCCAAGTAGTAAAAACACGAGTCTATGGGGCCACTCCTATTCAAACCATTGCAATAAATTTCAAGCCAATGTGGGCTATAGGAGATACTGTCTCAAACACACACACACACACACACACACACACACACACACCACACCACACTAAACTGAACCAACCAACCAAGCAATTAACCAAACAAAAAATCCTCCTAGAATTTGCCTAAAATATTCATAACTGTTATGTGTCCTGACTCCACGGGGAAAGATACAATGACATCCTCTCTGAAGGCATCCCATCAGTGGGCTGCCTTTATATTATGCTATAGTCAGTCAGCACCATCTCAACTATAATGACTTCACATTGGCTGAATTGGAATGGAGGTCACGATGAAGGCAATAGCTTGTGACATTCCTTGGCTCAATGCCAAGAGCAATCTTTGTAAGTAGTCAAAATGAACTTGGGTTTTGCAATAATAAGGGATAGCCACAAAGGTATACAGGCATTCAGGGTGGAAATGGAGAACACAGCAGGGGTAAGGAGTTATAGATATTTAAACTAGACTTTTATTGTTCGTAGACTGGTAGCCAGTGTGCTCCTAACCCTCCCCTGAGCTAGGCACTGTGCAGGTGCAGGAGTGCACAGCTGGGAATGCAGTTTAGTACACACAGAAGAATCTTGCGGCAAGATTTAGTTAGGAGACGGCTCTTATCTCTGGGAAGAGATACATGGTGGCCAGGATAAAGACTAGAATCACCCTGATAGTGTTGTCTAGAGAGGCACAGGTGGCTAGATGTCAAATTGTCAGGGCTTCATGATGGGTTAGGTATGGGAGGTGAGAGCAAAGGAGTGAAGGATTGTGGGTGCCCAGGTATCTGATCAGGGAATCCCGTTAGATGATGGTGCCCCTGATCTTGGTCTAAAGCTTTAACCTGTCATGTCACATTGAAAAAGTCAAATCTGGCCTTTTTAGTCGACTTCTTGTTTCTAGAAACAAATGCCTATAACACAGCAAAAACATCCTGGAAAAATGTTGCAACAAATTCTTGGGATAATTAAGAAATACCTGAGATAGTGTAACAAATACCTGAGGTAACAGGACAACAAATTTTTGAGGTAATTGAGAAATTCTCGAGAGAGTATAGTTGAACACTAGAGATAGTAACATATAGAGAGACAAGGTTGATTTTGGCTCATGGTTCTAGAGTCTTCAGTCCATCTTGGTGGTTCCTTAGCTTTAGGCCTGGAGTGTCAAGTATGGTATGGGTGCATGAGGGAGGAAAGTAGCTCATTGCATGGCTGGGAAGCAAAGAGAGAACAAGAGGCCGTGGTCTCACTAGCCTTTTCAAGAGCATCTCCCTGAAGTCATGAGGATCTTCCTTTAGGCTCTACTGCCTCCAAATAGCACCTGCCTTTACCATACGAACCTTTTTTTTTTTTTTTTTTTTTTTTTTTTTTTTTTTTTTCGAGACAGGGTTTCTCTGTGGCTTTGGAGCCTGTCCTGGAACTAGCTCTGTAGACCAGGCTGGTCTCGAACTCACAGAGATCCGCCTGCCTCTGCCTCCCGAGTGCTGGGATTAAAGGCGTGCGCCACCACCGCCTGGCTTCATACGAACCTTTGAGTGATGTTTAAGATCTGAACTATAACGCCAGCTTCAATGGTACAATGTAGAAAGTGGGTGAGAAAGGAATAAGGGGCTTAGTCCTAGGCTGCCTGATTTAGGTTTGGATCTGGTCACCTATATGTGGGAATGTTGGGAGCATACCAGGTATGAGAGGTGGGGTTCAGTGGCTTGGGAACAAGGGCAGGCTGCGTGCTGAGAATCCACTGCTATAGTATACAGAATGCTCGCTCTCTCTCTCTCTCTCTCTCTCTCTCTCTCTCTCTCTCTCTCTCTCTCTCTAATCTATTATCTTCTTTATCTGCATCATGCTTCAGTAAAGCTCTTGACATAATCCAGCTTGATTTGTACACATGTCGGCATCTGGCACTGGGTCATGTGCCTTTTCAATCAGAAGGAGGAGAATGAGTCTGTTCAGAAATGTGAACCTGTGACTGAATGCCTTCATGGCATGTTACAGCTAAATCTGCACTTGTACCCAGCCTTTGGGCATGTCTAGGTAAAAGGCTTTGCAGGATTGACTAGGAAACAGAATTCTTGCAGACGTGTTTCACAATTTCAAGGCTTTTGCTCTGTCCTGAATTGTTAAAATTGACCCAAAGCATCTGGGCATGCTCAGAGGGGCTGTGGGCATGTTGCTTCTGAGCTGTGGGTAAGAGGATATGGCTACAGCATTATCAGTGACCACTGCTGGGTGTATTTATAGCTCAGAGCACTGGGCAGATGGCAGAGGGTTAGGAGAAAATGGACTAGACAAGTCAGTAGAGCTGACAGTAGGGTTTCTCACAGTGCGGTTTGAGGACCCTCTGCTGCACTGGTCGCCTGGAAAGGAAGGCTGATTTTGATTCACTATCAACTCAGGGGCCTCCACTTTTAATAGCCTCTCCCCGTGTCATTCCGCCGCACAGTTCCTCGAAAAACTGTTCCCCAAAGGCCATCATTTTAAATAAGACTGACTTCTGGCTCTAGCTCAGACAGCTGGCCTTGGGCAGGTCACCAGTTCTCACAGAGTGTAGGACTGAGATCACTGGGCTGTGGTAGGGGCAATACTAGATGTGTGTTTGACTCAAAACTATGCTCCCCCATTTTCTAAGTTTGTACATAATTTGGAAGTCTGAAAACTTATGTTGAGTATTTAAATCCTTTATTAAATGCTCTGTTATGTGTTTATCATGCATCTGTCTTAGGATTGGCTAAGTAATGGAAGGTACTTACTCCTTCCACTTAAGTTAAAGGATTTTCAAAGACAACCTGAAATACATGCGATGTTTGCCTTACAGCTATCTTTAGAAGCTGCTCCTCACCCCCACAGAAGGTGTGACTCCACTATACTTAAGACATGATGATTGACTTATTTTTGTGCCTTGGTATTTTTTTAATCTTCAAAATTGAAGTAATGACATATTATGGGCTGTTGGGTAGATACATGAGCTCACAGTTGTAAAAGTTTAAGTGGAAAAAGTTTGGAGTTGGTTGAAGTAGAAGTGGCAATGATGGTTACTACTGTGGTGAGGTGGCCTTTCTGTGTCGATGTCCAGAAACTGGTCAGGAATGTCTTGTGCCTTCTGCCAGAGTCACAGACATCCTGTATCTTGATTGAGTCTGGTGTTTAAGGAAGTGTCTCTCTTTCATTCACTGTCACACCATTGAGAAGATGTTTCTGGTTCTAGTACAGCTACGCTCCGTATTGCCTTTGCTGTCTGAAGTCCTTCATTTGGCAAGCATGCCTAGCTCTCCTTTCTTGAGTTTGCAGCATTTTGTCTGGCGTTCTTTCACGATGCAATGGTCTTTTAAAAATCTGCTTTCTCATTGTTCTGTGGATTTAAAGAATGCAGATCTCCTTACTTTCTCAGAGCTGAGGCCACTAACTCAGGTTCTCCTTTGTGGGTGGTTGGGTACACACTGCCAACTGATGACACCTACTGAACCCCATTGCTAAGGATCATATTCATGACAGTGATTGGCAGTATATCCCTCCTAGCTCAGTGCTTCATGTCTGGGTGAGAAAAAGGAGTGTCTAGTCACATATGCTGTAAAACCACGCACCATCAGATGTGTTTATTACAGAGTGCCTTGAGTTTTAATTAGATACAGCACCTTTTCCCTGTGATTCTTCCTTGTGCTAGTGCTCCATAGAACACTCATTGAGAAATGGATTAGGGGGAAAGAGTAAGTACTCACAAAGATGGGGAGCAAAATGTTTTCAACCTCCCCATTTGCTGTTGTGAAAAGATGCTGCTTTGGTGCAGGTCCAGCCAGGGTAAAGTGACTGGTTCTGGAATCTTAAGAGCTTTTGTGTTGGTTCTGGTGGTAAGGTCCTTGGTTCTGCAGAAAGTTTTGGGATCCAGTCAAGAGCTTGCCTGTTTTCTTGTCATATTGTACCTACTATTGTCCCAGGCTTAACAATGCATTCCCAGTTACCTGTATGCTCCCGGCTCCTTGCTTGTCGCCACATGGTCACTTTTCCATGGCTCTCAGTCTCCATCAAGGAAAGCACAACACTGTTTGCTTTTTCATTTAGTTATCCATTCCACAACCGTGTGTGAGGGCACTGCTTTCATGCCCATTTCTGGGTCTTTCCCTCCTACATTTCCATCACCTGTCAGAACATAGAAGGAGCTTGTTGACAGCAGGAGCAGGTTTAACTTTCTTTGTGTCTCATAGTAGCTTTTGTAAAAATGGTCTCCTTGGAAACCCACTTACACATAATTCCTCATCTCAAAAGGCTTTTGAGACTGAGACATGCTTCATTCTTCCCACAGTCAGCTCAGAACCTGCCATGTGTAAGTGTCCTTCCAGAGCAGGAATACTAAGACTCTCTGCTCTTTCTCGGGTCTGTGTGACCCAGATTTCAGTTATCTCTTGCAGAAGAGAAGGTGTATTAGTCAGCTTTCTACTACTATGACAAATATTCAAGATAACTTACAAGGAGAGAAGATTTGCAGGTAGAAGGGAGAGCATAGTTTTAGAGGTTCCACTCCGTAATTAAGAGGACCAATTGCTTTGAGGCCTCTGGCTAAGAGTGTGTGGGAGGAAGAAAAACCACTCTTTTCATGTCTCGTTCCAAAAGTGGGACCTGGACACAAAGCAGAGATCTATTGATCTCTGGGCTCACGAGAAGCCCAGCCCCAGTGGATACATCTGCATCATAGCTCCAGCATCTATTGCTCATGGAGCTTGGCAGAAGAGGGGCTAAATGACTGTGAGAGCCAGAATACCAGGAAGTCTGCTGTAAAGCAATCTCTTCTATCAATGGACATGTCAATGTGGAAGGGGAACTTTTTTTTAAAAATAGGATCCTACCCCTAGACTGAACTACAGGCAACTACTGACTGCTGGGAAAAAGAGAATTAGCCTCTCCTAGGGATGAGCTCCCTTACTGGTTGTCCAGAGCAGAATGGTCAACCTTGAAACCTTTTACACAAACAATATAAATAACCTCAGCAGGTTGCATTTATATGATTGTGTATTTACATGCATGCAAGTGTGCATGTATGTATGTACCAGTAATAATGACAGCAAAAAAGGCTATCAGTTTGAGAGTGGATGGGGACATGTGAGGGCTTGGAAGAAGGGGACCTAGGAAAAGCTAGAAGGAGAAAAGGGAAGGGGAAAGTGATATAATTCTAATTCAGTTAAAATGTATAAAATTAAACTAAATTAAAAGTGAAATCAAAGAATGTATCAGGGTCTCACCGTCTCCTTAGAGCCTACTTCCACCAACTTGAAGATTTTCCACTAGGACCCATTCCTTAAAGGTGCCACTTCTACTCTGGACTCCACTCTGGAGTAAGCCTTCATCACATGGGCCATTAGGAGATGTTCCAGACTCAAGCTGCAGTTAAAGAAGATAAAACTAGGGGCGGGACATTGCTCAGTTGCTGGCTGTGAATGTCTGTCTGACCCTTGTTCAGGTGGGTAGGAATGACTGCTTCAATAGGTAAAGGCTTTAACATCTTACATTATATTCATAATGGGGGTTAATTATTTGCCACAAACTCTAAACTCTGTCTCAATATTTTCATCTTGGGTTTGGCAGTGCTGTAGCTCTGCAGGCCCTTTAGGAGGGGAATGTTCCTGTCTGTCCTCCCCTTTGCTTTTGTGTGACCACGTGCTTTCTGTACCAGTCACTTATTTGGCAAAGAAGTAAATTTATCTCCTGATTGTTTTTAGAGTTTTGCTTGTTTGTTAGCTTTCTTTTTTGGATCTCATGATTTACGGAACAACAAATGTCATTTAATGCTGGAAAAAAAAAACTATGGGCTGGAGTGATAGCTCAGTGGTTAAGAGGTCCTGAGTTCAATTCCCAGGAACCATATGGTGACTCTCAACCACCTATAGTGAGGTTTGATGCTCTTCTAGCATAAAGGCATACATATAGATAGAACACTCATAATAAAGTAAATAAGTTAATAAAAATTAAAATTATAAAACTAGCACCAACTGGATACTAAGAACTCAATAGACTGCCTCACACGGTGACCCTTAGATTTAGATATTTTTATATTTTCCCATTTATAAGTAGTGAGATTAAAACTGGGAAAGAGGACTTTTGTGGAAGAAGCAGGATTTACATGTAGGCTTGTCTGACTTATCGCTAGCTGATCCTGAGGTCTGTGTGATGGAGAGGGAACCCTACACTCCCAGGACTGAAATGCAGTATGAACCATTCTGAGTCCAGCCAGATGTAGTCCCCTAGGTTGAGGAATTTGCAATTCACTGGAAACTACAAATAATTTTTAGCCATTGCCATTGGTTTTGCCCTTCTGATCCTGAAGGGACCAAGGGACTAATCTGAGCACCCCTCTTCTTCTCTCCCTTATGAGCTGTGCATGGGCCAGTGCAGGAAGACAGTCAGTCATTCTGGTGGGAGCAAACTCACAGGTGCTCACTTGTGAGAAGCGCTCTATATTTGAAACATTTTCTCATCTATATGTTCATAGTACAAGGTGCTGCAGTACCTGTGTGGTTCAAGCAAGCCATGCCCTACTGACTCCTACCTGTTGGGCTTCCCTGCCTTAAGCCGTCCACAAGAACATTTCTGACGGTAGTCTACTAGAACTAACTTATTGTGTCAGCTATCCCAATGGTTTAGTTACTCTTCTTTTGCTATGACAAAACATCATGACTACGACAACTTATAAAAGAAAGTGTTTAAAAGTATTTACTTTGGGGCTCATGTTGCAGAGGATTAGAACCCATGACCATCATGAGAGCTGAGAGAATGAGAAAGAGAAATAATAGAGTGAGAGGGGGAAAGAAATGGGAGGGAAGGAGAAAGAACACATTAAAAGGGAACGACACAGGCTTTTGAAATCTCAAAGCCTACCTCTAGTGGCACATCTTCTTCAACAAGCCACACCCCCTAATCCTTCTCAAACAGTTCCACCAACTGGAGACCAAGTGTTTAAACATATGAGCCTATGGGGGCCATTCTCATTCACAATACCACAAAAGCTCAAATCTACCAGTCTCCTTCTTCTGGACACTCATGCCTGTATGGCTTTGTATCTTTCAATGTGGCTCAACTGTTTTCTTTTGCTACAAACATTCTTTTTGTCTCATCAGACAAATATCTCTTGTCCTCAGTTCTTTTTTCTGAAAACCAGTCCTTTACTTTTTTGCTCCAATTAAGCTTGGCTTACTCCCCTCTTCTACCCAGTAGCTTTTTAAAGATTCTTCATATGCCAGTGTCTTAGTTACTTTTTAATGTCTGTGAAGAGAAACTATAACCATGGCAAACTATAAGAAAGCATTTAATTGGAGCCATATTTATAGTTGCAAAGGGTAAGTCCATGACCATTACGGTAGAGGTCATGGTAATAGGCAGGTAGGCTTGACACTGGAGCATGGGCTGAGATCGTACATCTTATCTATAGGTAGTAGGCAGAGAGAGTGAAACTGGGCCAAGAATGGGCTTTTGACATACCTTCCAGTGACATACCTTTTCCAACAAGGCTATATCTCCTAATCCTTCCTAGATAGTCCCAGGAATTAGGTACCAAGCATTCTAGCATATGGGCCTCCTAGGGTCATGCTCATTCAAAGCACCACCTTCCACTCCGTGGTACTTATAAACTTGTAGTCATATCATAATGCAAAATGCATTTAATACAACTTCAAAAGTCCCCATAATCTTTCACAATCTCAGCACAGATTCAAAGTCCAAAGTTTCTTCTGACATTCAAAGCAATCTATGTAAAATCAAAAAGCAAATTATATACTTCCAATGTATAAGGGTTATGTCTTAGTTAGGGCTACTATTGCTATGATGAAACAACATGACCAAAATCGAGTTGGGTAGGAAAGGGTTTATTCAGTTTACTCTTCCATGCTGTAGTTTTTCATCAAAGGAAATCAGAACAGGAACTCAAACAGGACAGGAATCTGGAGGCAGGAGCTGATGCAGAGGTCATGGAGGGGTGTGGCTTATTGGCTTGCTCCCCATGACTGGTTCAGCCTGCTTTCTTATAGAACTCAGGGTTACCTGCCCAGGAATGGTACCATTCATAATGGACTGGACCCTTCCCTATAAATCCCTAATTAAGACTTAACTCCAATTTTACAATCCCTGGTGTTCCCTTTTTTCTCAAATTGTACATTTTGTATTTCATTTTGCTTTCTCGTTGTAAAGCTATGTGAGAGTGATTGCTAATAACCACACACATAGTTAATACTCAGCTGTCTTAAAATCTCTTCTACCACTGAGAACAGTTAAAAAAAAACTCTTCAATTTAATCTCTGGCACATTTTGTAGAACAAGGACAAAAAGCCGCCACATTGTTTGCCAAAATATTACAAGAATGGTCTCTAGCACAGTTGCTTACATCGTTCCCCTCTGAAGCCTCTTGAGTTGGGCCTACCAGAATGACGGGTTAAGCTCTGCTTATAGTATTCAACCATTTTTAATCCAAATTTCAAAGTTCACATTCCTTCAAAAACAACAAGGTTAGGCCAGTCACAGCAATACCCCACTCCTGGTACTAGCTACTGTCTTAGTTACATTTTTATTGCTGTGTAGACACCATGACTAACACAATTTATAAAGAAAGCATTTAATTGAGGCCTTCCTTATTGTTTCAGAGGGTGAGTCCATGACCAATATGGCAATAGGTAGACAGGCAGAGCCTGAAGCAGTAGCTGAGAGCTTAGCTCTGACCCACAGGCAGTAGGTAGAGAGAAAAGAGACTGGTCCTGGTGTGGGCTTTTGAAACCTCTAAGCCGATCCTGATTGACACTTCTCCTCGAAGGCCACATCTCCTAACCCTTCCCAAGATAGTTCCACCAACTAAGAACCAAACATTCAAACATAGGAGATTATGGTGGCCATGCTTAACAAACATCACATCCAGTCAGAAATATCCTTTTAGAACACGTCAGATCTCTGCTCAGTATATCCTGAGGCCTTCTGTGTCACCAACATGGTCTTGTCCCAGCTGTCTCATTAAGCTCCACATGTTTTCTTTTTTTAATTAACTTTTTATTTATTTTACATACCAAACCACAGTTTTTCCTCACTCCTCGCTTCTTGCCCCCATCACCTCCTGTCTGGTTCCTTCATCCAGCCCTCCTCCATTCAGAAGGGGGCAGACCTCCCATGGGTGTCAATAAAGTATGGCATATCAAGTTGAGGCAGGACCAAGTTCTTCCCCCTGCGTCAAGGCTGGGCTATGCATCCCTCAACTCCACATCCTATAGTTTTCTTACTGTTTAATTTTTGTTGAAAGTTTTTACCATTTCTCTCCTACACATCCCTGATATTTCCCCTGGGTAACTGTAAAGATTGGTTCCAGGATCCCTGTACATAGTCAAATCTGTGGACATTCAAGGCCCTATTCACAATCATGTCTTGTTTGCATGGGTCCCACTCACATCCTCTCCGAGACTCTGAGTCATCTCTAGGGTATCCAAATACTGTAAATTCTATGTGAATAGATGCTTTGCTGTACCCTTTAGGGAATAATGCTGTACAAAAGATTTCTATCTCATCAATTCAGATGTAATTTTCCCCAAACAGTTTAAATTTGGTTGATTAAACCTGCGTGTAAGAAACACACAGAAATGCGGGGATGGAGCAGCTTTCCTGTGCACACCGTTTACAACAGTACTATCCTGTCCAGCTCCTTCATCAGCCCTATTCCTCATCGTGGGGAATAACATCATTTGTCGTATTAGACATGTTTGTTTTCTGCCACAAAGTTCTTGCTTTCACTTTTGGTTTTCAGTACTAGAGATTGAAGCTATTAGGCAAGCACTTGAGCACTGAATTATATTCTCAGCCTATGACTTGTTTTTTTTTTTAATTGATTTTATTGAGCTCCGTGTTTTTCTCTGCTCCCCTCCTTTCTTCTCCCCTCCCCTTCTACCCTCTACCATGGTCCCCATGCTCCAAGTTTACTCAGGAGTTCTTCTCTTTTTCTACTTCTCATGTAGATAGGATTCATAAATGTCTCTCTTAGAGTCCTCATTGTTGTCTAGGTTCTCTGGGATTGTGATTTGTAGAATTTTTTTTTGCTTTATGTCTAAAAACCACTTATGAGTGAGTATATATGATAATTGTCTTTCTGGGTCTGGGTTATCTCACTCCATATGATGTTTTCTAGCTCCATCTATTTGCCTGCAAATTTCAAGATGTCATTTTTTTCATACTCCATTGTGTAAATGTACCACATTTTCCTTATCCATTCTTTTGTAAAGGGGCATTTAGGTTGTCTCCAGGTTCTGGCTATGTCAAACAAAGCTGCTGTGAACATAGTTGAGCACATGTCCTTGTGGCACGATTGAGCAATAGAAACAGAAAGAACACTGCCAAACTCTTTTTATGAGGCTACAATTACCCTGATATGTAAACCATATAAAGACATTACTAAGAAAGAGGATTATAGACCAATCTCACTCATGAACACCAATACAAAAGTACTAAATAAAATACTGGCAAATCGAACCCAAGAACACATCAGAACTATCACCTACCATGATCAAGTCAGCTTCATCCCAGAGATTCAGGGATGGGTCAATATACGGAAATCTGTCAACATATGTACCATATAAACAAACTAAATAATAAAAACCATATGATATTCTCATTAGATTTTTAAAAAAAGCTTTTGACAAAATACAACATTCCTTCATGATAAAGGTCTTGGAGAGAGAAGGGATACAAGGAACATACCTAAACCTAATAAAGGCAATATACAGCAAGTCAACAGCTAACATCAAACTAAATGGAGAGAAACTCTCAGTGATTCCACTGAAATCAAGAACAAGACAAGGTTGTCCACTCTCTCCATATCTCTTCAATATAGTTCTTGAGGTCCTAGCTAGAGCAATAAGACAACAAAAGGAGATCAAGGGGATACAAATCGGAAAAGGGGAAGTCAAACTCTCACTGTTTGCTGATGATATGATACAGACTCAATGCAATGCCCATCAAAATCTCAGGAAAATTCTTCACAGACCTTGAAAGAATGTGACTTGTTTTCTTTTTTTAATTTACTGCCCAAACACAGAAAGCCATTGATTTAGAATATATATCCTAACCTGTATAACCACTCATTTTTCATATTTTCATAATCCAAATTTTAAAACTTATGGAACACTTTTTAGACCCACAAGGAACAGTCTCTTATAAAATGAGCATCCACATGGCCACCATCCAGTTATGGGGATAAACTGTAACTTATCTGGTGTGGCCTGTTTACACAGCTATAAGAAAAATATAAAAATAATATAAATAAAAATAAAAGATAAAATACCTTCAATTTCAGTGGCTCCAAGCAAATAAGTAAAGTTTATCCTGTCATTCATACTACATGCTGATCCATCATGGTCCTCTTCTACATGCTATTAGCAGACATCTAACAGAACCTAAGCATCGCTGTCGGATGGTCACAGAGGGATGAAGGGAAGAACGGTGGTGAACTGTATTCTAGTTTCTCAAGCTCTTTCCTTACAAAGGACACTTCTACATGCATTTCCTTGGCAGAGGCAAAGCACATGTACTAGCCTGGCTTCAAGGGTAGGAAAGTGCAAGTCTCCTGTCCCCGGGAGGAGAGAACACAAGCATGTGTGAATGGTCCAAGATCTCTCACAGCTGCAAACCTAGGTGACAGGCTGGGGTCCCCTTCCCAGCCCCATTTCTTTGCCTCTTCTCATGACAACATCGCTACTTAATTTGGTGTTACTTTCTTGTAGTTTTTGATTGTTCTTTCTCTGATTATTAGTGATGTTGAACAACTTACTACTAATTTTGCAGGCTGCATTATCTGCTTTAAAATAGATTATATTCTGTATTTTTTATTGGGTTTTATGTTCTTTGGAGTTTGATGTTGTGTTGGCTATCTGAGTTATATTCTGCTTGGGGGCTCACATTGTACGTTGTTACAAAAGCTTTTAACTCCTTTGTTGTCCCCCACCATTTTTGTTGATGACCCTTTTTGAATCTTGCTTTAGAAGTCCTGCCCTATCCTGTGGACATAACATTTTCATTTTCAGCTTTTGCCTTTTCTTCATTTGTCTTTGTTCTACCTGAAATAAAAAGCTGTGTATTAGCCTTATTTCTCCCAAATGCCAATAATGAATAGTTTCAACATCCAGCGATTTCTTTTCATGGCTTTTCTGTTGTGTATCAAACATTCCAGGGTGCCTTATTTCTTTCCATTAGCCCATGTGCCTATTCCTGGGCCAATAAAAACTGCATCTTAATGGTTTCATAATTAAATACTAATATCAGATGGAATCAGCATGCTTCTTCCCACCTATGTTCTTCAAGATGGCTTTGGCTATTTTGGGATCTTTGTTCTACCTTGCAGATTCTTTCCGAACAGGCTCATCAAGTTCTACAAAAACTTTTGTGGGAATTTTGCTATGTTTATTCAACATTTGTATATCACTTACGATGTCCCAGATACTGTTTTGGTGTTTTAAAAATACTTATTTGGTTACAATATATCATTATTTAGTGAGGACTGTCGTCTGCATGCTCTTGTCTTCCACTATAGGAACATTATCCAGAGCAAACCCCCTTATCTTATAGATAAAATCCTACGATTTCTTTTTTCAGGCTGGTCTTGATGCCTTAACTAGATTTATTCCTTGGGACTCTGAAGATTTCTTGTTGCTATTGTAGGAGGTGTTGTTGGAAAATTTATACAGTCTAATTGTATATTGCCAGCACATGTGGATTTTTCCTTTCTTAAACTTTGTATCCATTCCAATGGTTTCTTTCTGGATGCTCTTGGATTTCTTAGAGGATGAGGCCCCTGGCCAGGGCTGCTGTTTGAATACAGGTGATGATGACTATGCTTAGCTCTGTTTTCACTTCGAAGGGAAACTTTTCATGCTTGCTCCAGTGTCTAGTAGATTTCCATTATCCGGCTGAGGAAACTGCCACCTATTCTGAGTCTTTCAAGACTTCTGCATGCTTACTTTCAGCTTTCTTTCCTAGGTTAATAGAGTGTTTGCTGTGCAGATCCGTGTGTCTCTGCTCATGTTGAGATCTATGTATGTTCCACCCGGGCTGGACTGCTGAATACTTCTTTTCAAGACCCCTTTGCCCTGTCCAGTGATCAGATCCCTCCATGCCTAACCTTGGAAAGGCCATTAATTTTTCCCAACAGTGTAATTTTCCCCCCTTAGGAATGCTGTGTGTGAATGGTCTCATGCAATATATAACCTTTAGAGACCAACTTAACAAAACAAAACAAAACAAAAAAATAAAAGAAACCCTCTCATTGAAATACCTGTGAAATCGGTTCGGCTTGCTCTTTTGTATGCTTTAGTAGTATTCCATTGTATCAATACAGGGATTTTTTGTTTATTTGCTTTGTATTCCATTTGTCCACTGAAGAGGCTTTAGATTGTTTCTAGTTTTTGGTGACTGTGCATACAAGTACTGTAAGTAGCATAGGGCTCTAATGGAATGCATAGTGTGCATGTGTGCTAGATATTTTTATCTGAGGGGGTAATGGGAGAAGACACACTCTCTCTTGATGGGTTCCTTCTTTATTCTCTATTCTTCTGTGTTCTTTCCACTGTATACTTATTTCTACATCTTATATACCCCAAGTTTTTCAGGCAATATTGGAATTAAAATGTGGTTACAATTGTTTTCCAAGTGAATGAACATCAAATACAAAGCAAATAGCAAAAAGCAGCATGTTTTCCATATCCCTTACATGATTAAACATTTTAGGTATTACAGGTGAAGAACAATTATCCCAAGAACCCACACATATTCATATCCAAGCAACTTGCTATAGATTAACGGTGTGGGCAAGCAAGGTATTCTTCTCAGTCAGGTCTTTTACAGTTACAAAGAAAGAACTAATTACTATATTATTTATCTTGAAAGGTAATTTTATGAGGAATCTTAAAGGAATCTCAAATGTAAACTTTTATATATGAAAACGAATTAGTCAGCTCTACTTTAGGGTGCACTCCCACCCATCAATAGTTTCTTATATCAGGTGATTGAGGGCAGAAATGGGTATAAGGAATTAATCACCACCTTTGGTCATCAGCCAACCCTAGCAAGAAAGGTATGTCAGCTAATAATTGGGCTGCATTGTTCCTGTTCCCTGACCTTAAAGAGTTCCTCATACAGCTATATGTCTTTCTAAAACTTTAGATTGTCTTCTTGGGTTTTTTTTTTCTCATCTCAAAGCTGTTTGACAAAAACATCTTAGTCTAACTTTCAGTTATTTTCAAAACTTTGTTTCAGCTATGATACAAACCTGGGAACACATCTCCCAATATTAAAAGAATTTAAGCTAGCTGGGCTGTCAGGACTCAATTGTTTTTCTTAATCATTAACCTAAGTCACAGACTATACTGCTTCTCAATAGAAACTCATGTGTTCTAGTTTGTGGCACTTCCTTGTGTTTATTTTTAATCATCAAAATTCTATTTAAGCTAACGTTATTATTATCAATTAGAAAGTACAACTTAGGAAGAAATATCTTCACAATAACCTGTACATAAAATGCCCAGTAGAATAGGATGTTTCCATGAGACAAACACTATATTACAGGCAGTGGTGATCTCCCCACACCCATTCACACCATGCCAGATACCGGAGCAAGATGGCAGCAGCAAACATGGAAAGGCAGAGCAGAAACAAAAGACATTCTGGGGTCTGTGGTCTCCAGACCTTGCCTGTCTGAGATTCATCCATCAGGGAGTTACCTCCTGGTGGGCTGACTCCTGAACTTCAATTGCTCCTCTGACATGGCCACCAACAATTTTGCATACTGTGTGTGTGTGTGTGTGTGTGTGTGTGTGTGTGTGTGTGCAAGCAAACATTATCTTTCCTTTGGACAGATTCTTGTGATGCAGATGTGTTTGACTTGATGGGAGAGGGAAATGGGAGGCGGTAGCGGGGAGGAGGCAGAAATCTTTAATAAATAAATAGATTAAAAAAAAAGAAACAGTTAAACTTTTCCAGAGTGGCTGCCCATTTCCGCTCTCAGTAACAGGGGCTGAGACTTGCAGGGGCTCCCATTTGCACCGGTGTTTGGTGTTGCCCACTTAAAAGCCTCTTTGTGTTCCCTAAGAAGCACACAGTAGTATCTCATGGTGATTTTAATGGCTAATGATGCATATAATTTTGATGTTTTCTTTTTTTTTTCTATCATAGAGTCTCCCAGTAAACTGTGTAAATCTTTCGCTTCTCTTTAAATTGTGCTGTTTTTCTGTTACTGCATTTTGAGAATTATAGAAAAATGTATTTAAGTACGACGTGTCATCTGCAAAAGGTTTTTCCCAGCATGCAGCATGCCTTCTCCTAATCAGCGCTTCCACAGAGCTGCACCTGAGGCTTTGAGAAAGTCCAATTTATTATTCTTTTTTTTAAAATAGGCCACATTTTTGGTGTCATGTTTACAGATACCAAAAAATTGAGCATGTATGGCTTTTCTCTCCTTTATTTAAGCAGTTTAAAAAATTTAAATAGAATTCATACCTTATATCTGTGACATATTTTGAATTTATTTGTTTTAAAATATCTGACATATAAAGCTATGAATTTTTTCTGTATGTGGCTATCCTACAGTTCTCATACTTTCTGTGGAATATCTTTTTTCCTCATTGGATGCTGTTTTTTGTTTTTCTCTTTTTATTGTTGTTGGGTTTGGGTTTTTTCTTTTTGGTGTGGTGATGGTGGTGAGGGTGTGTGTGTGTAGGGTGGGGAGAGTGTCTTGCTTTGCAGCTCTGGTGGGCCTTGAACTCTCATCTTCCCGATACTCCTTAGCCTCCTGAGTAGCTGGGATTGTAGGCATGTGCCAGCATGCTCAGTTGAGATGAGGTCTAACTTGTTGAGCTAGGCTGTGTGGTTCTTTTTCTAGCCCCCGTGTTCAGCTCTCTGATTTTCTTTGATAATTCCACTCTGTCATCTTCTTCCGTGTTGTTTTGGCAGTTCGGGTTGGTTCACTTCTCTGTGAATTTTTAAATTGACTTGTGTTTGTTTACTGACATTGGTCCTGGGATTCAGCTTGGTTTGTGCTACATCAGTAGGTCAGTCTACAGAGGATGGTTAGGTACCTTTATTGAGTCTGGCAACTCTTTGTTCTTTTGTCAGTGTTTTTATTTTCGGCACTCAAATTTTCCATGCTTTAGTGGATGTGTAATAGAATGTTTCATTAGGTAAGGGCCTTTGTGAGTAGCATGGATTTGATACTTTTTGTTCCAGTTGTTCATTGTAGTATTTAGAAAATGATTGATTTTGTGTTTTTAGGTTCTATACTTTTTGCTAACCTTGTTTGTTCCAGGAGAATTTTAAAATGAATTCTTTTAGAATGTCTGCCCAGACAATCGCATTGTCTATGAATAGGGACAATTTTTAGCTTATCTTCCAAGACAACTGCTTTCTTCCTTTCCTCTTCCCTTCTTCTCACCTTTCTTTTTTCTCCTTACCTGTATTTCTCTTTTTCTGTACTGTTGAATTGACTAAAACAAAAAAAAATAGTATCAATTTTGTTTTTAAGGATTTCTCTCTCTCTCTCTCTCTCTCTCTCTCTCTCTCTCTCTCTCTCTCTCTCTGTGTGTGTGTGTGTGTGTGTGTGTGTGAGAGAGAGAGAGAGAGAGAGAGAGAGAGAGAGAGAGAGAGAGAGAGAGAGAGAGCAAGCACCTTTAACCATTGAGGTATTTCTCCAGACCCTGGATTAGGCTTTGAACATGATGTTGTATAGGAAAGAGTGCACATTTTAACTTATTGTCAGTCTTAGTGGGAAATGTTCAGTCTCAGGTTTGTTCAGTACTCCTCTTGTTGTGGACATTTGTTGTTGCCTGTGTCGGTTAGAAGATAAACCTTTTCATTTCCAGTTTACCAAGAGTTAACAAAATTTATTTTTATTAACATTTTATTTTTACTTTTAGGTACATGTGCATGTTTATGTGTGTGCCTGTATTCATGTGTGTGGATGCTGGTGGAGACGGAAGGTAATGGATCTTCTGGAGCTGGGAATTGAATCCTGGTCCTTTGGAAGAGTAACAAGTGCTCTTAATCACTGAGTCATCTTTTTAGGCCCTATTTTTAAAAGTTTGCCTTTAATTTGTGTGTGTGTGTGTGTGTGTGTTGCATTTACATGCTGACACATTTAATTTGCTGATATTTTGTTTTTATATCTCTGTTCATGAGAGATATAGGTCCTTAGTTTCTTTTCCTTGCTCTGACTTTTGTGGTCTGGGAACTGTACTGGAAATGTCTTCTTTCCTTCTCTGGTTTACAAGCTGTTTGTGTCCAGTTGACTTTGTTTTTCTTTATGACTGATTTTCTAGAATTCACCAGTCAGGCTTTTATTTCAACTTGCAGCATTCATTTCATAAAATTTTAACAAAAAACTTTGCTTCTCTAATAGCAATAGGACAGTTTAGGTTATGTATTCCACCTTCGGTTAGTTGTGGTTATTTGAAGTTTGTGAGCTGGTCCATTTTACAAGATTTTGAGATTTATTTGTATAGAACTGTTCACAGTAGTATCCTATTATCTTTGAATGTGTACAGGGTCTTTGCTGATAGCCGCTTACTTTACTCTCGATATAGGCAATTGTGTCTCCGATCTTGTTACCACACCACAAGCTTTTACTGTATGTTTGTTAGTTTTGTTGATCTTTTTCAAGAACCCAGTTTTAGTTTAATTGATTTTCTCTTGTATTTCTGTCTGCAGTTCTATCGGTTTTTGCTTTTTATCACTTCATTATTTTTCCACACTTGGCTTTAATTTGTTTTTCACTTTCCTAGCTTATTAAGCTTATATAGCTAATTGGAGAATTTTCTTTTTTCCTAATGAGACATTTATTTTCTGTATTTTCCTTTTCTTGCCTCAAATAGGTTGCTCAGACATTGAAAACACTGTTTTATTTAGTTTGCTTATCTGTAGAGGTTTATTGAGGTTTGTCTCCCCCCATTTCAAGAGTGCTTGCATTTCATTCTTGGAATATCTTTATAATAGTTGTTTCAAAGTCTTTGTCAGATAATTCTGTCAATTGTGTCAACTCAGCATCAATGCTAATTATCTTTGTCATTGCATCTCAAGAGTGATCTTCATATGCAAACATATTTTAAACTTTATCTTTAATATTTAAAATATTATTTAATGAAAAGCTTATTTAAATCATATGCAAGATATTGCTATTTTTGTTTTGGTGTTTGTGAGTGAGTACAGATGAAAAGTTTTGAGTTGAATGTTAGCTGCATCTGCAGAACCTTTTTACAGGCTCTGTCTCATCCGCAACTGCCGCCTGGGATGGGTCCTGCCCATCTAGCAGGTCAGGTCCTGACGTCTCGGTGTGCTACTCAGGGTCAGGTCACTGCCATACTGCTATGAGCATGGGGCTTTGCTTCTCCATGCTTCTCTCTTCCTCTAACACCTCCATGTAGCTCATTTTCCAGAGAGCTGGAGCTTTAGGTGCCTGTGCCCACCTTTTTTTTTTTTTTTTTTTTCTTTTTTCTCTTGGCTTTTAGAGATGGGATTTCTCTGTAGCTTTGGAGCCTGTCCTGGCACTAGCTCTTATAGACCAGACTGGTCTTGAACTCACAGAGGTCTTCCTGCCTCTGGCTCCCGAGTGCTGGGATTAAAGGCATGCACCACCACCGCCCGGCTGCCTGTACTTTCTTAGAAGACCTGAATGCCCATCTGAGAGGCAGGAGAACACATAGAAAATTTAGAGTGGGCTTACTCCATTCCTTAGGATGGCAGATCCATCCATTCTCAGAGTCTTGGGAGCTAAGGGCTGAAACATGGTGGAGATACACCAAGAGGAAATGAGTATGTGTGAGGTTTCCCCTGGCCAGAGCGTTCTTGTGCCAGACAGAACTGAGAGGATTTGCATGGACTTCTCTTTGTTCATTCTGAGACTGCACTACAGGAAGATATGGAATAGACACCGCTGACCTTCTGGTACTTTGAATTCTGGTCTTTCCGCTGCATCTACCTGTTAGATGTTTTGTAGCATCCTCAAATACATCCTTATTGATGTTGTAGCTGCTCTTTGTCTCTCATTGGGAGACACAAAGCCAGTGTGCTCTCAGTGGAGAGACAAAGTCAGCGGAATGATGTACTTACTTTATCCCATCTTGAACCAGACCTTTTCTCTTACATTTTATTTTTATTTATTTCTTTTATTCATGGGTGAGTCTTGAATGCCTTCAAAAATGCTTTCTGTACTTATTGAAATTATCCTTTTTTTCCTCCCTTGTATGATAAATTATATCTAGATTAATGTATTTGGTTGTATTATTCCTATACTTCTGCAGCCATTTGTTTAATTTTAATTTTACATACAAAGCAATGGGTTTCACTGTGGTATTTTTATCCATATATATCACTATACCTTGCTCTTATCACCCCAGGCCTCTTAATCCTTTACCGCCAGTCCCCTTCCTGTTCCCAGACAGCCTTGCACGTGCTCCATTACCTTCCTCATTCCTTCTCTTGCCCATTAGGCCTTGTCCTTCCTTTTCATTGTGCCCTTTCTACTTCCTGCTTTCAAGTCACAGCCCACTCCACATTCCAGATCAGTGCTTCTCAGCCTTCCTAGTGCTGTGACCCTTTATTACAGCCCCTCGTGTTGTGGCGACCCTCCTAGCCATAAAATTATTTTTGTTGCTACTTCATAACTGTAATTTTTGCTATGGTTATGGATTGTAATGTAAATATCTGTGTTTTCTGATAGTCTTGGGATACCCCTATGAAAGGATCATTTGACTCTAAAGGGGTTGAAAACCACAGGTTGAGAACCACTGTTCTAGCTCTAGGAAAGGTCATATTTGTCTCTTTGGGTCTGGTTCATTTAACGTAACATACCAATCTCCAGTTCCTTTCATTTCCCTGCAAATGTCACAACCTCATTCTTCTCTGCAGCTGAATACAACTCTTTCTGGTGTTTCTTCTATGTCTTTTTCACTGACGTATTGACAAATATCTGGGCTCCTTCATGCAGGGGCTATTGTAGACGGTGCAACTGTCCACACGGAGAGCAGGTGTCTCTGCTCTGGTTTAGAATTCATTGGCTGTAGACTCAGGAGTGGTATCCCTGAGTTGTATCACAGTCCTACTTTTGTTATTCTGTGGCTTTTCCATGTTCATTCCCACAGTGGCTGCTCCCACCAGCTGTGTATAAAGGCTCTTCTTCTCCTTGTGCCAGAATTTGTCATTTGAAAAAAAAAAAAGACTGCTTTTTAAAATGAGTTTTCTAATATTCTACTTAATATTATTTTATTTATAGTTAAGATTAAGTGTCATTTTTCTTTTCTGTGTTGTCCTTTTCAGTTTTTGAGAATGGTTCTGTCTGCATCTAGTTCGTATATATTAATTGATCTGTTTCTAGAATACTTGACAGAGGTTGACTATAGTAACACGGTATATAAAGGCTTTCTTCTGCTTTTGTGTGTGTGTATGTAATCATTGTTTTGCTACAAAATTAATTTCTTTATAGGCATAAGGTCCATTAGATATTATTTCTTTTTTCTCTTTCTGAGTCTACTTCCTAAATTAAAAAAAATTATCAATGTGTGTATGTGTGTTTTTGTGGGTGGTAGTGTTATATGCGCCAAGACACAAGTGTGGAACTCAGAGAACCACTTTGTGAAGTTAATTCTTTTTTTCTATAGTTAACTGAGTTCTGGGATCAAGCTCAGCTCTCCAGATTTGTGTGGCAAATACATTTACCTCAGAACCATCTCACTGGCTCATCTAGATTTTATTTTGATGTTACATTTGTTTATTTAACCATTTTTAACTTGATGTGAAGTTATCTATAGATTACTATAAACACATTGTTACTATATGCAAAGAGGTGTGTGTGTGTGTGTGTGTGTGTGTGTGTGTGTGTGTGTGTGTTGGCATTCCATTTTAAGTTCTTAGTCACTCTTAGTTGGTGACTGAAAGGAAAAGTCTCAGCTCAGGACCCCCAAGACCAACTTCTCAGCACAAAGGAGATTTATTTGCCCCAGAAGGACAGAGGGCAGGGGGTAAGAGACAAAGGCAATAGAGGCTTGTCTATTGTGTGGTTTTGGATCCAGTAGGACACCCGCAGTGCTGTTGTCTTCTGGAGACTATTCCGAGTGACTATGGATTCTATGTTAGGACCAAAATGTTGCATACCTTTATTCAGTTGCAAAATGAGGGCCAAAAAGTATTAGTAAATCATGGAAAGATTAAGTTCAGTGACTTTCTTTTTCAAAGAATTGCCCCTACATGCCCCTGCTTGCCCCTACATGCTGGCTTCAAGGTTTACTTTGTGCCTGTTCAGAGGTAAGTTGATCTCACTTTTTAAGATGTCTCCTCCTAGTATAAAGGAAGAACGCCACACAGGGGAAAAACTGGTAATGCTTACAACATGTACTCACCCATGCCGTCAGGCCAAGAAGAACCATCTGAGGGATCTAGGGGAAGTCACTGAACTTCCGAGACTAAGAGGTTCTCTGTGTTTTGGAGTCTTAAAGTCTAACTAGAGCATGCTTGAGTCTCACTCTCTAGAAAAGAAGTTGGCCCTTGAGAGGCCCAGAAAGAGTGCTCAAGGGAGCAGCAGAAGAGGAGCAGGAGTGATGGGAAGCTTCAGAAAGTCAATACATTTTAGTTGGCATCTTCTACGGAACAGCAAATGAAGTGCGCCGGTTTCTTCCGTGTGCTCTCTCCCTTGGCCCCTGTAACCTGACTAGGGGCTGGACAGAGATGAGTTGCCACTGGCAGACTGTTGCCATGTTTTTCAGTTCGCCCAGGGAGGCTTGTGCAGCCTGAATCTTCTCAAAGGTGGGCACTGATTGCTCTGAGCACCCAGGGGAGGCCTTAGAAGCTTCCACTTAGCAACGGGTTTCCTCTTAGGACTCGAGAAGCTGCCTGAGTAACGCTCTTCACTACTGGAAATTCTTCTGGGCCCTTCCAGCAGTCCTTCCCCACCAATCTTTTTCCCTTTCCTAAAAGCTTGAGTTTCTGGAAGTCTTCAGTGGAGAGAAAATGTTCCTGGGAATATTACCTTCACTGCCACCACCCACAGTTGAAAAGGGGGTTATCCTGGAGAACAGGAGTCTGGATAATTTATTTTAGCTCTGTGTATCTGAGGTTGTGCTTCAGACAGTCTCCTGTCAGGGCCAAACCAACCTGGAGGCACACAGTGGAGGGGGGGGGCAGGCCCCTACTGTGCCATACCTGCTGTGTGGTCTGAGCTGTTCTTCCAGTGCAAAGGGACGACTGTGAGGGATGCCAGGGGATGCCAGGGGATGCCAGCGCACATTCCAGTGGGGTGACCCTAGTTCTGTGCTTCTGTCTCTCTTGACTGAACTATGAATAATCTGATCCGGAAAGAAAGGCTTAGAGTTTGTCTGGGAGCTAAGGTCTGGGAAATGCTTAAAAGGAACAATGACTTTGGAGCCAGACAGTTGCAGGATCGAATCAAGCTGTTTAACAAGAGTCTCTACAGACTAGTTAAGTAGAGCCTCTTCTGAAGTCCCTTTCTGCTGGGAAGTTTCAATGACCTATGTATAACCTCTGGCTAGTACGGTATCAGCTCTGCTGGGTACAGCCTGATTAGTTGTACACAATAGCTGTCTGCATCCCTCAAGAAGTTGCTTGACTTCTTTAGATTTCCCACTTGCTCATATCAAAAATGCATAGTGATGCCTGTCTTCTCACTGGGTGCTGCAGGCGGTGGTGAGGATGAAGATTTGAACAGGCAGTTGTAACCATGGAAATGGGCACTTCCATTTGCTTTTTCCAGGAACTCTTCTCCTGGGATGTGGGCTCAGGCCCAGAGCCCCAGATAGTGGTTGAGTGCTTTTGTGGTGGGCTTGTTGCTTGAGAGCCCATCCTACAGCCGTCCACACTATCTTCTGCTAACCTGGGAGTTCATTCCAAGCTGCCTTGGAATGTGGCCTCTGCTTACCCTGCAGAGTAGAAGGGAGAGCCCTAGGGACATAGACAATCATTTGTGATTCAGAGATGTATCCAGGTATTGTGGTTGCCAGGCAATGGGAAGGCTGAGGAGTTTGGGGACCAGAAAGGAAGAACAACACAAGCCAAGTCAAGATCTTGTTTGGAATAGGTGACCTGGGGAACCCTTTGCTCAGGTCCCTGGAGTGTCCATGTCTAACTCTGCTCCACCTAGTGATAAGACCAAAGTACTTGGTCACTCCCAGGCCTGGCTTTGAGGTGGGTGTAGAGACTTTGCTTTTTCTTTTTGTCCCCAGCGAGGGTCCACAGGGTTTCCTAACAGCAGCCCTGGAAAAGGCACCAGCTTCTCCACTGCTTCATCCTGCATTGGAACCTCATGACTGTGTCTTGCTAGCTGGGTACCATGGACAACCCCTCTGAGTTTTAGTTGTCTTATTTATGGAATAAACATCTCTAAAAGCTCTGATTCTTTGAATAATTGTCCTTTGGATACCATGTACTCCAGTCTTCTGAGATGTACCTCCACCATGAGCCTTCCTAATGTACTGTCCCCCTCGCCCCCCAGAACACAGTATTTACCTCTGTGGGCCCTGAGAAGCCATTCTTTTTCCTCACAACCCTATCAATGACAGTTTATATCTGTTCCTATGTTTGTTTTCTCTTGTTAAAATCTAATGACTTAGAACAAAGATTTGTGTCATCACCATGGGGCAGAAATCTGGGAGCTACTTATCTCGAAGGTTTTGTCTATGGTCTGGCTGAGGCTGCTTTGAGGTTATCATAAGGTCTACATTCAACAGGCTACGTGAGGCTGAATGGGGCTGGAGGACCTGGTTCCTAAGTGGCTCACTCTCATAGATGGCCACCTTTGGGCAGTTCCTCACCCTGTGGACAGTCCACAGGGCTGTCTCAGCAGTTGCTATGGAGATTGTTGGCATGGCTTGAGAGCAAGTGGTCAGAGAGAGTGAGGTGGGAGCAGAAATGGTCCATTAAGAGCTTTGGGAGTTATGCATCAATCATTGCCCATGGTTTGGTCAGTCATGCAGGACCATGTGAATTTGGAAAAGGAGTTTTACAAGCTGTGAATACCATTGGGTCATGCTTACTGGGGGCCTTCTTGGAGGTGGATGTTACATATCCTTAACACCATAACGTCCTGTCAAAAGTATCTGTTCAGTGACAGACACAGTTATTCACAGTGTCTTTCTGTGGCCTTCCTATATGCCAGCTTCATGGGAGGAGCTAGAAATGTGAGTGTGACAAAGACACACCCGTGTGTTGCACAGTCCATACTCCATTAGGTGTCAAGAACTGGCCTTGACAAAAATACTTCTTACCAGGGTAGTGGTGTGGGAATTTAGAAATATAGTAAAGAATTTGAAGATGCATAAAATAATAAGACAGAATCCATAGAATAATACTGGGAGGGTATTCCAGTGACTGAAATCCTGAAATCACCCGCATTTATTTTTCCACAGCTTTTATACCCAATGTAAATGGAGAGGGAGGTGGGGGGAGCGGATGTACAGGGGAGATAACAAAAGACAAAAGACTTTATTAACATGATACAAAGGATAACTCAAACAATCAAGAGCTTCAACACTCTGAGAGATCAAATCATTAGCATTCTGTTGTCTCAGTAGAGAAGCTGCTCTAAATCATTATCCTGAACACTGCCCTTCCCTGGGTGACCTCATAGTTACAAAAGAAGGAGCAGAGGTACTGAAAGACCCCCCTCCCCCATGTGGGGAGACTCTCACTCAAGTCTCAGGATGACATGACCCCCTCAGTAACTCACAAGAGACTGTCCTTGATGCAATCACAGGACTCATAACCCACACAGGGGAGGAGTTTGACCCCGAGTAACTGGGAGAAGGGATTTTTAAGGGAAGAAACCACAGCCCAATATTCCGAAGGGGGTAGGGAAGACGTCATAGAAAATTCCAAAACTACCAATGATAATCACAAGGGGGCAACTCCCTGTTTCTCAAGATTATTCTCAAGATTACAATCTAACTTTTTCTTCAGCTAGTTCCTGAAACAGAGTCACTGAACCAGCTAATCCTAGATTTCTGATTCTTCCCTCCCTGCTTAGATTTTTGGCTCTATTTTTTTCCTGCTTGGGGGGGGGGTCTGGATTTATCCAGGTCTTTCAGTACACTTGTTTATCCTGACCACCTGACAGGACATCACAGACCTACTTGAAGGAGTTATTTTAATGTTAAAAGAACCAAGCAATGACATCCTGCAACTACACTTGTCGATCATTTGGGTCTCTCTGACCCACAGACAAGGTGGAAATAGGCCCACATTTCTCCTGCTCTACAATTAGGGAGCTAGACATTAAATTATCCTATAAGCCCTCATTCATTTACAGCTTTCATGAGAACCATTAAAAGGGTCAGAGGAAAAGTGGGAACAATGAGAAAAGATAAGGATGTAGTCTGGGTGTGCTTCCAGAAGGTATTTGTTTCTCTGAGCACCCTAACATTTCTCTGATCTGGTGACCACAGTTTTGACGATTGTGATGGTTAGTTTTAAATGTCAACTTACCACAATCTAGAATCACTAGAAGAGAGAAGAGTGTCTCAGTTGAGGGATTACCTAGATCAGATTGGCATGTGGGCATATCTGTGGGGGATTGTCTTGATTGTTAATGTGAAAGACCTAGCTTGTTATGAGCTGTACCATTCTCTAGGCTGAGGGTATGGAACTATATAGGAATAGGAGAAAGCTGGGCAAGTGGGCAGCATGGGTGATTTGTTTCTCTCTGTTCCTGAGTGTAGATAGTGTAGATTTGATGCTTAAGTTCCTGACTTGACTTCCCTACCATAGGGAACTATAGCCTGGAATTTTGAACCAATAAGACTTTCTTCTCTAAGTTGCTTTTGGTCAGGGTGTTTTACCAAAGCAACAGGATTAACAGTAGAATGGCCATCTTTATCTTTGCTCACATCCCCTCCTCAAACTGTGAACTGCTCTGGAGAGAGGCCCCACTTGGCTGCAAGTCAGTGTTGTAACCCAATGTGAACAGAGTGACTGTGTGATCTTCCATTGGCTGGTGGAGACCCGCTTTCCTCAGGTAGGCTTTGTTATGGTAAAACGCTGCAGGTCCCCAAGTGGCAGCAGTGGGCAGTGGGCATGAGACCATGGTGGGCTACAAAGGAGTCAATCCCAGGCAGGGAGCCATGCATCAGGTGAGAGGCAGAGACCTATTAGGCATGGCATGGCATTTATTTAGTGGGTTATGGAAGGGAAAGGGAAAGGGAGGAAGGGGAGAAGGGGAAAGAGTAGAGAGAGGGAGAGAGAGAGAGAAAGAGAGAGAGAGAATGGGGGTGGGGTGGGGGTGGGAGGGAGAGAGGCAGAAGCTGCCTCTTTGGGAAAGAGATGGAAAGGAAGGAACTCAGGCTGGAAGTGGAAGGAAGATCTGCTTGCCTGGGGGAGGGGGGGTTGGTGGGGCTTGTCTCTTAAAGGGACAGGACAGACCATTACAGGCTTGGGAAAAGAGAGAGGGCAAACATGGAGGAGGCAGAATCCAGTGGGCAGAGAAACGGGTTTTGCTGTCTTCCTGAGCATGTTCCTGGTGGCTTCAGCTTACTGTGGATGGGTTTCCAAAGCCCTGGAAGAAATCCTACCCTCAATCCTTAGCCAAAAGCCACAGTCTGGAATAGCCTCAGCTACATTCTGTGCAAGAGATTGGGGTACCTTGGTCTGGGCTCAGCCATGGTTATAAGAGTGAGGATGGTGTCTTTGTCACCTCAGCTTCTGTTGGCTGCCATTTATCCTTCATTAGTCACTGCAGTTCAGGTTATCCGTGCAACCCCTTCACTGTGTTCTACCTCAGGCCTTTCATACTGGCCATTCCCTCAGCTTTTCTGGTTTACAAATACATACTAATGCATTTTGATAGAATTTTAAAAACTAATGAAGTTGGAGCCAGGAAAATGGCTTACTCACTGGTTAAAGCACTTGGTCTGGAGGAATTAGGACTGGCATTTGAATCCCCAGAATCCATGTGACTACCAGCTAGGTGTGATAGCCTACCTGTACTTTCAGGCTGGGAAGGATGGAAGACTCCCAGGGCAAGCTGGCTAGCCAGCATAGCCGTAGCAGCAACCTCTGGTTTGATTGACAGACTCTGTCTAGATGCATAAAGTGGAAGAGTGGTGGAGGATGCTTCTCGTCATCAACCTCGAGTCTTCACAGTTACTCACATATGTGCCCAAACACGCGAAACATGCACACACACCACAATACACACATGAAAGATGAAGAAAAGATGCTTTAAAGAACGAAGTTTATCCTGCTGTTTTGATTAGAGCAGTGACTCTCAGTGGTTGAAGGACCCTTCCACAAGGGTTACCTAAGAATGTCGGAAAACACAGATTCACATTATGATTCATAACAGTAGCAAAATTATAGTTTTGAAACAGCAATGAAAATGATTTTATGGTTGGGGTCACTGCAGCATGAGGAACTATATTAAAGCATTGCAACATTGGGAAGGCTAGGGACCACTGGATTAGGGACCCTTGAGGTCCCTGTGTCCAGGTTACTCCCCATGACCAGAGCTATTTTTTCCAGCCTTATCTGTTCTAAGCTGGTTTTTCTAACCTAAAAGTGCAGGCCATGCAGAATGTCCTTTTTTGCAGGCAAGCCTATGTGTGCAAGACAAACCTGTCTTAGTTCGGGTTTCTTTTACAGTGATAGAACACCATAAGCATTTGGGGAAGAAAGGGTTCATTTAAGCTTGCAGTTCTATATCACAGTTTATTACTGAGGGAAGTCGGGATAGGAACTCAAGCAGGGCAAGAAGCTGGAGACAGGAGAGGATCCAGAGGCCATGGAGAAATGCCACTTACCGGCTTGTTCCTCATGGTTTGTTCAGCCTGCTTTCCTATACCAGTCAGGACCACTGGCCCACAGTGGTGTTACCTGCTGTGACTGGACTACCCATATTAGTTGTCATTCAAAAACTGTACCACCAGCATGCCCGTGAGCTAGTCTGGTACACATTTTTGCAATTGGGTTTCCTCTCCCAAAATGACAGCAGCCTGTGTCAAATTGACATAAAAATTAGCCAGCTCATCTTCCATTTCCCTTTATTAATAATGGGATAAAAATAACAGGGCTGGACTTCCTGGGCCCTGTGGCACCTGGAGCAGGAATCTAGGGCATGCTGTACTCACTGCAGTGCCTGGTTGTTGGGGTCTCCATGTGACACGTGTCAGCTGTGCAAAAGGTCAAGAGTGATATGGATTCCCGCTTTCACGAAACACACGTAACACTCATCTTTTTTCTGAATCAAAAGGAATTCTGTAGTGACACCAAAAGTTCCCATGTTTTTCTCTATCTTCTCTGTCCCTCCCTGATAGTAAAGTATTATGATTTAATTTTATATGCAAAGAAGGAGACCCACAGAGGCCCAGCAATGCGCTAGAGGAATCAGGGCTCTAGGTCAGACTGTCTGACTCTGAAGCCCACAGTCTTTTCACTACCGTGACGCAATTTGCCTTCAGAGGGTAGGGGAACAGGGGCAGAGGCATTCTCTCTTCTGGCACAGCCACATCTGGATCCGATGCCTGTGCAGGCATGTGTTAGCTGGGAAGCCTAGGACGGCAGGAAGGTGAAGGGAAGAGCTTGAACAAACAGGATGGGCAGCAAAGGTGGGTGCTTAGCATGTGTCAGGGAAGAGCAGCTCCGGACTGCATGCAGGCATGCCATGAGGAGGCCAGGGACTTGGGGATAAGGCTGGGAGGTGGGGTGAGGTCTCCCTAAAAAGGATTTGTCATACAGGCTTTGGCTTGCCTGTAAAATATGCCACAGGATAGGACCTTATAGATAATGACAGTCTAAGGCAGCCAGACACTGACAGAGCTTATGCAGTAGTTAACTTAGTAGTTGTGGGCTAGGTCTTTGTGCCAGGCAGTGCTTGGCACAAATTCTTGGGACAAGGAGAACAAGACCGCAGGAATCTACCTCCAGGGAGCTTGTATCCTCAGCTTGCATGTTTGGAATAGAAAATTCTGTGTACAAATAAGCAGAGAGGCTAATTCTAACTGAAACAGAGTGGTCAGAAAAGTCCCTCTGGAGGCTGAGTCCTCGAAAGTGAGAAAGGACTTCTGTGCAAGACATGAACGGTAGAAGGCAGCATGACAGAGACATCGACTCAGACTCTGGGCTGGACTGTCTCCATTACAATCCAGCGCAGCTACTTTCCAGCTGTGTGGCTTCAAACAGGTCATCTAGCCTCGCTGTTTCTCAGTTTCCTCATCTGAAAAGTGGCAAAGTTAATAGCCAGGCTCTCAGGGTCATTGATAAGAAAGAGTGTCGGACTTAGTACATGCATAGACTGATGCCTAGCCCAGCGAAGGGCTGGGACAAGAGGCCACTGCTCCTGAAATACTTTACACCAGTGGTGTGTGAAATAATTGGGGCTGTATTAGACGAATGGGAGACAGAAGGTTGACCAGTATGGCTAGGTCCTGGAGAAAAAAGGATGGATGGAGGGTGCGTGCCACTGAGCAGGAAGGGGTTCAGAGGCAACACCCACCGAGTGACCAGGGAGGCACATGCTCTCTGTAACCTCTGGACTGGCGCTCTTGGACTTGGACCAGAAGACAAGCCAGAAGAAGGGCTGGGAGACTGGGCCTATTTAATATGTAAAACTTGTAGGATTTATGGTAGAATATAGGTGAGAAAGGAAGGAAGGAAGAAAACAAGGAAAGAAGGAAGGAAAGGGAAAAAAGGAAGAAAGGAAGGAAGGGAAAAAGGAAGGAAGGAAAAAAGGAAGGAAGAAAGGAAGGAAGGAAAGAAAGAAGGAAGGATGGATGGATGAATGGATGGAAGGAAGGAAGGAAATAAGAGTAACATCCTATTTGTATCCAGTCAGCTCTGCTGGGCAGGAATGAGAGGAGAAGATGGAGCCATTTACTGGGATGGAAAACCTGGGGGACAGCAGGTTTGAGGGAAAGTGGCCTGTTTTATAAGAGCCCTAGTGCCTGCTCCTGGGATCTTTAGCAGGGGGTTGGAATGGAACAGGTGTGAACAATAGGGATTCCTGACACCCTGGGAAACTCTTCCCTTTATTTTTAAGTGCCCTGCCTGACAAATCAAATGCCCACTTCTAGTTTGTGACCTCCAGGTGGTCCCCAATCTTCTGCCTGGCCAGATGATAAAATGCCATACTGAGAGTAAGCTTTAAATTGACCCCAGGAGAACTTGCGACAGGGAAGGAAGGTCCCAGCAGCATGGACCATCTTCATTCTGGCTTTGAGACTTTATGCCCAGGCCTGGTTCCTCTTCCTCTTCCGCAGCCCTTTACTTAGGGACTTGTGTGTGCCACGCCTGTGCGAGACTGGAGTGAGAGTATGAAATGATGTGGCTCTGCCAAGGGAGGCTCTGTCTGGTGGGCATCTGAGTTCCTGCCAAAGGGTGTGATGTTCTGTGCCCAGCTTCATTTGTTTGATGCGCTTTGATCTGTTCAGCCCACAGCCAGCTGGTAATGATGTGGTGATTTATGCTTCTGGACATAACAGTGCTGGCAGCGCATGCCTGAGCTGATGTCCGGGAGGTGTGTGTGTGTGTATGTGTGTGTGTGTGTGTGTGTGTGTGTGTGTGTGCATGTGTGTGTGTGCATGTGTGCGAGCGCACACACACACATACTAGCTCTAACTAAGGGAGAATCAAAATGGAGCTGAATAAGGTCTGTGAAATAGAGTTCTAATCTCAGACCTGAGGCTCTCCTCCTGCCCATGAAACTTCACATCTTGCTGAATCCCTGCTTAGGCAAGCAGTGGTCATGCAGCCCAGTTCTTTTCCTTCATGTGTGTGAAGTGGGCAAATAGCACCACCCATGTCCTCCTCTACCTCAGGCGAGCCTTCCTGCTTACACCCCTCAGGATCTAGGCGTAGGAGGTTCCAAACATTGTGCTGATAGCAGTTCTTTTTCTCACGAGATGGCTGGAATAGCTGCTTACAGGGTAGCAGCCATGAACATGAGTGCCTGCTTTTCTCAATTCCTCAGGAACACATGACCCGTCCTTTTCTTCCTTCTGTCTCTCTTCTAAGCATGCCTTTTCTAACACCGTGGACTTCAGTCTTTCCCTAATGCTCCCTCCCCACCATGTGGCTGATGGTCCATCTCATGACTGCCCTCCATGCTTAAAGAACCCCCCCTCATTTTTTTCTTTTCTTCATCTTTGTCCTCTGCACAAATGCTGAGAATTTTTTACCTTACCATTCTAGGATTTTTATAAACTCAAATAAAATTCCTCCCCTAACTTCAAAACATTGCTGAAGGAAAACAACAGGATTGATTTTGAATCTTATAGCCTGCATTTTCAAAGTTGTCCAGGGCTTAGGATGTGCACCGGTTTTTCCTTCTCGGAGTTGGTTATGTTCTTTGGCTCACTGGGACTCAAAGTGTAATTTCTAAGGCATGGCGTGGGAGCTGGTTAGAAGCGCCCAGGTAGAGGGAACATGACCTGCATTTTAATAAGTTCCACAGATGGTCTTATGTTTGGTCAAGTGTGCCTATTTTAGGGGCTCATTGGCATATGATGTAGAAGGTGGTCCCTGGTGTACTATAGTGTTCTTAAGAAGCCCATAGGAAAAAAGTCTGAGTACC
Organism: Alexandromys fortis; assembly: GCF_014885135.2. Taxonomy (NCBI): domain Eukaryota; kingdom Metazoa; phylum Chordata; class Mammalia; order Rodentia; family Cricetidae; genus Alexandromys; species Alexandromys fortis. Next base: position 7,239,402 of record NW_026067970.1, on the reverse strand, counting down.
GCGGGACTTGGCTTAGCCTAACATAAAGATCATGGTGGAGAACTGAGTGGCATTTAGCAACGTGTTGCACAGGCTTCTGAAAAGTAAAATTCTTCTCCTTTGCCAGAAATTAAGGTGACTTGACTTTGTTGATCAGGGAGTGGGATATTTTTGTCTCACAAGGAACATCTGGGTTTGCTTATTGGAAAAGAAACGGCTCAGGGGCTTGAGCCCATGTCTGAGAAGGCTGTCAGAAGGGACTGGGTGAGGGATGGAATGAAGGCCCCTGTGAAAATTGCATCTTGGAGGAGAAGGACTTTTGAGGTTGTTTTATGGGACAGGGGTCAACTCAGGTGTGTGTGTGTGTGTGTGTGTGTGTGTGTGTGTGTGTGTGTGTGAGTGTCCTTGGCAGTTCAGGAGGAGTTGGAGGCCCAGTTGTCTGAGATGTCATAGAAACCCAAGCATGTGATTCTTAATTGAACCAGTCCACTCTTCCTGTGGTTTGTAATGTGAATGCCACAGCAGAGAAGAGAGAAGGATTTGCAGAGCCAGAATCCAGTGCCAGCCTGCCCATTCACTGGTCCTGGTTACACCAAATCATTTAGCTCTTCCTCAGCTGAAAACAGGAATACTATTTACCTCAAGAGATACTGGGGGCTGGAGAGATGGCTCAGAGGTTAAGAGCACTGGCTGCTCTTCCAGAGGTCCTGAGTTCAATTCCCAGCAACCAAATGATGGCTCACAACTATCTGTAATGAGATCTGGTGCCCTCTTCTGGCATGGAGGTGTACATGCAGGAGGCACACTGTATACATAATAAATAAATCTTTAATAAAAAAAAGAGAGATACTGTAAAACCAAATAGAAATTATGGGAGTAAAGCTGCTACCACTGCCTGGCATAGAACACAAAATTAATAACTGTCAGTGTCTCCCTGTCTTCTTTAGGCTTTTTTGTTTGTTTGTTTGTTTGTTTTGTCTGGGTGGAGTATAATGTGCTCTCTGTTTGAATAGTCACATTGGCATGTCTTAATCTCACCCATACTTTTGATTCTTCTTAACTGCTCTTCCCTGATTTATTAACTAGGGTGTTTTAATGAGAGCAGATTTAATGAGAGAGATGTACAGAATCCTTGCATCTTCATATCTATGGTGGCTGCTAGGGCATCAGACAGGAAGAGTTGGATGGGGCTCCCTTGGCCATCACCACTGGAACCTGTTCTATGTTGGATAGTAGTGTTTTAAAATGACGGCTGACTGGACCGATGCACCAGCACTTGAATTTAGAGCATGCTCAGATGTGGCAGATTGCAAATGAAATCAGACTCTTACCAGCATACATGACATGCCTGTCCTTCATCCTGATCCATTTTCCACAGCCATCACAAAATACTGTGGGCTGAAGGAATTTACAAAGCAACAAATATTTGAGTTCTGATTCTGAAGGCTAGAAGCTGAAGAACCAGCGTCTGGTGAGAAGCCTCTGAGATGACTGCGGGGTCAGCAAAGTACAAGTGATTTCCTAACACCTTTTAGGTTGTTGCATCAGTCACCAGGGTTCCGACCCTAGACCATGTCACCTCTTACTATGCCCCGCCACCCAGCACCGCTAGGCTGGGATTAAGTTTCCAGCCAGTGCATTCCAGTATGGGGTGATTTTACTTTTCCTGTCCTCCAGTGAGAAGCCCTCCTGACTGGTGGGAGTGATTCACAGTATAGCCACGTTCTTCCCTCTGCTTTCTCCGCTAGAATGTACCACAGCCCTCTTATCTCCCAGGACATCTTCATCCTCCATCTCACGTTTTCCTGTCTTCCTGGAAACCTACCACTACTCACGACAGGCCACAGGGACCCTTCGCACTTGACAGTTTGGATAACATTACTAATAATACTATAAAAATAGGTTTTGCCTGTGAGCCCTGGGTTCCCTGAAGTCAGGTTCCGGCAGTGTAGTCAGGAGTTTTACCTGGAAATACTAAACGCTTCTTACAACAGCAACTTGCATGATAGTGCCGGAAGCTCAGTGCCAGGTCTTGGGTCTCAGGTGGGTTTCAGGCTGTATCCACACACACAGACACTTACATCTAGCACCACTCAGGTGGAGGGGATTCAGGAAGATGAAACAGAGGGTAACTGATGGCTGGATCTGAGTGAGCATCAGAGCCATGCATTGCATCTCCATAAAAAAAAAAAAACTTAGAGTAGTCAGGAAAAGGGAGCAAAGAAGAGGTCAAACTAAGTCAGTTTAACATGTCACTTCATTCTATAAGGGACTGGTACGTAGAGCAAAACAAAACGCAATTTCTAAGATAGCAGGACTTAGACAAGCAAGGAAAGTGAAATCAGGACTAGGGAAGACAAAAGCTCACACAGTTCTTTCCGAATGACTCGGCTTCCCTCAACTGACAAAAGTATTTTCCAAGTTGTCTTCTCGGGTTGGCAAGGGCTTCTTTGATTTTTTCCCCCTGTCTATGCTCATTTCAAGGCAGGCTGAGCAAGCAGGAAAGCCCTCCTATCTTCTGAAAGGCTTTGTGAATGTTCTTAGAGAGAGAGAGCCTGGAAGGTCCACCATCTCAGCTACTCTCAATGATGAGCCCCCATGAGTCATCACAGAGTGGTTTTCTTCTCTACACGAGGCTGATCAGAGTTGGCTTGACAACCGAACTGGCCTGCAGGGTACAATGAGGCAATGCCCAGTGGGGAGAAACAGCACGGAGGGAGGGTAGTGATGCTTTTTATGTCTCTGGGTAGAGCCCGTAGTAGGTGGCCTAAGCTCTGCTTTTGCAAGGAACAGGCGAGCACAGGACCCTCTGCCGTGCTTCCAGCTTGAGGTAGAATAGGTGGGGGCTTCCTGTTCACCTTGGTTGTGTGTCAGTGAGGCTCACTGATCATTGGATGTTGAACATCGATGGATGTCATGGTTTACGCTCTGGCATAAGATCATACTGAACTCAGTTTTCAGACCTGAGTTACTAGTTATTTCATCTTAGGTGATGTTAAGAATATTTTCTAATAGAGCCGCTCCGCTGGCGCAAAGGAATCCAATCAGACCAGATTAAATCAAATTAAATGCCCGAGTTTAATAGACGGCAGACTCCCGGGTGGCCAGAGCACGGCAGGGAGAAGACAGAGGGAGCACACACGCAAACCCAAAACCACGTGTTCCTTTCTTTCGGCAGGAGCCTAAATATCCAGTGGGAGTGGTCCTGTCCCTCCCTGGGGAAGGGTCAGCACTTGGCAGGCTGGGAGGTTCCTGGAAAAGTTCTCCTGCTCTATCAAAATCAGGTCTGGTAAAAAACGAACAGTCTCCGGAGCCTTTTGCTAACCCCAGCCAGTTTCAAGCATATTTTACAGGTCACTTCCCCTGGTTTACAAGCCTGTTGGAATGAGTCCTGGTCATCCTGCCCTTATTAGTGAAGATGCTGCTCCTACTCATAACTGTATTCCAGGCTCTAGGTGCCAGGCAGGCGACCTTCCCCGTCTTCTGTCTGCTGTTTACTTGCTTTTGCTGGGGCTGGGGACAATAGAGGAGAGGGTCAGGCTGCAGCCTGGCTCTTGGCTAAGAGTAGTCAGTCTTCCCTGGGCTTCTTGTTAATCTCTCCCTTCGTTGTGTTAGTAATATTTGTGTGAACCTGGGAGGACTTTGTGCATGTTGGGCAACTGCTCCACCGCTGAGCTATATTCTCAAGACCTTGTCCCCCCAATTAAAAAAAATGTTTTGAGACAAAGACAGGGTGTCATTAAGTTATCTAGTCTGACTCTGAACTTATGATCCTCTTGACTCGACCTCCTGAGTTGCTAAGAATCCAGACCTGTGCTACCAAGGTCCGCTCTTTCCTTCTTGAATGCAAATGAGCTATGTTGAAAGGCATGGAATTTGGATCCAAATATTTGGTTAGAGGCTGTGCTGCACAGCTGCGTGGTCTTTGAAAAACTGCCCACCCTTCCTGAGGAATGGTAGTCCTATTTAATGTGAAGGCGGGGGCCGTGAGCAGGGGTGTGCACATTCATCTGGGAGTTTGTCATTCACTCAAGGCATGATAAATATTTTTGAGTGGATCTTTAGAGCACATATGGCTATACAAGGATATCAATGTCTTTGTATCTTTCTGTCTTCCTGTGCTTTTCCAAATGTTCTTGGCGTCAGACACACTCTGCATGGTGCACTGTGGGAGCCTGACCGCTGATCATTAAATAAATATTGTTCCTAGGCTTTAGGCACTGAGCAGAGCAGCTTTTTGTTGCCTATTCGGCAGAGAATCTGCGCTTATGTGGGCGTCGAGTTGAAATGGAGGGAGAAAGACTATAAGCCTTAGATGCAGGCAATCGGTGCTACAGGAGGGGATAAAGCTAGAAAGGTGAGGGGGAGCAGAGCAAGGGGGCTATGATGGAAGTCTCCACTTGGAAAATATCACCCAAGCAAGGAGTCTTTCTCCCAGCTCATCACCTTGCTTTTCTGATGCTGTTTGGGTCTTTGTAAGTGGACAGGGAGGTGAAGTTAAGCCCTTGTGGGCAGTTCTGAGCTTTCTTTTATCTGGTACTTAGAAGGGGTACCTGGACACTCATTGCAACTTCTCTGGGAGGGCCATTGGGTCTGCCGTTTCACTTATGAGGCTTCTCAAGGGAGTCCACCTGCAGAGGGTCCCTGGGCACAACCCAGGGCTTAGGGCAAACAGCAGACTTGGGTAGATGCCCCATAGGAAGCCAGACTTTGCCTTAGGCTGCACTCCCTGTGTATTTTTCCCTATAGTTGGCATCTCAGCTGCCTTTACACTCACCCAGGTGTCGGGGCTTCCAAAACATGCGTGGCAGTGTTTTGGGTTCAGTTTTGGTTACAAAGCAGTGTGCACCTGCCTGGTTTACTGCCACAACTGTTAGGTCTTCCGAAGTTGTCATGGCACTCTGCTGTCCTTCCTAATGGCCTGGATTGTTTGTGGCTTGGCTGCCACATCAAAGCCCTTCGGTGTTTGGTGGTTGGGACGCTGTGAGTTAATTTTCCCACCGTCTCACTAACCTTTGTCTCTATGGAAAGTCCATACTTAGAAATTTGCTTGTAGACAATTTTATTGGTTTATTTATTTTAGGGAAAACATGTAGCAAGCATGCCAGGGATGAAGGGGGAATGCAATTTTAGATCGCTGCTTCTGACATACCAGCACACCCCATTGCCTTCCCTCCTTGGTGGGACTCTGCTCCATGGGCTCTGGGATGCGGCCAAGATCAATGTGACCATCAAATTGGTTTCCTACTAACTATACTTGTATATACATAGATGGAGAGACACAGCCACCTCCCTAACTGGCCTGTGTGTCAAGGCTGCTGCATTCCTCTAAGAAGCAAGTTCTGTTGCCCAGCTAGCCCCCTTCTATACCCCCCACAGTGCCCTGTATGCATGCTATGCATGGGGAGTTGGCAGCAGTGTGAGCCAAATCCTTTTCCTCATGATCGTCCCTTATGAGAAGAGTCTCCTGCCTGCCGATTCTCACAGTCACATCTGCAGCCTTAGCTACTGAATTTGACATAAGCAGAGGTGCACTTCCGCTTCTGACAGAACAGAAGCAATAGTGTCCTGAGAAGAAGAGAACAGGAGCGCTAGTTTTGAAGGACTCTGTTGTGAATTTTACTTTAGTAAAGATGTAGGGGGCTGGAGAGATGGCTCAGTGGTTAAGAGCACTGGCTGCTCTTCCAAAGGTCCAGAGTTCAATTCCCAGCAACCACATAGTGCCTCACAACCATCTGTAATGAGATCTGGTGCTCTCTTCTGGCCTGCAGGCATACATGCAGACAGAATACTGAGAACATTGTATCCATAATAAATAAATAAATCTTTAAAAAAAAAGATGTAGGGAACAGTGGGTCATCTCTCAGAAGCGCTGTTCGGTTGGTCTAAGCTGTTGTCTGGGCACAGGGATTTGAACAGTTCCCCAAATGAGTCTAACATTCTACCAGGTGCAACTGACTAATGTTGAGCGTGGGGGGCAACTTGGTGTGGAGAGGGGAACAGTACTTCTTGAGTCTTACAGGGAGAGCTCTCTCATCACACAGGGCATGATCAGGGGCAGGCCTTAGATCTGGATCTAACACGTATTGTATGTGTATACGTGTGTGTGTGTCCACAATCATAACAAGCAAACACAATAGCTAACTCTTCTCTATCCTTTTGATAGAATATTTTTACTGGATATAAACATGGCACATGCTTATCCTAAATTATTGCCTTTATGCAGAAGTATAAAAAGGTAACAAATCTGAATTATTGCCTTTAGTCAGAAACAAAAAAAGGTAACAAATTTTTCTCAAATGTGCCACAAAGAAAAATAATTATTTCCACATCTGGCAGTATATATTTTATTTTCATCTCTGCCATCCATATATATATATATATGCTTGTCACACAGCTACACTGACAGACTATTGCATATATAACTAGAATCTGTGCGTTTTGTGCTAACAGGATAGCATGGATGCCTTTCCATACTTCTGCAGTCATCTGGACACACTTTGCCAAATTCAAGCTCTAATTAAGCTGATAAATGAAGCGACTATTAAAGCTTTGTGTCTGTGTGTCTGTGTGCGTGTGTGTGGTGTGTATGCTGTATCTAGGTGTGTGATATGTGTATGCTTGTGTGGTGTGTATGTTGTATTTGTGTGTGTGTGTATGGTTGTGGTGTGGTGTGAGGGGTGTGTGTGTAGATGTGTGTGTATATATATGTGTGTGTGTGTGTATGTAATATAAAACTCATAACACATGAAGGCTCTTCTGCTGCTGAAGAGCTTGTCTGTGTCCAAGCCCACAGACAATGGGCCCTCAAGCCTATCTAAAAGTGTGTGGCCCGAAAGTGGAAGGGCTTAGTCAGCTGGGTGTGATCACTCTTTGTAGTACTTTTCTCTGTGACAATGTTGTTCCTCTCTTTAAGCCCTCCACAAGGCCCTGTTGACACTAATCTCTGGACCAGGAGGGCAGCGGGTAAACCACAGTACCAATAAGAAAAGAGCTGTGTCTCAGACAGCAGGCAGAGCTATCCATTGTTGGGGGCACGCGTTCCTGTCTGGTGGGCCTGGGATCTTATATCCCTAAAGATGTCAGTAGCATGTACTTATATTTGAAATCTCATAACTGTTTATCAGTATAGGCAGCTAACTATTTAACACTTACAAGCTTGTGGGCCCAAATGAATCAGACCTTCATACAGATTGGCCAGAAGCCTGCCGGAGATGTCTAGTCTAGATGCTGTCGATGGCATTTCTTATCTATCCAGTTTACTTTAGTTCTAGAAACATCAGCTGACCACATTATTCAGAGTGGCAGTCATTAGTCAAAAGAATAGAAATATGAAAATTAAAAATTAAAGATCTTGCGTTGGATGGGGCAGGTTACAGCTGATTGCCAGCTGTTCTGAAAAATTCATCCCAGACCAGGAGCCACCAAGGCCCTTGCAATTTTTCAGGAATGGATTTCCTCAGATATATACCATCCTCGCTGAGGTTGAACTCTGCGTTTGTAGTCTGCAATTCAGAAAACCCTCTAGGTAGTTCTGGTTTCTGCTGAAGCTGGAGAGCTGGGTCTGCAAGGAGAATGAAGTGAAACACAGGCCGGCACCTGGGATGCACTATGAAATGCTTTTATGCATTAACCTGAAGACTAAATCAGGGTCGGTTTGGTGAAGACCTAGGAGGGGCGTTTGCACGAGAATATGTGAAGGGTGTTATATTGAAAGATGCCGTGGGAACTGTCATCACTGAGGTTTGGAAATGTATCCCAAAGGCCTGTGTGTCTAAGGCTTTGTGCCCAGAGTGGCACTACTGGGGAGGGTGAGACCTTTACAGGGAGACCCTGCTGGCCAGCCTTTCGTCTTTGGAGGTATTATCTTGAAGGGACTGTAGGATCCCAGCCCCTTCCAAATTCCTGCTTGCTTCTTGGTTATGGCATGACTTAGTTGTGCTTTACCAAGACCTCCTACTGATGCCATCTGACACTAGAGGCCCCTGGACAGAACAAAATGGATCTTTTGCAAATGAGTCCCTTCACGCAGCTGCTGTAGTGACAGAAAGCTGACTAACTCGTAGTGGAAGATTAAGTTAATGTCAGGGCTTTGATTCCAGGCCAAGCGAGTTGGATCATGTATTGTAGGCTGTCCCTGGAAACCACTCAGCAGGGAAGCATGGCGTCTGTGCTTCATGGGGAACAATCATTCCGGCTGTGCTTCATGGGGAACAATCATTCCGGCTGTCACATCACTTCTGGGTAGAGGCAACTCTCCTGGCACCTCACTGGCCTAGATTTTGATGCCTGCCTCTCCTGATATAACTTGGATCGGGGTCAGCAATTCCCATCCTTGGCTAAGGTTTTTGGGAGGGGAGTCCCAAGACTTGGTCTGAAATAGCAACCCGGGGAGAATGTGCCTTTCTAAGGCTAGACGTTAGGTGATCCTTGTGTTCACAGTCATTGCAATGGTTTTTGTAACCCTGCTTTGAAGGTAGCCTATCGCTTTCTGCAGTAAAGGTGTGAAGTTTTTTTTCTTTCCTTTTTCTTTTTTGTGGAAAAAGATTGTTCTATTTTTCAGAGGTATACAGGGTCTAAAGAGGAAACAATTTGAACTCAAGGGCTGGAGAAGAACACATGTGCATATCCAGGTCCAGTCAGGTTCTGTGGAGGCCCGGAAATGTGAGCCGGTTCCAACACTGACCACAGGTCAGAGTGTGGAACTTTCCTCTAGTTCCTTTAAGGTTATTGTGCTTCTACCTCAAAATGAAGGTCCACCTAGGTGTTGCTCAGAGAGTTCTGTTCTCTCAAGCTTATTGTCAACAGGTATGGCTAATTGCCAGACCCAGCACAATCTAGCTCTAGGAATAGAGAAGTAGATTTGTTCTTACCTTAAACAAAAGTCTAAGGATCCAACCAAGTCCCAGTTCCCTTTATGGAGATAACTTGGGATTCCACCCAGGGAGTGGTTTGCCCACAGAATGTTTTGGTCTAGGGTGTGAGCGTGACTTGTTTTGTTCTAGCAAGAGAATGTTTAACTATGAATTTAGCCTGCAACTTTCAATTTGTCTGTTCATTTCCTTATATCATGTTAATGCAGCCTTTTGCCTTACTCCTAGCTTTTGGGGTCAGGAGTATTTGAAGCAGTTGGAAATTAAATGCAGGAGAGTTTTCAGTGCACACTGGAACTCCCTCCCGATACTCTTCTGGGTTTCTCTGTTTTATTATTTTCATTCGTGTCTTCATCTTCTTTACTATATTTCTAAATCCCCATGTCCTTACCCTGGTGAGAGGTATCTTTTGTCCAGGATGGTCCGCGACAAGGTCCATGTAAGGGTCTGAGTGTGGCCTAGGAGTTCTTCAGAGGTGAGGTGCAGTTCTGCCCTGTGGCAGGCCGGCTTTGCCTGGAGGAAGGAACTTCAGTGCAAACTGTTGGTGTTCAGCCGGGCAGTGGTGTCGCACGCCTTTAATCCCAGCACTCGGGAGGCAGAGGCAGGGGGATCTCTGTGAGTTCGAGACCAGCCTGGTCTACAGAGCTAGTTCCAGGACAGGCTCCAAAGCCACAGAGAAACCCTGTCTCGAAAAACCAAAAAAAAAAAAAAAAAAAAAACCAAAACTGTTGGTGTTCAATAGTGATTTTACCAAAGGCCATAGAAGATGAGAGAAATAGAGCCCTGGGCCCTACCCTGAGATGAGAATCTTGTTACTTTGGTCCTTGATATGAAGGTTTGTGTTTGAGATGCTGTGATGTGTGCAGTAGCACCTCCCCCTGCTGGCCATTTTGTATAATGCAGCAAAAGTAGAACCACCGTGGGATGATTCCAAAGCCAGGAACAAGGAAACCAAGGTTGAAAAGTGCAAACGCTGTGAACTTTAATTTACCCCAGAGATAGCCATGGCTCCTTTCACCATTTGCAAAATGATCCTGTAAAATGATATTCCTGAGACTATCAGGAGGCTGATATTCTCGTGTCCTGTGTTAACATCATACGCAGCAATGATTACACTTCGATCTCTTCTGCCTGCTGTTGGTATTTTTTTTTTTAAACCAAAATGAACAGGATTTTCTTGTTGGTTGGACTGTATGTCATTCCAAAATACATCACAAACATTTATGTCTGTCTTTCAGGGATATAGAAAACAACACATATCAATCTTAATGGAAGTAAAAACATTTAAATTTAGCAATGTCTGGAAGATGACTCAGTATAAAAAGTATCTGCAGTGCAAGCAACTATGAGGACCTGAGATCGAATCCCAGAACCCACATAAAAGCTATCTCCCTAGTAGGAGCCTTCATAATCCCGGTGCTTCTACAAGGATATGAACGAGAGAGACAGGAGAATCCCACGAGTTCCTGGGCCAGCTATCTTTGCGAACACAGTGGAAACAACAGAGACCCAGGTACAGGGATGCTCTTTATTAGACTCTCTGAGTAAAACTGGCAAGAACTAAAACCTCAACCTAGTACATATAGAGAGGTTAACCAGATTACATCTAGCAGATCCCCACACAACTGGCCATCCTTGTGCACCAAGCCAGTTTTACTCAGATATTCTAATGAAGGTGGCTGGGGCTAATTTTAGGTGCTAATACAGGCTTGGAAACCCAGCAAAGGGAGGCTGCTTTCTCCCACTTAAAACTCAAGCCTCGCTGACTGTCAGAGTGGTCAGGCAGTCAGTGGTAGCATGGAAATACCTGGAGCACATGTCAATTTTAAAATTTACATTAAAACAAGTAAATTTAGTGGGGGCATGGTGGCACACACCTTTAATCCCAGCACTCTGGAGGCAGAGGCAGGTGGCTCTCTGTGAGTTCAAGGCCAGCCTAGTTTACAAAGAAAGTTCCAGGACAGCCAGGGCTGTTACACAGAGAAACTCTATTTTTTGATAAAACATTTTTTTATAAAATATATTTTGATTATATATTTAAGTATGCTCTATTTCATTTTCTGACTCGCCTACCACATTTTACTTCATGTTCTCTCTCTCTCTCTCTCTCTCTCTCTCTCTCTCTCTCTCTCTCTCTCTCTCTCTCTCCCTCCCTCTCTCTCTCTCTTTTACACACAAAACAAAAACCAAAAGCACAAAAAAAGTCAAACTAAACCAACCAAACAAGCAAACAAACAAACAAAAACCTGGGGTCCGTTTTGTTTCAGCTCCTGGGCATGAGGCCTGCCCTGGCGTGTAGTTCATTATAGAAAACTGATTCTTCTCTCCTGACAGCTACCATTCACAAAAGGACTTTGTTCTCTTCCACTTCCAGGATTTTGCCTGTCTCGAATATAATTGTGATGGCCTTGTGCTTGTTTAGTCTCTTTGAGTTCACCTGTGGGTCAGGCCTGTTGGATCTGAATGATGGTGTTTCCTTGATGTTCTCCACCATCTCTGGCTCTCACGATCTTTCTGTCTCCTCTTCCATGTGGATCCCTTGCGGGAGGGGTTTGATGAAGGCTTCCCATTTAGGGCCGAGTACTCTAAGGTCTCTTACTGTCTGCACGTTGTCCAGTGGTGAATCTCTTTGTTAATAGCCGTCTACTGCAAGAGGCAGCTTCTCTGACGAGGGTTGAGTGGTGCACAGATCTCTATGGTTATAGTATGTCATGAAGAGTCATTTGATTGCCACGCTCATTTAGTAGAATAGTACTAGTAGCTTTTCCCCTAACTCCTATGACTGATCTAGTCTCTGGCCCCATTACTACTGTCAGGTGTGGATTATATCTCAGAGTGGGCCTTAAAATCAATTTAAAAACAAAGTGGTTGGTTATTCCTACAACATTTTACTTCAGTTGTATCTGTATGTCTTATAGGTAGGTTGATGTTGTAGGTTGTAGGGTTTATAACTGGGTAATTTTAATCATTACTTTTCTCTTCCGGGAGTGTGCAAAGTACCTTCAAGCACCATAAAAGCTAGCCAGTAGGGAATAGCTTCTAGTGGGGGACCAGCTAGATTTCTCCATGTTTGATTAGAAAGTTCCTTCAGCAACACTGCTTTACCTTCAGGTTGTAAGGGGTAACCAGTAAATAGCATTGCCAACAGCCCATGATTTCTTTCTGTATGGTCCCCTTTAATGTGCCTTATTGTTAACTGTCTCCTCTGTTTTTCCTACAGTTGCAAATGAAGCAGGAGATAAGAATGCCCGTCCACTTGCCCGCTTCTCCCGTGAGTAAATCTTGCTTCACTCTTCCTGGGCTCCTTTAGAAAGTGTTCACTTGAGGCCTTTGCTCACGTGACTCACCTCTATGAGTCTGTTAGGTGTGCTCAAACAGCGATGTAGAAAATGCCTTCCTGTTGGTTAATATTGCACTTGGGCCCCATCACATGTGAGCTGCTCCTGGTCATGGGCTTTTTGGTCCTCGGAACTGTGGGCTCTAAGGTGTGCTCGAGAGTTTTGCTTTTTGGAGCTTAGTTCCCAGAGCAACAGAATCAATCTCACGCTTGCTTTTGAGGAAGGTAGAGCTCCTAGGCTCCCATTCCTAACCTCCTAACCTCCTAACCCAGGGCCTGCATTTTAACAAATCCCTAGTTGTTTCTTGTTCACAGTATAGTTTGAGAGGGGCTGTATAAGGCATATCCTCAGAGCACACTGCAGGGAGGAGGGTGTTCAGTGGTGCTGGAGGGAGGATGTTGGTAGCTATGATGCCTATCCATGGGTAAAAAAGCATCATTGCAACTCACCATGGATCTATGCAGTTACATCACTGTCTTGAAGACGCTTTGCAGTTCAGATGGATTGGATGGCTTTCCCTGGGCTTAGGAATATTCTCGGGGTTGTAGCCAGGCTGTTGTTTCCCACCCAAATTTTCCAGGTCTTGATCTTGACAAGAAAATAGCCACCAAAAGCTTCTCAAAGGCTTCCAGGCCCATACGATCAGCAAATTCCATAGCAAGTTTGTGGATGCCCTGGAATTAAATGGGTTCCAGTGAAGTCATTGGAAATGCTGCAGCCAGAGAAGGGCTGGGCAGAGATGCAGAGATGCTTGCAAGCCTGTTCTCCTTCAAGTTCAGAAATGGAGATTCCCCTGACCCCAATACTATTATTGCTTTACTTGCTTTTCCTTAATTTTATTTATGCTTTTCTGGGCCCTGTATTTCCATCTGAAAAATGGAATTAATAACTTTTATAAAATTGTTAACATTGCAACCCATCATTGCTTTTCCCCACGTGGGGTTGGCAAGATCTGAGTGTGACATGGTCAAGGTGATCTTAACACAAGTTAAATATGATTTTTCTATTTCTAGGGATTCTTCTAAATGCTGCCTTCTCACTCTTTTCAGAAAGTTTTCAAATTTTAGGGTTGATTTCCCAGAGATGGCTTTTATAGGACTGTAATGAGCATGCTGATGAAGGAGCACTGAGTGCTTCCATTGTATACTCTGCAATGAATACTCCTCATGGGCCCTGTTTTTCACTGTCCTCCCACCTGGAACTATTATTTCCAAAATAAGTTTGTCAGTGAGGATGATGGATATGGCTTCGCCCCTTTTTTAAAATTTATTTATTTATTAAAGATTTCTGCCTCCTCCCCACCACCACCTCCCCCAATCAAGTCTCCCTCCCTCATCAGCCCGAAGAGCAATCAGCGTTCCCTGCCCAGTGGGAAGTCCAAGGACCACCCATCTCCTTCTAGGTCTAGTTAGGTGAGCATCCAAACTGCCTAGGCTCCCACAAAGCCAGTATGTGCAGTAGGATCAAAACCCAGTGCCATTGTTCTTGAGTTCTCGGTAGTCCTCATTGTCCGCTATGTTCAACGAGACCGGTTTTATCCCTGGCTTTTTTCAGACCCAGGCCAGCTGGCCTTGGTGAGTTCCCGATAGAACATCCCCATTGTCTCAGTGTGTGGGTGCACCCCTCGCGGTCCTGAGTTCCTTGCTTGTGCTCTCTCTCCTTCTGCTCCTGATTTGGACCTTGGGATTTCAGTCCGGTGCTCCAATGTGGGTCTCTGTCTCTGTCTCCTAAATAGAAAACACTATCCTGAGTGAGGAAAGACAGACCCAAAAAGAGGAACATGGGATGTACTCACTCATATTTGGTTTCTAGCCATAAATAAAGGACATTGAGCCTATAATTCATGATTCTAGAGAAGCTAAATAAGAAGGTGAACCCAAAGAAAAACATATAGGCATCCTTCTGGATATTAACCTTCATCAGGCGATGAAAGGAGACAGAGACAGAGACCCTTTTAAAAAAATTTATTTATTTACTTATTATGTATACAATATTCTGTCTGCATGTATGCCTGCAGGCCAGAAGAGGGCACCAGACCTCATTACAGATGGTTGTGAGCCACCATGTGGTTGTCGGGAATTGAACTCAGGACCTTCGGAAGAGCAGGCAATGCTCTTAACCGCTGAGCCATCTCTCCAGCTCCGTCCCTTTTATTTTTAGTTTTCATCTCTTGAGCAGCAGTCGGGGGATGAATAATCTGGAGTGGAAACTGATCATAACATGTACAGGATTTCCCTCGATGGGAATTCCTGACACGTGCCAGGTGTGCAAAGAGAAAGGGTCCTTAAGCCACGAGGACAGGAGGCTTGGAGCAGGAAGTCCCTTTATGGACGGAAAAGGTGACTTCTTGTAGGTAGCTTCTATAACTTCTAAGCTATGTGATTGGTCTGAAAGGATGGCATGTCACGTGACAGCTTATTAGCTAGAGATAAGTGAGGACACCGCGGGGGGGGGGGGAGTCTATACAGGAAAAGTGGTTCCCAGTAATCCTTCGAGGTGAGGCTAATGCAGAGCAGGAGAGGAAAGTGTCTTGATAGAGTACAGTATCCTGGGAGAAAGCCCGAGGGCATGGTAGGTAGGTGCTGTCTCTTTTTGTAGCATGTACTAGAGCGAGGGGAATTAGGTGGAATTCAGGAAGGGAAGAATACTCTCACTGTGCCATTGTTGAGTTGCGCCTCTCCGTGTGCCAGGATGGTGGGATGAAGCATTCGGCGTGGGAAGAGGGCGAGAACCCGGATGGTACTCTGGAGATGGGAAGATAAAGAACTGGCTTCTTTCTGTCTTTTGCTTTTAACAAGACAGAGATAGGTGGAGAGCCCAGCTAGGGTGTGTTGTTCAGTGAGGCAAGCAGGAGCCTGTGCTCTGAGGTCTGGACCCAATGGGGAGGAAGGGAGCACCGGGGCAAAGAATGGGTCCTGGGAGACTGTGGGTCCTATTTTCCCGTTGTTTCAACCTCTAGCTTTGACTTTTGACCTGCCAGGCTTCAATCAGAGCATCTACATAATAACCGTGGGCAGATGGTAGTGCTGATGTCATCATTTGAAAATGGCACCTGTTGTGAGGGTAGCCATGCTGAGACTAGAGCCCTATCACCACCATCCTGGCCCTTCGCTCCTGTGTATAGAGGGGTCAGAAGGGCCGATGTGGAAAGAAAATGATTTCTAAGCTTGAAAAAGAAAAGTTCTTCCCCATGTCAGGGAATAATGGCCATGTGTAGTGTTCAGGTCCGGCCACAGTGTGGCAGAACAAGCTCAGACTGTGATGTACTCCTTACTCTGGAGCCCCAAGACACTGCAGGCTGCTTTGGGCTAGTACTGTGGAGGAGGTCAGGGCACTCAAGAGACATGCAGAGGACACTGTGGTCCCAAAGTTTACATAGTCACACTGCTTTCTTCTGAAGTTCTCATTGCTTCTCTAGAAGATAGGAAAATGAGTTCTCCCTGATATGAGCAATCATTGAAAGAAAATGGTAGTTTTTGGACTGGAGAGATGGGTTAGTGTTTAAGAAGGCACTGGTTGTCCTTCATTTCCAGAACCCACATGGTGGCTCAGACCTGTCATAACTCTAGTCCTAGGGGTCCCTATGCCCTCTTCTAGCTACACACACACACACTCACTCATAAACACACACACATATATACACACAGGCAAAACACCTTAACACATAAAATAAAAATTAAAAGAAAATAAAGGTTTCTGAAGCAGCAGGAGAAATTGAAGGTAATTAGTAATGCCTTTAGATTTGGCACATCTTATTTGGGAGAATAAAAAATAGATACTGATGGTATCATGTTTTAATGCCCATATAATGAAAGAATTTGGGTTGTGCAGTATGGGGAACTGGATTTGAAACTTCCTAAATTGGACTTTTAAAAAATGGCAGATTCTGTTTTTTAAGTGTTTGCATCCTTCCCATCCCACATGTTCTTTTTAGAGTGTGAGACTGATAAGCCTCACGCTGAGACCTAAGCCTGCATCTTCTCCTATAAATGTAGCAGAAATAATATGATGTGTCTTGGTAAATTATATCATCAAAGACAATGTGGCTTTCACCGTCTGTAAGCTGGGATGTACTAGGGCATTGTCATCTTGCTGCAAGGAGTGGGAAAGAGGAAGTCTAGTGAGATAGGGAATGTTTGAGAAAATAACTCTCTATTCTAGATAATTACACACACACACACACACACACAGTGCTCTCATGCCAACTCATGCCAAGAATTGCTGAGTGGAAAACCTGGATGCTCAGCCTCACAAAGCTGCAATAAGGTGGAACAACACCCTTGCGAGGGGCACCTCAGAACAGATCAGATGGGGCGCTATGGCTTTCCTCTGCATTCTAGTTCTATCAGCCAGGAGCTAAGCATCCCTCTGCTTTCATGCTGGGTGCCATCAGGGGGTCCTGGTGGAGAGCTACCACATTGTTGCCCAGTCACCTTGATGTCATCCTTACCAGTGTTTCAGTAGAGACCACACATGACAAGAAATTTTACCTCTCTCTCCCTTTTCTGGGTATTAATTGGAGTGGCAGCCTGGTGGGGACCTTGGACTTGCACATTCACTTTGCAATAACAAGGTAGAATCCCATCTTTCTCTGCTTGTGTGTCAGAGTAAGACCAATAAAATCCATGCCAAGGCACATTCATTTTTCTAAAAAAAATTCAAGAGGAGTCTTGAAAGCAGCCAGAGAAAACAGACAACCGACTGGCAGAGGGAAAGCAATTTGAATTATGGCAGATTCCTCACGAGATGCCTTAGCAACACAATGCTTTCAGGTGTTAAAAGGAAAGAACTGACAGCCCAGAAACCTGCAACCAGCAGGCTGTTCCTGAGGAATGAAGCAACAATCGACACATTGTAAGATGAAGGAAAAACTCAGACTGAAGGAAGGCTAAAGGAAGTTCCTGAACAAAAGGAAACTTGAAATGAAGAGCCTTGCAAGACCAGGAAGGGAAGAACAGCAGATACCAAGTACAAGTAAATAAAGTTTCATCTCTGAGTTTTCTAAATTACTTATGGTATTTGAAGACAAATCACAAAATTACCTGATATGGTTCTAAGTGTACAAAAAGCAAATACCATAATTAGTATGAGTACTGTTAAATCTATAATTTTATTTTACAGTGGGAAAACAAATGGATCTAAGTGGATAGAAGGGTTCTATACTTAAATTGATGAACAATCACTCTAGAAGACATTTTAGTAGTATTTATTGTTACATTGTTTATCCAATATATAATTCAATATCCAGTATACCTACTTAGAAAACTATAGAGGTACCCTGTAGAGAGAATGGAATTCTAAAAACATTCAAGTAAGTCATGGGAGGAATAGAGGGATGAAAAAAACAGGCAAAACAAATGTAAGTTCCCAGTAATGTAATAACTACATTACATACAAATGATCTAAGCATAGCAATTAATGGGCAGATTTTCATATTAGATTAGAAAACATGACCAACTACGTATTGCTTATAAGAAACAAATGCAACCATTTAAGCAAGTTGAAAGTTGGCCATATTAGATTTAATCAGGGGAAATCTCTAGTGCATCCCCAGATCAGGAAGATATTAGAGACCATGAGATCAAGAGTCAGGAACATTATGTCATGGTACTTGATCAGCTCATCAAGAAGACAGGAACCTCATTTGTTATTTACCAGCGACTGAGATTATGTGAAGCAGAATCTGACAGAGTTAAAATGAGAAACAGGTAGTTAGCTACACAATTATAGTTGGAGGCTTCAACACACCTCCTTCCGTCATACACAGAACATATAGAAGGAAGATGATAGAACTCAAAACCACCAACAATCAGTAGTATTTAAGTTAAGTTGTTAAGCTAAGTGAATAGTTCATTCAGTAACTGCCAAATATGTATTTTCTTCTAAAGTATGCAAAAGGCACATCCCAATAAGTATCACAAAACAATCTTAAGAAATTTAAAAGAATAGACACTATGCAGAATGTGATCTCTAACTATAATGAAGCCAATAAGAAAATCCAAGAGGCAGACCTTAAAACAACTGAAAGTTAACACCACACTTCAGTCATGAAGATGAGGTCAAAAGACGAATGATATTATGCTGTATTAAGCCAGGATAAAGATGCAGTTTGTCAAAGTTTATGGTACTCAACATTTATACTTTTCTCAAAAGGGTTGAGGGGAAAGTTTGTTGCACCTAAATGTATACATGTATTTTTTTTTGAAAAGTCCAAAGCCAATAGTAAGAACTTTGAAAAAGAGCTAAGCAAACTCAAATCAAGCACCATAAGGTCAATAATAAAGAGAAGAGCAATAATTAGGGACATTAAAAAACCAAGATACATGGATATACTGTAAAAGATAGACTATGTTTATGATGGCAGTCCCAGAAGGTATAAAGCTCTGTACTCAAAGCCAAGCAACAATATAGCTGCCTTTGTACATATTATGATGCTGTCACAGTGAAGAAACAGACTAATTGTATTTCTAAGAATGAATCACCAAGTGTTGAGCCACACTTGACTGTGAGAAAAAAAAACAAAGACAGCAAAAAATGGGTTTTTGAAAGATCCATAAGATTAAGAAACTTCTAGCAAATCACAAATATAAGAAATGAAACATGAAACCATGACCAGCATGTATCAGAGGAACAATAAGAGATTCTGAACATCTCTGAAGTAGATACTTTCCAGAGCTTTGATGAAATATACTTCACTCCTGCAAAAATATACAACCTATCTAAACTGAAACACATTTAATAGCACTGTCACTGTTATGTGATTAGAAACCTCCCTAATAAATTTAAGGTCTATGTGTGCTGTGGGATAATGCTTTTGTACACTGTAAAGATTTGTCACTCATATTGGTTTAATAAAACACTGATTGGCCAGTAGCCAGGCAGGAAGTATAGGTGGAGCAACCAGACTAAGAGAATTCTAAGAAGAAGGAAGGCAGAGAGATGCAGTTGCAACAAAATGAGAATGCCTTATTGAGAAAAAGTACAAAGTCGCATAGATACACATAGATAAGAATTATGGGTTAATTTAAGTTGTAAGAGCTCATTAAAATAAGCCTGAGTTAATAGGTAAAACAGTTTATAATTAATATAAGCCTTTGTGTATTTCTTTGGGACCGCATGGCTGCAGGACCAGGTGGGACAGACACTTCTGTCTACACACGTGCTGTGACTGGAAACTGCAAACAAAAGCAAGTCAGCATCAGCTCTTTACCATTTCTTTTAGAAACTGAAGGCTAATTTATGAAGCTACCATTGACTTGATGCTAAAACGAGACAAAGATGGCCCCAGAAGTAATACAACATTACTAACTCATTTACTAGCTGTCGAACTTTGAATAGATTCTTCAACATTTTCTACATTGAAACAATAATGTCATTTTTAACTGGTAAATCTATATTTCTTCTTTTAAATAAGGATGTTATGATATGACATCTTTGCTTTGATCCCAAGTGTAGGAGAAAGCATTCATCTTTTTGTCCTTTAGTTAACTGGAGAGGTTCTTACAGACCAAAACCTTCTATAAATGCAAAAATCCCCATCAGAGTATTGGAAAATAGTCCCTAATAATATGTGTATATATTTGAATAGTAGATTTTAATCAGCTGGGGTTAACTCTAGGAATATCAAGATCATTGATTGTTCTAAGTCAATATAGCCCACTATACTAACAAGCTACAGTAGAAAATCATACAACATCATATTATTGATGTAGAAAGAACACTGAGAACCACTCAGCAACTACCCATAGTAAAAATAATTTCAGATTTTAGGCTGGTCTGTTGATTAGCTAAAAGGTATGTACAAAGAGAACCTCTCCAGTTAACTGAAGGTCAAAAAGAATGCTTTCTTCTACACTTGCGAACAAAGCAAAGATGTCATATCATAACATCTTTATTTAGAATTTTTTTAAAGTTCTAGTTGATGCCTCAATGGATAAATAATCAATTCAAAAAGCCTATCAGAAAGAAAGAAACACAGATTTACCACTTACAAATGACATTATTGTTTCTATGTAGAAAATATTGAAGAATCCATTCAAAGTTCAACAGCTAGTAAGTGAGTTAGTAATGTTGTATTGTACAAGATAAAATGTAATCCTATTGTATTGTTGTATACTGGGAAGAAAATTGACACAATGGTGTTTATAAGTACTCTAACTAGGTCAAATGCAAAGGTGTGGACCCAAGACTTATACCGACACTGCAGTACTCATGAGAGGAATCCTAGAACCTCAAAGTGCAAGTCATCAGATAATTCACCCTCTTTTAATTATGGGAACATATTCTAGATAGGTGATTTGACATTGTGTGAACATATACCTGGAAGATATATACACAATGATGCCATTATGGTATGACATCTTGAACTGCCATTGGATATACAGCCTGTTATTAACCAACCTGTTACATGGTACATGACCTTGCTGTGCTCGTAGATTGAAAGGTACAACATATTAAAAACATTAGTTGCTCCTGTGTTGATACCCAGATTTGACATAATTCCCATCAAAGCACCATCAAGATTTTATATAGATATAAATTAGAGTTTTATATATTCTGTAATTTATATAAAAAATAAACAAAACTGTAAAGTCAAACAATTTTGAGGAAAAACTTAAGGACTAGCCTATTTGATTTCAAGACATAATAATTAAGACCAAGAGGTGCTGGTGAGAGGATACAGCCACAAGTTAGCTAAATAGAATGAAAAACCCAGAAATGGACTCACAGGAACTCAACAACACTGCAAGAGCAATTCAGTGGAGGAAATATGGCCTTTTCAACAAGTTATACTGGAATATTGGATATCTGTAGACAAGCTACATGGACATAGCAATAAAACAACTCTAGTGGCTCATTACTATAAGTCACTGGTGTATATTAGATTCCTGACACATGGCACATATTAGGTCTTGGCCAAGCTTGAGTTGTAGCCCAGTTGGCAGAAGTGTCCCATTCTGCATAGGCAGAGCTTAGTACAGTTCCCTGGTCACCTCATGGGATTGAGGTAAAACACTTTATAATTAATATAAGCCTTTGTTGAAATTCTCACATTTGCAGGTGAAGCTCTTGGGGTCCTTGAAGGAACAGTGTTTTAGTTGGGTTTTCTATTGTTGTGAAGAGATACCATGGCCATCGCAACTCTTATAAAGGAGAACATTTAATTGGGGAAGGGAACTTACAATGTCAGAGGTTTAGTCTATTATCTACATGGTGGGACATGGTGATACATAGGTACACATGGTCTTGTAGAAGGAGCTAAAATTTCTATATCTTGGTCTGCAGACAACAGGAAGTGCACTGTCTCACTGGGCATAGCTTGAGCATATGAGACCTCAAAGTGCACCCCCACAGTGACATACTTCCTCCAAAAAGACCATGTCTATTCCAACAAGTCCACATCTCTTAATAGTGCCTTTCCCTTTGGGGGGCATTTTCTTTCTAACCACCATAGACTGTCTGTCTTCCATGTCAATATTCTTGTGAAGCTCAGTTTCCTAATCTAACAGAGCAGGTAGAAAGGCAGGACAAGGAGTGAGCTACTTGAGTCAGAAACCTGAAACGCATCTAATATAGTAGAATCTGCTGGGGTAGAAGACAAGTTGAGTGAGATGTTCACACAAGATTTTCATGTGGTGCCTACAATCTGAGATTCAGATATCTTAAAACATATAAAAACAATCTTAGGGGTCAACCTTGAGTGCAGAGGTATAAGGATGAATAACTCACTATTTTCTTCCTTAAGTAGCTTATTTTCAGCAGATGACCTACTCTATCTATTTTATCACCAACAAGGTATTTTCAAGCAATTGGTTTCTAACACATTTATTTTTGACCACAGAACCCATGCTGTTTAAGGTCTGGGGTTAGTGTGTCATAATCTTCTAGGCATTCACAGCACTTTTGTATATACTGTACCTCTAAATTCATCCCCACCAAGTTTTTATAATGAAGTTAAAAATCAGCCCTGCAACTTCCCAAAGGAATAGTAGGTAGATTTACAAGTGAGTCATCTAGCAGATGATGAGGTATGAATATCTGCATGCTGTACAGACATTAATTTGTTTCAAGATAGTTATGCATTAAAAAATTTCCCTTAATGTTGGGGGTGGGATGTGAGTCCCTGAAATTAGTGAAGTTATAATTGTAGACAACTTAAAAAATGCTCTCCTGTAACTCTCAACCATTCATCCAACCAATGCACTCCAATATTACAATAACATTATCAGATGTCTTTCAAGTGGAGTTTTAGAATGCATTGGAAACAATGGATCCTTAATCTTGTCTGCATCACTACTTTGTTGAACAGACTCACTCTTTTTATATGGATAAAGAACCATCAAGAGTTTTCCTCTTAGAATTGATGCTCTCACTGTCTAATGATCCGCTGCATCACATTAATCTGTAAATAGTCTTTGAGGACAGTGCAGGAGCCCTGCCTGACCAGGAGACTGTGCTTTGAAACATCCACCTCTGCTCTATCCGATCACTGTCTGGGCTTGGGTGGTTTGCTGCTTTATTGGAATAATGAACTGTTTAAATACAAACAGCGCTCTTATGGTTTTTCCTGCTAATTTTATCTGGAAGCCCACATAGTGATTAGAACCCAGAGCAATTTTGCTCGGTTAAAAACTTCTGTGATATGGAAGGGTGTAGGTTGATGGGGGTAAATTCAAAATGAAACAAAATATAAAAGAATAGGAGAGTTAAATGGCATCCCAAGGACCATGAGTGAAAAGATAGACTTGTGCAGAAATGGCTTAATATGAAAGCCCCGAAGGAAACATATAGATCTTATTTGTACTCTCTGATAGAAGCAAGAAGACCCAGCCCCGTGGCCAGGAGCAGAAGTCTGTAAAGAAGAGAAGCAGGTGGCTTTAAACATGATGCAAAGGAAACAATGCCAAGAGGACAAGTGCCTAGTGTAGGGATTAAAGTCCACACTGAAACACAGAAATGGCTCTGGGAAGATAAACTGGAAGACGGCGTCTCAATGTGAGGGGAAAATGAATTAAAAATGCTGAGAAAAGGGAGGTGAGATCATAGAAGGAGAACTGGTGCAAAGAAATGAATCATAGGTAAAGAAAGTTGATCTCCAAAGGAAAAACCCACCAGAGTCACCTCCTAACTCCTTATAGTGTACAGTACTTAAAATCAGAACTTAATTAAAATTTAATAATTCTGTGTCTTAGTTATTATTTGCGTATATCCCATCAGCCAAATGTCATTCTTGGAAAGAATTACTCAAGCATCTGTTTTGGAGAATCAAAACATGTGTCAAAATAAATTCTATAGGCTGTAATTTTCTGTACATTATGGCCATTCAGAATATGGAATTTGGGTAATTTTAATTGAGATGTTTTAGATTTAGACAAAATCCTCAGGATAGTAGGCTTGAGGAAAATGTTAAATATCATTACTATTTTTATATTTTATTGGTATATGTTAACATGATAATATTATCTTTAAAGATGGTGTATTAATGAAATTAGTTTCATTTGTTTGTCTTTAGTAAATGTAGCTTCTAGGAAGTTTAAAATGACACGTAGCTTTCATCTGTTCTATTGCACAGTGTTGCTCTAGAGCATACGTTATGATGCTTAAGAGCCTCTGGGCACCAAAACCAGGTAAACAGGTATAATGAAAACTGCAGCTCTTAGCAGTGAGACATCTCAGTGTTCAGATGCCTCAGCAAGAGAAAACTAGTTCATCCAGTGACAATGAACAAAGGGGAGAGAAGGCAGGGAATCCCGCTATTTCATGCTGAGAAACATCCATGGATGTTAGGACGTTACCGATGCTGATATGCAGATAAAGGAAATGGAATATACGATTATTTTGAAGTTAGAGGTAATTGTTATAATTCTTCAGTTCATGGTAAAGCACATCACCGTTATATGTGGTTTCAAGAGACAAGGGCTAAATAGATGGCTCAGTAGTTAAGAGCACTGGCTGTCTCTCCAGAGAACCTGGTTTTAATTTCCATCACCTACATGCCTGTTCACAACTGTCCATAACTCCAGTTTCAGGAGGATCTGACATCCTCTTCTGGCTTCCATGGGAACTGCATGCGTGTGGGAGCACAGACAGACATGCAGGTAAAACAGTCATACACATAAAAATAAAATAAAACTTAAAAGAAAAACATATAAAAATGGGATGAAATGTCTTAGGAAACTACAAAGGAGGAGATTACTTTGATAATTTCATCTTTCTAAAAAACAGAATTCAAAAGCAAAGTGTGTAATTTCCTATTACTGTGCTATACAATATGACAGTTTTGTATTTAATGTATATATACATTAAATACATATATATGTATTTATATATCTCTATATATCTCTATATATAGAGAGATGGTCTTTAGCTTTATGTACAAAAAGAGAAATAATTTAAAAAATGACATGGATTGGATGAGAGACTAGTTGAGATTAGATAAAGATTAAATAGAGCATGTCATCTTAACTAGTTTATTTATTTATTTTTTTTGTGTATGGGTGTTTTGCCTGCATGTATGTCTCTGTACCACGTGACTGCCTTGTGCCTGAGGAATTAAGAAGAGGGTGGTAGTTCGCATAGAACTGGAGTTACAAGAAATTGTGAGCTGCCATGTGAGTGCTGGGAATTGAACCTAGGTCCTCTAGAAGAGCGGAAAGTGCTCTTAATTGGTAAGCGATCTCTTCAATCTTTCTTAACTAGTTTTTAAATTTACTGTTAACATAGTATGGCAGAATGATATTATATATTAGTGACCACTTATATAAATATTGTTCCATAGAAAATAAAACTTATAAAGAAAATAAGAGAAGTCTATATGATGACAGTAACCGCCCTTTACTCACTCCTCCCCCAAAAGAAAAGAAACAAAATTCAAATACCTTTCAAAATAAAACAATTTCTATGGACAGGGAAGGTGGTTTGGTGGTTAAAGGAACTTACCACCAAGCCTGAGGACTTGAGTTCTATCCCCTGAACCCACCTAGTGGAAGGGTAGAATGAAGTTCCACAAGCTGTCTTCTAATATCATGCATACACCCCCATACACTCTAATAACTGTAATGTAAAAATAGACAACTTTTGAACAGATGGGGGAAAGACAACTTTCTTTAATGTCTTCTTGGAAAGCGTATTCAGTGTGAAATTGACATGCCTAGAGGGTAGAAGACAGCCATGTTCTTTGACTAAAAATTAGTGTGAAAGTAGGGGATGGAAATCCCAGTTCAACAAACAAAAATTTAGTGGTGAGAAAAGTAACAGAGTTTATCAGTCCAAGGGTCAGCTCAGCCAAAAGTCAAGGAGACACACCAGTCCTCAAGAGAGCAGCTGTCCACAAACAAGGCTGTGATGACGGCATGCTGCACACTGGTCCTCTCCTACACACCACCTCTGGTCACACAGTGATTGGACCCAGTTACCTTCCAAATAGCAAATGCTAGTGAGGACGTGCCCACTTAGAATGTGAATCTGTTTAGCAGTGCACAATCCTTCTGTCCACATCCTCACCAGCATCTGTTATTTGTTTTCTTAGATAGTCTACTTAGGCAAGATGGACCCTCACTGTCGTTTTAATTTGTACTTCTTGCAGCCAGTGAGGTTGGACATCTCTGTGTTTACTGGTGATTTCTAAAGCTGATTTGGGGGTCCAGCCTCCAGAAAGCACCAGGGTGTGTAAAGAAAATCCACAAATGCAGCAATAGCTTAGGAAAAATTTGTATCTCTCTAAAGGTTAGCCTTTATCTATCTGAAGGGGGAAAAAGAAACACAGTCGCTTTCTTATGGCAACTTCCTCTTTACTTCACCTTGAAAATTTTCTCTTTGAAAAATCTCTCTTACTCCTCTATGCAGCTTCGCAATCAGCTCTATATTCTTCTAATTCACCTTCTACAGCATCCATATCTCTCTCCTTACACCCTTCCTCTGCTCATTTTCTGCACCATCACAGTTCTGCTTCTTTTTGCTGCTTCCCCCCCCCCTCTCTCTCTCTCTTCCCAGTGCTTCTTTCTCATCCAAACTCTGAACAAATATAAGTTATACTTTCAGGGCCCAACTCATTCTCAGAATACAGGATAAATCATGTAGTTTTTCTTAGGCTAGGGATGTCACATTAACCTATGTACATAGCTCTAACTTGGTGAGGGTTCCTAGACAGTCAACAATTGGCTGAACTTTGAGGTTGGGTAGTACGTGCAGACTAAAGTTACTTCAAACTCAGACCTTGAATCAGCAAAACAACACCTGAGAAAATGACTTGGTGTATTTGTCTCAAGGGACAACCAGATATTTGTTTCTAGGGGTAACCAGCCTGCTCACACTCTGCTCTGAAGTCTAAAGTTAGTTGTTTGTGTACAAGTCTCTTTGTGACTGAGAATCCTATGTCAGTCTGAGTAATGTAAAATACCCTAGTATTATGTCTATTCATCAGAATTATACAGGATCATCTTCCTGACCATACACAGCTATATGTGTGTCCAGTAAGTATAAAACACACCACCAAAGGGCTGCAGAAAGAACCCCACAGCTGTTCTTATTAAAAGAGGCATAGCAGTGGCACTTGAGAAAGCTACAGACAGGAACATCCACAGTCAATAACTTCACATTTTTGCCAAGTGTGGCCACAAACAGGGAATTATTCATCTGGTGGGTTGACTTGTTAAACAGTTGTATAGCTAGTTGTCATTGCTGTACATTCCCACGGCCCTCTGCATGTTTCTCTTTCAGCTTTTGAGAACTGTCAGCTTCCATAGCCAATTCTTTGGGGTGCTTGAGTTCTTGTTCTTTAGTTTTTTTTTTTTTTAATGTCCCTTGTGGGTCAGTATCACCTGAAAGATGTATATAGTTCATAAAAGATTTTTCCCACTCAGTAAGCTCTCTTTCCCCTCATGTAAAAACTTTGTGTTACAAGGATAGCAGGGCCCCTTGTTCCAGCCACCCACTAGCTTACCCTGAAATCATCACACAGAAACTGTATTCATTTAAACACTGCCTGTCCCATTATCTCTAGCTTCTTATTGACTAATGCTGACATCTTGATTTAACCCATTTCTGTTAATCTGTATATCACCATGAGGTCGTGGCTTACTGGGAAAGATTCAGTATTTTTGATCTGATTCTGGCAGCTCCATGGTGGTTCTCTTACTCTGCTTTCTTCCTCCCAGAATTTAGTTCCGTCTTTCTGCCTACCTAAGTTCTGCCCTATCAGGCCAAGCAGTTTCTTTATTGATTAACCAATGAAAGCAACACATGAACAGAAGAACCTCCTACACCAGCTTTGCATATAGACACTTTTTAATTTCATGATGTCACACTTGTCCTGCGTTGGTGTAGTATTTGACTATATTCATATCCTGAAGTATTTCTCCTACTGTTTCCTCTAATAGTTTTAGAGTTTTAGAACTTTTGCCTTTGATGACAGTGTGTGTGGGGGGTCTACTTTCATTCTGCATGTGGCTGTGGAACCATAGTGATACAAACTGTAGCGTGCTGTCATCGAAACAGACATGTAGACTTCTCTTCAGGAGATTCAGAAGTAAACAACACACAGCTGCCTAATTTTTTCTTTTCATTTTAAGATTAATATAATAACATTATTTCTCTTTCTCTTTCCTCCTTTCAAACCATTCTGCATAGGCTTTCTTGCTCTTTTTCATTAATTTGTGTTATATATATATTCCTAAATATAACCTGCTCAGTCTGATAATGTTACTTGTATGTAGTTTTTTAGTGCTGATAACTTGGTATTCGATAGCCAATAGGTATGCTCTCCCTGAGGAAGACTATTCCTCCTATTCTCAGCATTTCCTAGTTGCCAGTAATTCTCTGATAAGTTGCAACTTCCCGGTGTTTCCACATTTCACTTCAGCACATCTGTTGTCTGTGTTCAGCTCCTGTTTAAGCAGTCATGTTGGGGAGACTTTATGCACAAAGCTTCTGGCTTTACTAGGAGACACAGTCTCTCACAGCAAAGTTCTGATTCTTTGGCTCTTATGGTCTTTACACCCTATCTTCCTCAATGTCCATGGAGGCTTAGATGAAGGAGTTGTTTGTGGATATATCCATTGAGACTGCACTTTACAACTGCATTTTGATTGGTATGGTTTTCTGCAATAGTCTCTGTTGCAAGGAGATTTTTTTTTTTTTGATGAGTGGCTCAGACAACACTTATCTGTGGGTATAAGGACAAATATTTAGAGTATAGTTAGGGCTTATGCTAGTTTAGTAAACTGGTTGTCGTAGGTTTTCCTTCAAGATCCGCAACTTCATTAGCACTGGGTAGTTAGCTAAATTTCCAGTACCAAGCAGAGTTTCCCTCTTGTTGAGTGGATCTTAAGTCTAATTAGAGAGTAGTTGGTTACCACCAAGGTGTGTGTGCCACTACTGCACCCTTGGGGAGATCCTGCCATGTTAGTTGGTGTGGTTTGTAAGCACCATAGCTGGGTAGGATGCTGGTTGCTTTACTCCTTTGGAAACATGCATGGTATCTTCTGGTCCTATGAAGCTAGTGCTCAGGGGAAGAGGTATTCAGGTCAGGTCCAGCTCAGGTTCCTCTCGAGTCCTGTGTCTGAAGTACATGATATCTTATAGCCACATAATTTATGACAAAGATGTCAGAAACATGCTTTGGTAAATGACAGCTTCTTTAAAACATAATGCTGGTAAAACTGGATAGGCTTCTCACTCTGCCGAAAATCTGTTCTAAATGGACAAAGGACTTTAATACAAGCCTTAAAGTTTGAAATTAGCAGAGAAAATATAAAAGAAGCAAAACTTCAAGATATAGGTCTAATCAGGGACTTCCTAAAAATGATGCCAATAGCAAGGAAGTAATCCCAGGAATTGACAAATGAAATTAAGTGAAATTAAAATGATTTTGTACATCAAAGAAAACAACTGTTGTGGAGAACAGGGTGGGGGGATCTTTGTCCATTACCTGTTAGACAGTTGGTTCATGTCTGGAATACAAGAATAACTGCCTGAATCAAATACTAGAGAAAAAACCTTCCAGTAATACACGAACTACTGAGCTTTCAAAAGAAAAGATGCAACTGGCTCATAAAGACCTGCAAAGTGTTCAACATCCTAGCCATCCGGGTGATACAGTAAAACTTCACTGGGATTGCACATCACTTCTGTCAGAATGGTTGTCATCAGGAAAACCATGGCAGCAAAGCTGGTGAGAATGTGGGAAAGGAGAAGCCCATGTATACATACTGTGAAGAAAGTCAATTTCTACAGCTATGATGGAAATTAATACAGATGTTTCCTAAAACAATGAAAGGTAGACCTACATACAATACCCCTCCTGGTTTTATACCTAAAGGGCTAAATCCTGCCACAGAGACTTTTTTTCTAATTTTTAGTTAAAATTACATATGTGGGTACTATGTTTACATCACTTCCATCCCTCACTTCCCCCTCCCATCGTTTTTCCAATTCTCTCTTTCTTAGCACCCGTATCCCACTACTCCCCACTCTAGAGATATTTGTGCATCCATTGTGATGGCTGCAAGATTCACAATAGTTGGGAAATAGAACCACCCTGTAGTCGTATATGGTTCCTTCTGAATGTTCATCAGTAGATAGGTGGATAAAGTGTGGAATTTTATGCAAATGTAAAGAAAAAATGAAATACTTTTTTTCGAAAAAAAATGGATGGAACTAGAAATCTTTATAATAAAAAATAATTCAGACTTAAAGACAAATGTCATATTTTCTGTCATATGTGGATTTTAATGTGTGTGCATGTGTGTGTTGGGGGAATGCCATGAAACTACAAGGAGAGCGTAACAAGGGATGAAGAGATCCTAAGATCTTACATTGTACAGGTAGGGAAGGTAATGGAATTCTGGAATATATGTCACAGGACAACAGAGGGAATCTGATGAAGGAGTAAGGAAGGTACAAGTAAGAGGGAGACAGGGGACAGAGAGGCCAGTAAGGAGGGGGGCGAATAAGAACAAAATATGCAGATGTCATATGAAGCTATTTTCTTTGTATACTTGCTTAAACTGAAATGAAGCTTCATAGGGGATTGCTGGGAGGATATTCCAGGTGTTCTAGACTTCTAGACAGCCCCATAGGACTTTGGTAGAATTAGGGACTCAGCTCTTTCATATTTCTCTTTTTCCCTGCTTTCTGTGTCATCCCTACAGTTTTAGTGAGTAAAATCCCAGAGAAGAACTTTATCTCAGGGGAAGGACGGACACAAAGCCTTACCGAAGACACTTTGGTAACCACTGAGGCATTTTTTCTTTCTCTTTCTGTAGGATAAATTTCCTCCCCACTCCCTGATTTGCAAGACTCTTAAGTCCTCAACCTCTGCCAACAGAGATTTTATACATTTAAAAACAACCCAGCACCAAGTTGATAAGTTGTTTGTCAGAATGAATAGAATCACCGTATCACCTTGGGCTCCTCCTGCTGACAGTTTATTAGGCATTCTACATGAAGCTGAGGTTACTTCTGCCTTACATTCTTCTTATTGGCCTGCACCCTTGTCTTCTCCAAGCCCATCAAGCTCACCTTACATGGTTCCTCCTCCCTGTACCAGAGTTCCCTTCTGTAAAGCTACAAACTGCTTCCTCAAGGCCTGACCGAGACAAGGATCTCCCCAGTGAATCTTGTTTCTTCTAGTGTTAAAGACTTTCTGAAACATCAGCCATTCTTCATAAGCCACAGCCTGTCTGGGTTTGCGCTTCTGTGAAAGTATGGGGAAAGCGAGAATGGTGGGTTAAAATGATCCATTTATTTTTCTCACCCTGGGATCCAGGTTATTCAATCTCTTGGAGACTTAATGTGCTAATGTCCAATAGGACTTGAGGAAGCATTAGTCCAGTGGGATACTAAGGCAGTTCCCACTGGATAACATAGCACTTCCCAGCATATAGAGTGCTGGATGGTGTCACACTGGAGTGTGACTGCTCCTTCTCTTGCTGTGCTTAAGGCTACAGACAACTGCTAATGGAATTTATGAGTCAAGTAGATGTATAGTCAGTCTAGAAGTGCTGTGGGATACATGGAAGGTGTCGCTGTGGAGTATGGGAAAGGATTTACAGCAGGGACAGAGGGAGAGAGAGCGGGGGCATGGGTAGGTTAGCAGAGCACACAGCTGGGCTTGAGGGCAGGAGAAGCAGATGAGATGGAGTGGGCCCAGTGGAGCTGCTTGCCTTCTGCACCTGAGCCACACTATTTTTGGTAACCTGAAGGATTAGTTTACCTGCGATTTCCCTCATGAGGCTCTTGATATTATTGGAAAAGACCCATGTGATTCTGTTTCTGTATTTTTGTCTCCATTTAGTCAGAAGCATTTCATGCTTTCCAAATCAGCTTAAAAATGAACCAGCGTGGGGGAAGTTTTCGCTTTCATTTCGTCAGAGAAGACTTTGCAGTGGCCCTGGGGATTATTCTGCCCACGTTGATGACTGAGGAGCAGTTTGTGTCCACATTCTCAGGGCTGTCAAAGGGTTCCCACCAGCCTGAGCTGGGATGAAGCGGTGCAGAGACCCACTGTGCTCCTAGGGAAGAGCAGAGTCACGGGATTCTAATATTCTAGGATGCAGAACTATGGACACTGTGTGCAAGGCCTGGCTTTGCTTCTGCTGACCCCATTTTAACCTCTGCTTGCACTTGTCTTTCAATGTTTGTTCTAGGGATTCTTGGCCCATGAAGGAATTATCCCGTGCCCATGTCAGGAGAGAACCAAGGAAGCCAGGGAATAACCCAAGTCACTCCCCTGATCCTTTTCTTACTGTGTTTCCTGTGATGTACTTGGCTATCCCTGATTTTTCTCTGTTACCTGTGTTTTTTTATTAATTTAAAAAATTGAAACTAATTTTGCTTACATTTCTCACATTTTATTTTTGTGTTTTCCTCCCCCTTTGGAATAGTAGTTCATCCTTTATTAATACAATTATCCATCAAACATGCTCTCAGTTTCTACTGAATATGGTCATGTATTCACACTGAGAACCGCATGCCTCTTCTCTTCCTTTACTATTTTTCCCATGTGATTTTCCTCCCCAAAATAAACGCTCTGATTTCCAACATCCTCATTGTCATTGCTAATTATCTGTAGCTACATGTGATGTAATTTAGGATTATTGTCTTATCACTACCACCAAGTCTAGGAATTTTTTTCCAGCCTCTGTGTATGCATGTATCCTTAGAACTGATCTCTTAGGGCTGGCGGAGTAACTTAGTAGTAGGTTTCTTGCATAACATGTATACAGAGTTCTGCCTGCATGTATGCCTGCACACCAGAAGAGGGCACCAGATCTCACACTCATTACAGATGGTGTGGCTACTATGCGGTTGTTGGGAGCTGAACTCAGGACCCCTGAAAGAGCAGTCAGTGCTTTAAACCTCTGAGCCTTCTCTCCAGCTCCAAACTTTTTCTTTTTGTTTCTTACTGGAAAAAGAATAGCATATAAATTTTTAATGCACACTGCCCCTCCCACTTAACTATATCTTGAAATTCATTCCTTATCAGCATATAGAGTTAGTTCTTTGGGGATATTGTTCAGTGGCATAGAGGTCTAGTATATGAACGTATTGCAGGTAATTCAAGTGGCCCGGTAGGTGATATTAGCCCATTTATAGAATTCCTCAAGACAAGGTAGCAAATGTTAGCCATGGATAGCATGGGTCCTTTGAGTTGCTAAAGGCTAATTTTTTAAAGAAGCATACAAATGTAAAGTGAGCATGCATCAGTGGGTTTATTTAGTTGTTAAAGAAACCAGGAAAATGTTACAATGATTTGGAAGATGCAAAGCTTCATCTTGATTGTCAATTTGATCCGGTTGATAGATGCGGAGGACATGAGTGAGAACATGAGGTACACACCTCTGGGTGTGCCTGTGGCGTGTGTCTAGAAACAATTGAACCATAGGGATTTGAGGCAATGGATCTGATAAATAATATGATGACATTGAACACATGAAAGAAGGTGGGCCCTTGTTGGGGGAATTAGTCACTAGGGATATGTCCCTGACGTCTTGCCATGGGCTCTTCCTATATCTCACTTTCTCTTCTTCCTGTCTGACATAATGTAAGTTCTTTTTCCATGCCTTCTTGCTGTGATGGATGAACCCTACAAAACCATGAGCCCAAATCCATCTCTTCTACCTTAAGTTCTTTGTGTCAGACCTCCTGTCATAGTGATGAGGTAAGTATCCAGCACGGAGAATAATCCTCAGGCAGACAGATAATTAAGACCACCAGGAAAGCAGAAATGAATTTGCTTAATAGACAGGAAACTGTCAAGACTTGTCAGTATCTGCAAGGAAGTAATTAGTTGCATTTAATTTGATAAGGTTCTTTTTCTGTAGGCAAAAAATCATGTTGCCCATCTGTTTTCTTTAATTTCAGGGCTATAAAATAGGTTAAAGGTAATGAAGGTGTGATAGCTTGGGCTGGGTGATCTACACAGGATACTTGCAACACCCTACTCATTTCAAAGACCAACGTTTTTCCTTGACAGTGGTTGTGGAAGGGATATAAATTAAGACCAGGGGAAACCTAGCTCATTTTTTTCCACGACTGACTGAAGCCTGAACCAGATGTAGCTGCCTTGTGTTTTCTGCATTTTCATATTCTCTTGAAAGTGAGGGTGAACATGAGGTTTTCTGTGTGTTTTGAAGCATTCATCACAGAACTCTGACATGTTTCAACTCCTTGTGGCAAAGTACTGGGGCACAGGTGCAAATCCCTCTTCTGTTGATCCAGCCTGAGTCCTTTTTGGATCTCAACAAATTTTTAATCCTCCCCATTTTGTCTTGCCTGTTATTCAATGGAAACGGGTCATTGTTAATCTTTTGTCTTCTGAAAGAGATAAGAGAGAGATTTAAAACAATCCTATAGTTCCCATATCCCACCAGCTTCCTGGAGGTCCTGGATTGCCACTTTAGGTACTAGTCTTATAGTTAAATATTCAAGGATGGAGCACAAGTTCTATAACCATAGCTATGATAATCAGGATAATGGCTAGAATACCTCAGAATGGTCTCTGATGCTCCCTCAAAAAGTTTCTTTCTTATTTTCACTTTTTTTTGAGTTCAGTAGAAAGGTACCTCCTTCTTTCCTTCCTTTTTTCCTTCCTTCCTCCCTCCCTCTTTCCCTCTGTCATTTCTTCCCTCCTTCCTTCCTGCCTTCCTTTCTTTTTTTTTCCTACTTCATACTATAAGCATGTTAATGTCAGCCATCTTGGAAGTGTTTACCTAGATGTCGCTCATGCCCAGCTTTGGAACTTCTGTCTAGAAAGACAACTCCTCAGAGTGTGCCTTAGCCATGAGCCCAAAGCTGCTCTGCCCCAAAATTGTCTGATGGCATGCACCTATGTGGCTGCCTAGATGGAAACCCCCTTCTCTCTTGACCTTCTTTTCTTGTTTATCATCTGTACCTAATCTGCTACCACTTCCTCTTGCTTCTCCCCTTGCATGATGTAGGCTTTTGTCATAATAGCACCTCATGCTCACAAGATGGCTGCTGCAGCTCAAATACTATTTCAGCTTTCAGCAGGAAGAAGAAAGGAAAAGGGAAAAAGTGAACTTTGAAGGGATGAAAGCGTTCTCTTATTGAGTATTTACAGGTTTTGTTGGGAAAGAGATAACCTCAGGAATTTCCAGTTATATTTAATTGGGATGGAACTGCAATGCAAAACCAGCTATAGCAGCAAGGAAAGCCGGGGCATTGCATATCTTGTTTCCTTCCTTTTTTAGAGGACAGCAGGTGAGCTGGGAGTTGCTAATGAAAACCAAAGGATTCCTGTTTATAGCTTTTACTGTATCTGTCTTCAAACTTGTCATTGCATCTTTATCTGCCGGTGCAGCTTTTGGAGACAACCTTGCATCTCCCCTTGGGACCCGTACAGAGGGTGGCTTGGATCTTATGATCCTTTTGCTTCATCAAGAAAATGATAGAAAGCTATTATGAATCTGCTAATGCTTGCAAATTACTTTGCATTTTATTAGTTTGTGTGTACTTAGGAATACTCATCTATGTATATAAAGCTTTGCTATTTCACTTACAAATAACACTCTTTCTTTAGCCCTGCTCTGTAGAGTTCTATCTCCTCCCTGAAAAAACAGATAGGACACCACAACCTTATTTAAATAGCCTTTGCTCTTTTTTTTTTTTTTTTTTTTTTTTTTTTGGCTATTGTCATTTTATTCAAGGAACTTTACAAATGGCCAGCAAGCCTTTGGATTTCCCTGCAGAAAGCACTCCCCTATCTCTGCTCCTGCCTTCCTTGTGCCTTTGAGCTGTTGTTCTAAGTGTTCTTTCCTGTTGGCTGCAGTGCTGCTCTGGCCTTAGACTCATGTCCTTGTGTGTCTCCTTGTTGATCTCCCCAAGTCCCAGAGACTGAGTGTGAGCCTTCTTTGGGCTCCTGTCACACCTTGTTTGCCCCCCGCCCCCAACTATGGTGCATTGGTGTTTATTGTTAGTGGTCAGAGCTACAAAGATAGATCAGTAAATTTAAAAGAAGATCGGTGGGAGCTATAGATAGGATCCACTGAAGATTCCCAATGCTTCCTTCCACATCCCTAGCTCCTCATTGATCTCTGTGTGTTGGGATCTGGAATGGGACCTGGCACACGGATGAAATTTAATGCGTGTTTATTGAATGAGAAAATGAAGGAATGGAGAGAAATGCCCAGGAAGCTGATTGTAAGACCTTTATGTAACAGCTGCTGTTCTTGTTCTTTCTCCTGGAACCAGAACTTCATTAACATACAATTAACATAGAACCAGACATCATTAATAAGACCAGATCATATTAAACTATATGGCTAGGGCTTTGAAACTGTCCTGTATTCAGGGGGTTGTGAGTCTGTTTCCTGTTCCTAATGTGCTCTTGACTGATATAAAAGCGGTTTGGATGGACATTCCGTGGGGATTATCATGGATGGCGCTGGTCATTAAGAGAGCTGTTTGCTGTCATGGGTGTTGGTTCAGGGAGCCTTATGAGGTGCTTTCTCTCAGATGGGTGACATTCTTTTGCCCTTCATGCATGATTCAGGCATAGCAAGGCAGTATTTCTTCTGTGATGGGCTGCAGTGGCTGGGTCTTCAAGAAGTTAAATCTGTCTTTGTGCATACACGCCTATTCTCTGCCTTCTTGTCTCATGCATGGACATAGCTGGTGTTGTCCCAGACTGGTCTCTGCATATTGCTCCTGCTCCATCAAGAGCCTTTGTTGAATTAGCGAGGCATTCCCTCTGCCTGGGCGGAGCATTGAAAGCTAAGCCTCCTCAGATAAATGCAATTCCATGGAAGCAAGGCTAGACTACCTCAGTCTCTTGGGCCAAAAATAAAAATCTTTCTTCTGGGAAGAGCATAACTAGAGTAAGCCAGCAGTCATTGTGTAAATGCCCTGCTCTCAGAAAAAATAAATGAGGAAAATCTAGATTTCCTCAATGAAGTTTTTTTTATTATTTAATTATTTACTTTTAGTTTCATGATAATTTTAATTTTCAAATAGTTTTAAATTTGCAGAAAGAACCCAACCTAATTTCTTTTGCTATTGGCCTCTTGCATTGGTGTGAAATATATTTCTTAAAAACAGCAAATCAGTATTGACATGTTATTATTTGCTAAAGTCCAAATAATGTTCAGATTATTGGCTTTTGCATAGTATTATATATTAAGCTCCAAGATTCCATTTGGGGCACAACGTTGCATCTTGCAGCTTAGTTATGGCTCTTAGGCTTCTTCTGGCAATGGCAGCTTCTCAGTTTTCTGTGCTATATAACTATGATAGTTCTAAAGAGTATTAGTTAGGTATTTTGTAAATTCCTTCTCAACTCAAATGTCTGATGTTTACCCTATTTCTGCTCTCTGGGGGGCCAGCCACCAGCAGCACAAGGCTTTGATAGGAATCTGGAGAGGGCCAGGCTAAACTTTTCTATGGGGAGATTAGGGAAAAAGGCACCCACAAACTCTCTTGATGGTTTCCTTCTTTATTCTCTCTCTCTCTCCCTCTCCTTCTCCTTCTCCCTCCCTCCCCCACTCTTCATATGTTTTCCACAGTTTTTGTCCCCCAACAGAATCTTCTAGACAGTACAAGAGTCAAACAGTTGCATTCCATTTTTAAGTGAATGATTATAGGTAAAAACATGTTCTTCATTTCCCTCACAGGATTAAATATTTTATGTATTACGGGTGAAAAACAAATTATCCCAGGAACCCAAATACATTCATACCCAAGCTACTTGTTAGAGATCCATGTGGCAAGCAAGGCGTTTTTGTCAGTCTTTTACTGGCAGGCTGCATTGTGCACTTATAAAGGAAGGGCCAATTACTTATTACTTATCTTGAGAGGTAATCTTATAAAGGATTGTAAAGAAATAACAAACCTAAACTTTTATATATGAAAGTCAGCTCTACTTTAAATCTTTTGGGTACATATCCATTCATTAATGTTTTTTTTTTCATCAGGAGATTGAGGACAGAAATCCGAAATGGGTATAAGGAATTAATCATTACCTTTGGTCATCAACTAAACCTAGTAATGAGAGTACGTCAGCCATAATAATTGGGCTGCTTTGTTTTTGTTCCCTGACCTTAAAGAGTTTCAGATTTAACTATATGCCTTCCTAAAACTTTAGATTGTCTTCTTGGTTATTTAACATAAACATCTTAGTCTAAGTTTGTTATTTCCAAAGCTTTGTTTCAGCTGTGATGCACACATCTCCCGACATTAATGTTAAAAGAATTTGAACTTGGGCTACTGGGACTCAGTTCTTAGTCATTAACTTGAGCTACAATCCATGCAGTTCCTTAGGTGAGGCTCACAGACCCTGGCTGTGAAACATATACTTGTATTTATTTTATTCATCAAAACTCTGTATAAGCTATTATTATTATTATCAAATTAGACAGTGCAGCTTAGGGAAGGGTCATCTTATGATATCCACGGGTAAAAATGCCCAGTAGAATGGGATGTTTCCTAGAGATAAACACACTAAATTACAGATAGTGGAGATCTTCCCACGTCCACTCATACCACAGTAGATATCAAAGAAGAAGAGCTGCAGCGAACACTTAAAGGCACAGCAGAAGTGAAAGACATTCTGGGGTCTGCAGTCCTGTGGCCTTGCCTAAACGAGATTGGCCTACCAGGAAGTTCCCTTCTGCTGGGCTGACTCCTGGAACTTCAAGTGCAACTCGCTGTTTCACCAGCATGGCCCACAGTACCCTATGACTAGATTATGTGTTTCCACAGTTTTTATTTATTGTTTCAGAACGATGCAGTCAACAGACTAGGAGAGAGCTGCCATTGTAAAGACAATTGTTATTATACTCATAAATTCTAGTGTGGCCAGCCATATGGGGAAGCAAGGGTAATGGGGCAGAGGGAAGGAGTACTGAGCAGGAGTCATGACTTTGGTTTTTGTGGGAGGAACAAGGAAGATGGGGGAAGCAGGCACAAGGTTGGTCAGACTGGATGATTTCTATGGTCTTTGGAACAGAAGGTTGCTTAGCTACAACTCCGTGTGTCTTGTCCCTGGGCGATTAGGAAGTTATGGTTATTAGGACAGTGAATAGAGTTCAGGAATGTGAAAGACCATTAAAGGGAGAGTTGAGTGATCCTTGTAGCTTGGGGGTGATAAAGCGGCAGGAGGCCAAAAAAAAAGTGATCAAAGTAGCTGGGCTGGG
Source organism: Alexandromys fortis (assembly GCF_014885135.2). Classification (NCBI taxonomy): domain Eukaryota; kingdom Metazoa; phylum Chordata; class Mammalia; order Rodentia; family Cricetidae; genus Alexandromys; species Alexandromys fortis. The sequence continues at coordinate 7,200,561 of NW_026067970.1, read as the reverse complement.
TGTGAGTTGAGCTGATGTGAAAGTACAGAGTTTTCAGAAGCTACATCCATGCTTACCAGGCTTGGATTCCATGTTGTTATGGAAGAGCTAGAAGACATAGAGGAAACTTTTGTAACATCCTACCAGGATTGTGTTCTGTTAGTGCATTGCTTTGAACGCATTAATAACACACTCAGTAAACCAGTAATGTGTTGCTGTTGCATTATTGAAAAGAAATTATTAGGCACTTTTTTTTTTTTTTTTTTTGGTTTTTCGAGGCAGGGTTTCTCTGTGGTTTTGGAGCTTGTCCTGGAACTAGCTCTTGTAGACCAGGCTGGTCTCGAAATTAAGCACTTTCTTTTGGTATAATTTAACCAAGAGTGAACCCAGATTTGACTTTTCTCTGTCTGTCTGTCTGTCTCGCTCTGGGGAAAGTGTGTGTGTGTTTTCTTGTTCCCTGTCCATTGTATAAGTCTGAATCTATACATCTATGCCTGCCTGAATGCTGTCTTGTGGATCTAATGCTCCTGGCTCTGAGTCTGTGTGTGCCTGAGTATGCCCACGTGTGGGTCTCTAGCAAAGGGCTTTGCTTTCTCTTGAATTGAACAGCACAAAAAGTATCACATTGGGAAAGGAAGAAGGAATAGTTTATAGAATCTTTAACAGAGTTTTACAAGAGATCCAGCCACTGACTCAAACTGATCCCAAACGATCTAGTTAAAGAACAGTATTATAAACATCATTATTTACCAAGTAATATCCATTATGTTGCATCTAGCATTTATGATGGATATTAATTTTATAAGGTTGCTTTAATTTTAATTTCTGTTTTCATCAAATGATTTTCATTACCTACATACACATTTGCATCATTCTGAGATGGGGGCATGAAAGAGTACCTAACTTCTGACCGCAATCATGCTTTAGATTGGAAAAGTTGATTGCATGGGAAATCCAATGTTGTCCTTATTTTAAATGGTCTGCCTTTTAAACTTTGGCTACCCGAGTCACCAACTACAATGCTACCAGTACCAGCAGGAGCTAGACTCCAAAAGATACAGCCTGAAGAAATTCTGTTCCCTCAGGCACTGATGCTTTTAAAACTACTAAGAGAATTTATCTAAATCTCTGTCCTGCTAAAGAACTCAAGATCCAAAAGTTGGGGTAGACTCCTGCTTCCTAGAGAGGCTCAGTAGCAAGCAGCTCACCTAGCTCGCCTCCTCATGTCTCCCAAGAAGTCCTCATAGTTTCTCTTGCCTCTCTTTATAAACCCTTCTCCACCTGGCTCCTCCCTACTACTTCCTGTCAGCTGGTAGCTTCTGGACCACAGATGAGTTTTATTTATTCAAACACATCTTTGCATCATTAAGCAAATGTTCCAGTGCATAAACAAAAGTAGCACACCTTAAAATAATATTCTAAAACAATCCAAGGCAAGAAAGGTTGGTCGTTGTATTTTTCTCTCAAAGGAAGGTTGAACAACAGTCTGAGTGCACAGTAAATCAGTGTTAAGTGGCCTCAAGGTGTATTATTAACTCTATGAGATCCAACAAAATGTTCTCTTTAATGTAAAGAGCTATTTTTATCATAATGTATTGTCACACATTACCATGCTGATGCTGACCTTGATCTCTTGGCTAATCCAGCTCTACATCTGCAACATCACTTCTATCTGATGCTCGCCTTTCACACTTAGCTCACATCTGACATGTTTGCAGACTAAGCTGTCAGTCAATAAATATTCAAAATAGTCTTTCTCAAACTTTGACATTGTGGAAGCATCAAACACCTTGATGGTGAGTTGTAGTCCCTAGAGGTGGCTGCTCTTGGAATGGGTATTTCCTTAGAACTAAGTGTCAAAACTTGGTCTCAGGCAAGTTGACTTGTGTTTGGGCGTCCTTGTGTTCTCTAACATGATAGTACTATCATTGAATAGACATCTTCATGGATACACTTGGTACTACCCAACATGTGGAGCTGATCCCTCTGCACTGAGACAGGCTATCCATGATGCTCAGCTATAATTTAGAGCTAGCCTTTCTTCTGCATATAAATAAAAAGATTTCTGATTTATCTACAAATTGCCTGCCAGGTATCTTATGGAGCCCTTTGATGTAGGTAGTGATGAGAAATGTCTAAATCTTCTGCTCTGCCTTTGCATATCCTGAGTGGGGATGAAGGAGACACTGTTGTCGGTGATTCACTTGTACATTTCTCTTTCATTCTTAGGGTCTAAGTCGCAGAACTGTCTATGGAACTCCCTTATTGATGGGCTCACTGGGAATGTCAAGGAGAAGCCACGGCCAACAATTGTTCAGGACACCCGACCCCCGGAGGAAATTCTGGCAGATGAGTTGCCACAACTGGATAGCCCAGAAGCTTTGGTGAAGACGTCCTTCAGGTTTGGTGGATGAGAATCCAGTTTGTTCCTTCTTAACGGTTTTGAAAGCTGTCTCAGTCCATTTGGATGCCTCCTCTGGGGGCAGCAAAGGACTGTTTCTTTGTGCTGTATAAATTAGCGTCGATGAAGGATTGTTGGAATGCCAGTTGGATTTTCAGGTAGATTTCCCAAATGCTGTGGCTCATTTCTGTTGGTAATTAACTGGTATTGGCATTTCAGTGCTGAGACTCAGCACTCTGTGATGTTGGTAGCTTGAATTGAGTTAATGATGCTTTTTGCCTCAAAAGACAATGATGCATCCAGATAGATACCCAGGGATACAGTGTGTGGTGGGAGACATTCAGCCTCACATTTTTGCCATTTCTTGCTTGGGGGAGGTTTCTACCTGTGAGAGATATAAGTGCTATCACTGAGAAGATGAAATGCCATCTTGTGTTGTTCCCCAGATGGTTGGCTGCTCTGCTCCTGTTCCTTGAGCCTGGCGTCTCCCTGGAAAGGTCTCTTTCGTTTTCTTTTAACTGCAAGCTCCATTTCCATTCAAACTCTATCTCTTATCTCCTCATCCATTTTAATAAAAGTTCATCTGGGTATGAATGTGTTATGAAAGAGGGATTTATTTTTTTATGAATGGGCCTTGAAATATCCAGTGCTACTATTGTCAGAAATTGAGATTTCATAATTCTTTCAGCTTCCTTCTCCCCCCCTCCTTCCTTTCTGTTAGGGTAACTTTTCTGGTCCCACTTTTCTTGTCACCGTAAACTCCAAATAGCCAGTGGAACATATAAACTTCACTTCAGGCAACTCGTAGACTCCATGAAATGTTTTCAAAAGGCTCTGTCTTTTGCGTAGAGGCAGTGTGTGTAATGGCTTAGTTAAAGCCGTTTCATTGTGTGCAGGTTCTTATGTAGACTGAATTATAGATGAATCCGAACAGAAGTGTGAATAGAGGTTTTGTTTGGATTTCTCGATGCAACATGATGGCTACACTGGGGAGACAAGGACTGCGGGCAAACGATTTTTCTTATTCCCATCAAGGGTTTGGTTATTGCATCCTGAGGTTTTGACTGCAATAGAAGCTCTCCCTGTGAGCCTGCATTTCTCTGCAAATGACAGCAGTAAAGAACAGAGTGTTGATTAGCTCTCTTTGTTTATGTGGCCTTGCCTTGGGGTCTGTCTGCTCATATATAATATATCCATAACCACTTACTCTATCTCAAACCAGACTTCTCTCATTACCAGCTGAAGGGTTACTCTCACAGAAGGACTGCTTGATCTGTTGTATCTGTCCTCATCACCCATTCTTCTTGTAATTGCCTTGAGCTTTTAAGTAGAAAGTGTATGTTGGTTGATGGTTCTTGTAATCGCTAGTTGTAGCCTGTGCCAATGTCTTCATTCCTGAAAGAGATTAATGATAAATTATTAAGGCTGGAACCTCTTTCTGGTACTTTGTGAAACTTGGTACAGTAGGGAGGGACTAGAGGATACAATATTTCACTTTTGTATCAGTTGAGGCTACAAACCCACTGGCAGTAGCCAATCATTTATTGATGCCCTGCGTGCTATTCTGCAACAGTTCTTTATAAGACACTGGACTGCTGTGACAGTGTTAAATGCAATACACTCCCTTGTGCAATTATTACCCTTGGGTATCAGGATCAGCTGTGAGATTTTTTTTTTGCACATAAATTTTCAAGCATCTGCAAACTACTCAGCTTATGTATCAGTTAGCAATTAAGCAGTATCAGGTTGTTGATAATGACACTTTCTTAAAAATGCCTTTTGAATTTCAAAGAAAGGAAGGAACTCTAGGTGAACTTTAAAGAATGCTTGTAGGAGCATTCATACCTGGAAACCTGAGACTCGTTGATTCATAATGTCTGTGATCTAGGTGAAAATGTGGCTTATATTCACATAGTTATTTGTTTGCTTTTACATCCCACCCAAAGTGTCCCCTCTCCCTTCCCCTCCTAGTCTCTCTTCACCTCCCATCGTCCCCCCTCTTCCACTTCTCCTTCTGTTTCTCTTCAGAAAAGAATGGGCCTCCTATGGTTATCAGCCAGCCATAGTATATCAAGTTTCAGTGAGACTAGGCACCTCCTCTTTTATTAAGGCTGGGTGAGGCAATCAGGTAAGAGGAATGGGTCCCAAAAACAGGCAACAGAGTCAGAGACATTCCCTGCTCTTTAGAGTCTCACAAGAAGACCAAGCTACACAACTGTAACATATATGCCGAGGGCCTAGGTCAGTACCATTCAGTCTACTGATTGTCCGTTTAGTCTCTGTGGGCCCCTATATCCCCATAGTTTTAAACCTCATGGAAATGCACACAGTTGGGAGTTCTCACCTGAGGTTCTGGAGGCTCTTGTTCGCTGAAAAGGAGCACAGATGCCCAGGAACTGTCAACACCTGTCCTCCCAAGAACTCTAGTGTCATTACTGTTGAGGGCTTCAGGACGAGTGACAGCTTTGATTGCTCCTTTTGGAATCCAGAACCATTAAATATGGTTACTAGCTCTGATTATCAAACAAGATCCAGACTGCAGTGGCAAAGAGCCTAATGTTCAAGTCCTCAGGAAGTTCTCGGGGCTCTTTAACTTCCCACAGGGGTGCCTTGCTTGCTGACAGTAGTATGAGAGTCAACTCTAATCCAGCTCTGTTTTCCATCTCCTGACAGAAAGGAGTATCAGGTTATGTACGATGCCCATGAAGTTATTAGCTGACATCACCAAACCCAAGTATCCTCTTTCCAGTGCTTTCATTGTCCCTTGCTGTCTGTCACTCAGCTGCATTTGGCAACATGCAGCATTTTCGCAGACATGTTCAAATAAAGTGGATACTTAAAGGGAAGGGGCCAGTGGCTTACATCCGCCTTCCTTCAAGATTTTTCTAGCTCTTTCCAAGCAGGGGGAGGCAAATACACACAAGCTACCCCCAAGGCAGAGAGTGAGCACTGGCTTAATATTTGCCTAATATGTTCATTCAAATACTTCTTTCAAGACCAAAAGGTTGGTATAGTGTAAAGTCAAATTCTATATGTCATTTCCAGAGATAGGATGAGTTTATACATTTATGAATAGTAGGCATGTTTTTCAGAAAAGTTTTGAAAGTCCATATGTTTTGGTCTCTCCCAGGCTTGCTGTTTTAATAACAAATATCCTCACACTGTCAGGCATGATGTTGGTGTAGAGGAAACAAAATACAGAATTGATGTTCCAAAGGATTTCCTAGTAAACTTGCTTAGGAGACATTAAGCTACACCAAGTAGAATTTGACTAAGGAAGCTCTGTCTCCCCAAATACCCCAAAGATAATTAGTTTGTGAACCAGGCCTGTTAGAGATAAGCAATACTTAGGCTGCTAGGTTGTAAAAGTTCAAGCTGGATTGACTAGCTATGAGGCTCCATCCTAACAAAAGGAGACACCCCTGACTCACAACCAGCCATTAGACCCATTTCTCTGTCAGAGAACGGGCCTGTAATGGACAACTCAAGGGGGCAGTGCAGGGCGACAAACATTCTAAATCTTGGCCTGTCGTAAAGCCCCCAGTGCTCTTCTTCTGAAGCATAATTCGACCAGGTGGACAAGATAATCCTGGGTAACAACAATTTGAAAAAGAATAAGACTGGGATATTTAAAATCAATTCTGGCAGCACCTTTTCTGTGTAAGTTTCCTAACTGCCTAAGTGGTCAGAGTTGCATGTGTACAGTCATAAGCCTAACGTGTATGTAAGTTAGTGAGCTCTTTGAAATCTTCCCCTTGACACTGGCTCCCCTTTGAGCATTGGCAAGAGCCAGATGGTGCCATTATCAAAGAATTTTTCCCTTATTTTTTCTGAGTGTGTGGAGTGAATATTTCTGCTTTAAGTCTGCAGTCCAAAAGATGTTGCCTGCTTGTGGTGTTTTGAATGAGATTAGAACCAATGGGTTCATTTATTTGAATACTTGGTACCCAGTGGGTAGAACTATTTGGGAAAGCTTATGAGGTGTGGCCTTGTTGGAGGAGGTGTGGCCTTGCCAGAGGAGATGTGTCATTGGGGGTGGATTTTGAGGTTTAACAAGACTTGCCATTCCTGGGGTTTCTATGTCTAAAGGTCATGGATCAATACGTTAGCTCTCAGCTTTCTCTTCATTCCACCAGCATGGACTCTCACCCTTGAGTCAGGGGTGTCTCCTTTTGTTAGGATGGAGCCTCATAGCTAGTCAATCCAGCTTGAACTTTTACAACCTAGCAGCCTAAGTATTGCTTATCTCTAACAGGCCTGGTTCACAAACTAATTATCTTTGGGGTATTTGGGGAGACAGAGCTTCCTTAGTCAAATTCTACTTGGTGTAGCTTAATGTCTCCTAAGCAAGTCAAATTAAACGCTCTCTTTTGTAAGTTGCCTTGGTTATGGTTTTTATCACAGCAATAGAAAAGTTACTGTTGAAGAGAAGAAACTGTCCCAGAGAGGTGGGGCCTATGATTTGGACTGAATTCAAATATAGACCAGTAAGGATGCTTGTTTGGGAGTTGGCTATCACCAAAGACAGTAGCCAGGAAGAAAATCCTACTTTGGGTCCTATTGATTATAAATCCTTGGAATCTCATCTCGAATAACTGGATCATTGCAAGCTTGCCCATAAATGCTATCCAGTTTCAAGATAAGTTCCTAGATCTACCACTTTGAGTCAGTCCTGCAAACAGCCTGGGACTGCCTCTGAAGGTCAACATGATCAGTTAGCAGTAATGACAACGTGTGTCACTAAAAGTGAGACTTTGACATTCAGACTTAGAAAGTAAGATTCTGAAAAATGAATGGACCACCCTTCCTCTCTCTAGGCTAGGCATGGCTAACTGAGATGTGCAAATGCCATCTCAGGTCTAAATCTATCTCCTGGCACCCTCCTCTGGTCCTTCCCTTCTGGGTGCTGAAGGGCAGAGGCTCAGTGTCTTGGGGCAGACAGTTCAGCGTAGTTTTGTGAACGAAGTGCCAGAGATTAAAGAGAAGCAGTTTTCTGTCTTGTTCAAATCCATGTCCTAGGAGTCTCTGGTAAGTACCATGGTTTAATTCTTACTTGTGCTATAGTCTTTGTCATCTCCAAACAGACACTGCCACGAACCTAGTTAGACAGGTTCAGTGTTGAGAGTATCTGTATTGGATTTTAGTTCCAATTCTCTTACTAATGGCAGATTCATCTCTTCCAACCTCTGATTCCTGTCCTTTGGATTTTTCCTTCCCTTCAGGTAGTATATTTGCAAAATAAAAACAGAACAGATTTTGATATATAACCTTAAATGATTAAATGAAGTCACTTAACACACACCAGTTCCATATGTATTTTTGGGTATGGTGAACCTCATTGTCTTAACCATAACAATTAAAGCTGGACTAGAGTAGCTGCCTTGACAGCTTAAGATGTTTTGGCTGGGCATTGCAAATGCCTGTAGGGCTTGTTAAACTGGGCTCTGGGCTTACCCCACAGGGTGGAGTGAACTAGAGCCCAACGTGTACTTCAGGATGCTGATGCCGGTAACTGGGGACACCCTCTTCAGAACTATGGGGCAAGATGGGAATTCATTGCCTTTTGAATTTGGAAATAGCTCACGTTCCTAATTTGGCCTTAGTTTTTGATTTCTTCTCTGGGGATAGAGAAAGTCACTTTCCAGGGTTGTTGTGGGGACTTCAGTAAGCACGCAAGGGAGACAAGCTGTGTGCAGTATCTAATGTGTACTCAGGAAGCCCGATTCCTGCTTCTTCTCAGTATTTCCTGGACCCCTTGCGTACCCTTGCGTGTACAGCATATGTGGTAATGGATCAATGGTGAGACTGTGGCTTTAGCTTTGGATTACTGTAGGCCATGAAAGTCTAGTGAGCATTCAACAGGAGAAGTCTGCCTTCAAAACCCAAGACTCTGGAAAGGAAGAAAGGAGGAATAAGAAACACAGTACTCCCCTGCGAGCTGCTCGAGATCCTGTCTTCCTGGTTCCTCATGTCCTCTCCCTTTGAGTCTGATGCTCTGCCCAAGTTGTTTGTCAAGGAGAATGGAGAATAGACAGACTCTGGGGCTAATAGGCTAAGTCTAGAGTCTGGATATGAATAGATTTCTCACTCCCTGCCACTAGAGGACCCAAAAGAACAGGAAAACATCCCTGGGGAGAGCCTGCTGCTGGGCAGTCATTTGCTCATCTAAGGCTTTCAAGCCTTAACAAGGTGAGTATCTTATCCAGGTCAAGACTCTGAGAGATCAAACCACAAGAGTCAGGTTTTCAGTAGGTGGCAGAGATAAGGAACTGAAATAGCTCCCCCTGGCTTGGGTCAAGGCCTCTCTGTTATTTCCTGCCGCCACCACAGCACCTTGACATTCAAGTCCCTGGAGCTGTTGCGAGTGAGGGCAATGGGATTGGCTGAACTGGTCTGAGTGTGATCTTTGAATATATACTTCGACATCCCAAATGTGCTGTAACACAGACCCTACCCTGTTTCATCACTATTCTTCTAGTTTCTACCTATGCTTTCAACCCACCTTCTCCATTGGATAGAAGTCTTCAGGCGCTGCCCCTCAAACTTTATGTCTAGAAGGATTCTTTGTGGTGTTTTGTTAAATGAAGACCCTGATGTGGCTGCTGGTCTCAGTTCCCAGCAAACTCCAGGAGATGGGGCCCTCTGAGGATGATCTCTTCAGTGGTGAGGCTGAGATACAGCAAGTATGAGTTTGCAGAGTACAGTTTTTATCCTGAGTAGAATACTTTTATCCCATTCCCTTGTTTTCTGAATGGAAACACAAGCTTCTGAGCTTTCTGGTAGGATTACGTGGGTTAAAGAGGCTAACAGTCTCCAATTCTGTCTTTCCTGGAGTTCCAAGCTCTGTTAAAGGTTAGACTGAACCTTTATACCCAAGTTCTTTCTTCGGTTACTGGATCCTAGGGATATGAACGCAGTGGATGCTTATGAGTATTAGACACTGACCCACACTGTGGGCTACAGTGGACGTCCTGAAGCCATGAGGTGTGCCAGCCATCTCAGTTACTTAACTTGAATTGTGTGACTCCTTGTGTGGGCCAAGTCACCAGGGTTTGATTGCTTTGCTTTTGGAAGAGGAGTATACTATCTCCCCAGAGGCACCACGGGCTTGATGTGCTTCTCTTCCCACTCAGAATGGATGTATTTGAATTCTGACAGTTACTTCTTAGATAATATATATATATATTATATAATTATAATATAATGTATATAATCAGAGAGAGAGAGAGAGAGAGAGAGAGAGAGAGAGAGAGAGAGAGAGAGAGAAGAGCCCTGTGGAGCCACACTTCAGCCTGGGAGGAGCTTAAGGCCTTGTCAGAAGCCATTGGCTGGATTGTGGTTTTCATGCTGCATTAATTCACTGAGCCCCTCGTTTTGACATTTGGCAGTCATTTCTCCACTAGGGACTCCTGCCAAGAAGTCATTTTCTGACTTGATTACTTTCAGGAAACATGCAGCCTGGTTGATAGTGGGCATAGCATGTGGCTGAGTTCCTGGGCCTTCCCACCCCACCCCCGGATGAGTCATGGGGTTAGTGTGCCCAGTTTGTTCATGGGAAGTTTGGCTGCACAGATTGCTCTATCATACTGTGTTGGCTATGTATAGAGACTTCCGGGGACATTTACTTCACTGATTTACTGTTACCTTCAAGGAATTCCAATGTTTCCTCTGGCCTTACCTAATCAGAAGGGTCTTCCTCAACTTTGCCAAGAGGGAATAGGAAAGAATGGACTTGAGGGTTTTAAAACATTTTTATTCATCTATAAAATTTTTCTTAGCTTAGCGTGCAGAATAGTGGGTCTCATTAGTACTTTTTTGCACATAGGTTGTTAAACTTTATTCTCAGCTTGTTCTCTCACTACTGTTGTCTCTTCTTCTAGCTTGTTCCCTTCCCCACAACTGGTTCCTCCTCCTCTGCCTCCAGTTAATATATTTCATTACTGTCTCCATTACTCACGTCCCTTAAGATACATCCACCCTTTTACTTTTGTGATCTGTGCATGTGCACACACACACACACACACATACACACACAAATAAGTACACATGCACACACACAGAATTTTAAGTCTAGGTTCCCCATGGGAAAGTCTAAAGGTGAGAGAAGCTTTGATAGTGATGTTGGTTTCCAGAGAAAGAAGTATTTAGGTTTCTTTTTTCTAAGGACAATGTCAGAGATTGATTTTCTAGCTAGAAGCTGGAAAAGTGTGGGTAAAGCCATTTCTCTCCCCTTATTTGTAGTAAGAGGCCGTTTGTTCGTTCCTGGCTGACCAGACCTGAAATAATCCCTCAGAAACTTTATCATTTGAATCATTGCTTGGCCAATAGCTCAAGCATATTTTTAGCTAGCTCTTATAGCCTGAACTAACCCATCTCCACTAATCTGTTTATTACCACATGGCTGTGGTTTACCTGGTAAAGTTGTATCCTCAGCATCTGTCTCCAGCAGGGCTACATGGCTTCTGCTTTTTTCCTCCAGCATTCAGTTCAGTCTTCCCTGTCTAGCTCTATTCTGCCCTATCACAGGCCAAAGCAGTTTCTTTATTCATTAACCAATAAAAGCAACACATATGTAGAAGGATTTCTTAAACCACTTACTCTTCTTGGTCCTTTTACTGGGAGTTTTGGAAAGAAGAGCCTTGTTTACAATGGCCATGGAATTGAGCTGTTACATCTCCCTCCTGAGGAACATGCTTGGGCCATGACCCTGTTGTTCTGTGGGGGACAGTTGGCCTATGATGGCTAAGGCTTTTGTTCCAAGGGTACTGAGCATGGCAGAGAGGCTGAATCTAGCTGCTCCTGGCAGATGCTAACCCTTATGATAAGGGTTTAGCTTAAGACCTCACTGTTAGTCTTGGAGAGGTCCTGTTAGAACAGCACCTCAGTTAGGTCATGTTCATCTGTCCTTCCTTCTCCCTTCACTGGGAGTCAAACCTACTTTCTGTTTTCGCCCAGACTCTTCCAGCTCCGTTCACATTTTCTCCACTGTTATATTTCTTGTGTCTTTAATTCTGACTTAATAAAGTATCCAACCATGCTGTGAACACTCTGCCACTTGTATCTCAGTGCCTTGGGTGTGGCTACAAGGCCATGGTCCTAGGAATCCAGCCTGGGCCAGGCTGTATATTTTCTTTTATAGTTGTTCTGAGATGCTGCTGTTTCCCATTGGCTATAGTATTATTACTAGGTGGAAACTTTATTCTTGTACTTCTATTGCTTACAGGAGATTTTTTGAAGCATTGGATTAAAAGATAAAAGAACAACATAAAAGGGGTTAATTTTAAACTTCACTGAAAGATGGACTATTGCCATCACCCATGGCAAAGATATTGAATGCCATCTATAAAACTGGATTCTGGATGAACTCTTGACCCCAGCCGGTGGACCTGTGTCTGAGACTCACTTACCCTAGAGTGTGTGTTCTTCCTCAAACCAGTGCACATTCTTTTTGAATGGCAGAAATGGAGCTAATTTGTGGGATAGCCCCCCCCCATCTTTTTTGTTTGTTCTTTGGCTTATCTTCCTCCCATGCTGTAAGAAGGACTGTATAATTTTAGGCTCTGGGAGTATAAACTCATTTCCTCCCTGACATCAAGGGGACTTCCTGGTCAAGAGAGAAGATAGTGACACCAATGTGGTTGGAAATTTCCTGCAGATGGTGGAAGCCTTCAACACAGACATGCTTCTCAGTGCTCAACTGGCCAAAGCTCAACCCCAGGCTCCATTCTTGCAAAACATTTTTGATGCCATCTATTAAAGGATAAAGCTTTGATTCTTGCTTGTTTGAAGGGGATGGGAGTCGGTTTAGAGAAATTATTCTCTATCCTTCACTATCACAGTGTGAGAGAGGCCTGTGCAGCAAGGTTACAGCTTTGTTAGTGCCCCAGAATGGCAGAAAGCATTGCCTTCAGGTGTTCATTTCGGTTGACCTGACCTTTCCCTAGAGTCCCTTCCTTTACTGGGTACCAAGGGGCCCTACATTTTAAACCTTGGTGAGCTTCATGTTTGGGGATTGTTTCATCCCCTGTGATTTAGTCACCGCCCCCTCCATTCCCACTCCTTCCCGCCCCTTACTTTGAGATGAGGTCTTGCTAAGTTATGGTCTGTAGTAAGTTAAATCAGCAGTCAGCTTCAGTCTGTCTGGAGACTCACTATGTTGACCTCTAGTTTCTGACCTCTTGCTTCAGTTTTGTGAGTGCCAGGACTATAGGTGTGTACTAGCATATCCGATTAGCGTTACATAAAATGCTCAAGTGTTTTGGGCTCCACTAGAGAGTCTGGTTGTGATTCTCCTATGGTTCAAGACCAAATGCTTTCCTTCCCTCCTGAGGCCCCTCAGACAGAAGCTGTGGCTCTGTCTTTATACTTCTCCCATGTTACTGCCCTTTTGCTTTTCGGCACCAGGCCTGGGGCTAGGTCACAATGGTGGATGGTAAGCATATAGGTTGGCCTAATGATTTGGGACCCTGTCCCTGAAAATATCTCAAAAATACCATATACTAGTGTTAGCACCTTCCTGCATTTGTGTGTGTGTTTGTATGAGTGTGTGTTAAAATTAAGATTTCTTAATTAAGATAACAAACCTCGTTAAATCTGTTCCTCTGATAATGAAAATGTGGCTCTCACTTGACTGGCTGGCTATTGAACTCTGTCTTCTGTATCAGGAGACCTGGCCATGTTGTTAACTTGTAATGCTACAGCAAAAATGCTTTATGTAGTAGAAATGTTGGTTTCCACTTCCAGCATTGTGGTGAGCTCTGACTAGCCAACCCTAGTCAGGGTTTCAGGATCAAGCTTTGAGGGACGTAGCAAAGGACTTTTAGTTTTATTCTATGGACAGAAATCTTTGTTGTTTTTTGATATCACTGAAAAGGCAAAAAGGAGACTATGTAATTTTTCCTAGGTTACAGACTTAGGAATTAAATTTATCCTATACACATAGCCTCAAAATAAAGCTGTTCTAGGCAGGAATGGAACTACAGAAAGAAGCAGGTTCTCTCTTAGGGTCTTTCTGCAACAGTTGTGCTTTTCCCCATTCGTGTGCTCAGGGTCTCCTCCACGGTGGCATACTGTACTCAGCACAGTGAACTAGACCCATGGATTCCACTCTGGATTATGGTTGTCATAAAGGGGGGAGCAAGACAAATAGTTTGGACCAGAATCAGGAGGCAGGAAAATAGGTTGAAGGAGCTGTTTGATTTGTGTCTAAGGTATATGAAAAGGTGGCCTGGAAAGTTTAGAGACAGCTAAAGGGAAGATAAAGAGGTTATCAGAACCTTGTGTAGGGAAGGAGTATAGAGAGCAGAGGAATCCCTGAGTGAATAAAGTCTTGAATGAGTGTCTGCTGTCGACTTGGGCAAAGCCATGTTAAGGGCCTCCATTTCCTCAGCCATATGGGAATGGAAAGCCTTCACTAGGTCAGGCTCCAAGAGATGGTGGAGCCTTCCTTGAGGGTTTAAGTGGGAACAATTGACCAGTGTATATAAAAATTAGCAGCTGTAGCTTTCTCCTCCCAAATGCTTACAGCCTGAGTGTGCTTGCCTGAAGACACCTACCAAGACCAGCTAGTCCCTTCCCCAGTGCTGTATAGAATAACACGCTGATGTTCGTGATTGTTTTGTGAGTTGTTTGGGCTCCATCAGAGTAGGCATAGTCCACCTGACTCTGGCTTTCTGTGTCCATATGTCTGCTGTTTTTCCAGTATCAATAGTCCTTTTTGATTTTCTTGCCAACCCTAGTCAGGGTTTCAGGATCAAGCTTCGAGGGACGTAGCAAAGGACTTTTAGTTTTATTCTATGGACAGAAATCTTTGTTGTTTTTGATATCACTGAAAAGGCAAAAGGGAGACTATGTAATTTTTTCCTAGGTTACAGACTTAGGAATTAAATTTATCCTATACACATAGCCTCAAAATAAAGCTGTTCTAGGCAGGAATGGAACTACAGAATGACCCCAGGGTCTGGCCACCTGTGGGTTCTGGTCACCTGTGGGCTCTCTGGTAACTGAAGGAGATGTGGAGACAGATTTGGATAGAAACCATTGAAAATATGTTTCCCTCCAGGATTGGGGCATAGCCCATATTCTGAATCCTCCTAAACACAGTGGTAGTTAATAGTCATCGATTAGGCCTCCCTACAGCTTAGCGTGGTATGGTTCCCTGCATATTGATTGCTGTGAAGTGTGACAGAAGTGAATTTGCAGGGCTGAATCATCGTCAGGCTTCAGGAGTGCTGGGGTGGGTGCAGGAGCACTGCAGTTTGCAGCAGAACTGCAGACACACACGTGCATTTAGAAGCACTAGGTTCACGTAGTAAAGACCAAGGACTTGAAGGCAGACATTACGTAAACATTTCCAAACAGTGAGCTGTATACTTTCAAAAGGCACAAAGAAGGTGTGACTCAGAGAGCCAACTTGGCCAAGGACCCGAGATTGTAAGTATGGATTAATTCATTGTTCCCATTTAATGAAAAAGAGCTCAGGTTTTTAAATAAGAACAATATGTGTGGGGTTGTGAATTTTAATTACTTAATTATGCATTTGTATAATGTTTTCAAAAATTGAATTTGCTTTTAAACAATGTGCACATGCGTACGACACAGACTCTCAACCCCGTCTCCCTGCCACCTTGCTCGCTTACTTCCTCTCTCATTTTTATGACTGTTCCTTCTGTTTCATGACCCACTGAGGTTGACTGGGGCTGTCTGTGTGACCATGGGTTTGGAACTATTTGCTGGAGCCTTGTGGGCTCAGCAGTGAGCACACACAGTAAGACATATTTCCTGACCCCCCTTCTGCAATGTTCCCTGAGCCTTAGAGAGGGCTGTATACATGTGCTGTGCAGGCCTGGGCCCACAATCACTGCTTGTTCTCTGCATCATGTAGGCATGAATTGCTTCATTCACCACCGTACTTTGTAGGTCAATGCTTCTCTGACTAAGACTAGGAGCTATGGGCAAAAACATGGTTATTTATAAGGCAATTTGCTGCTTTGTCAATTTAGTTCAACGTCAGGAATAAGCTCTCTGCTTGGGTCAACAGCCTCCCCAGACTTGAGCTGTTGGTCTGGCTTACATTGCCAAGCATGGGCCATCCTTTCTTCAACCTCCCCCGTGGACTCTATCTCTCAGAGCCAATCAGAGAGCAGTTGGTTAACCCTACCACAATCAAGTCACTATTGTTCAGGTGGTTATATCTTGCCTGGAAGGTTCGGTTGCTTGTTCATAGAGTTCACTCCTTGAATAGACAAGACTGATGGTGCCTTTTCTCCCCACTCTCAGCGCCTCCGGTGGTTTGACTGCCAGACAGCTTGGAAGGAGTTCCCAGCTTAGTGCCAGCCTGCTTTCTGGGTGGTTTACAGCCAAGGTGTGTGGTGCCCTCCGTAATATGATCTCATCCTCCAGTGATGGTGGGAAGCCAAGAGGATTGACAGGAGCTTGCATTGTGTGTGCCCCACTCAGGCTTGTGTTCCCTGGGTTGCTGGGTTTCCCTGGATGGTGTATAATCTAGTGATAAAATTTAACTGTGGGTCAACCTGTGGATAAGAAATGCTTCTGTATTTGTTTTTCACAAACCTGTTTTAGCATCGTTTAAAATTCTATGGATACCATAAGATTGATGATATCAGCTGTTGACTGTGTTCCACTTGGAGCCACCGTTTATCATTCTGAGTTTGTTTTAGACCCACCATCTCCTGTGTGTCTTTCTCTGGTTCCTGAACCATTTGACTCTAGGGTGTAGACAGTATGACTTTTTGTAACTACCTCTTCAGAAGAAATCTTGCATCCTAGAGGAAAATTCTCTAATCAGGAACCTCATTATTGATAAAATCTTAGTTCCTCATAATCAGTCCACATTCATCTTACCCCACGCCCCAGTGATATCTTTTATCTTTAAAGCAATCTTGCTCTCCTTTATTCAGGCTCTTTTCTGGGGGTGTTCATCATTGTGTCTCTTTAGAGAATCCTTACAACGGTTGTTCATCTCTCCTTTGTCTCTCACAACACTGACATTTTAATAATTTACTTATTATTTTAATTGTGTGTGTGTGTGTGTGTGTGTATGTGTGTGAATAGGTATAGGTGAGTACAAGTGGTTGTGAGCCACTTGATATGGGTGCTGGTAACTAAACTCAGACCAGAACTGAACTCTGGAAAGAGCAGCAAGTACTCTTGACCACTGAACTCTCCAATCCCATGACACTGACATTTTGAAGCAACCTAGCTATATGTTCTTGTCCAGAATGTTTCTCAGGTTGGGTTTGTCTGGTCATGGGCATCCCTTTCATCAGGAATACTACATATGTGATGCTGTGTGTTTGTTAGCACAGCAGCTGGCAGGAAATAGTTCTTTGTCCTGTTACTCGTAACACTGAACTTCAATTGTCTGATTAAGGCATCTTCACTGCTGTACATAATCTTCTCTCATTCATAACTAAATTATCTTTGAGGAAGTATTTTGAGACTTTTTCTCAATAAAACTATACAAGGGTTCTAGCATTGATGAGTCCTATTGGAGTCAGTGTTGATTTCTGCCACTATCTATTTACTCTCAGGCATTAGAGGACATTTGGTTGCATTTCCAAGGCTTCCATTTCCTTCTTCTCCTCTTCATTTTTGTGTCAGTATAGATTCTGGCTCTTTCTTTTCTCATTTTTTTGGTAAATGTATCCTTCCAGGAGTCCAGATGGCTATTTATAAAGTATGTAGGTACTAAGCAGAGGGAGGTAGATATCTTCGAAGAGTGTGAGTACCACGTGTGGCTTTGGTGAGTGTGGGTACCCATGTTGAGTGTGGGTACCATGTGTGGCTTTGGTGAGTGTGGGTTCTCATGTTGAGTGTGACTTTGGTGAGCGTGGGTTCCCATGTTGAGTGTAGGTACCACCTGTGACTTTGGTGAGTGCAGATACCCATGTTGAGTGTGGCTACCACATGTGGCTTTGATGAGTGTGGGTACCCGTGTTGAGTGTGGGTACTATATGTGACTTTGGTGAGTATCACATATACAGAAGAATATCCCACATCATCTTCCCTTTTCTAAGAACATCAGAAAAACCCTATTGACTACTCAGAGACTATCTGCAATTGTATCAGACAGTAATTTTAAAACTTAACTATCATTTTAGTTTTTACGGGTTCCCATAGAAAAAACATCACCCTAATAATGGCTGGAAGTAATTGTAGAAAACAACGTCCCATCTCCCAATAAAGTTTGTTCTCAGGACTAGGGACATTATTGGGGTTGATTATAACTGGTATAAGGTTGGCAGTGGAAATGAAGTAGGCTCAGAAATCTCTCCTGAAAAAAAAGGGAATGGATGGATGGGATAGTAGGTAGATTAGTGTGAGCTTATTCACATTAATATTAATAGTGAGTAATAGTGAGATTACTTATGAGCTATTATTTATAGGCAATTTACATTGGTATAGATTCTTGTATATTTATACAAATTCAAATTATATTTGTTATATTGAATATGCCCATATTTCTGTTTACAATATTTGTTCACCTATGCAAAGTTATTTTGTCATATTGTATGCATACATGTTTCCACCTCTGCTTAAGATATTTTGTATATATTAGCTGGGTCGTAGTGGCATGTACCTTTAACCCCAGTATTTGGGAGGCAGAGGCAAGCAGATCTCTGTGATTTTAAGGCCAGCTTGGTCTACAAGAGCTAGTTTCAAGACAGGTTCCAAAACTACAGAGAAACCCTGTCTCAAAAAAAGATATTTTTGTATATTGATGTAATTTTAGGATATCTTTATCATATTGAACTATATGTTTCTACCTCTGATCAAGATACGTACATATTGTTTACATTTTGAGGTCATTGTCCTCACTTACTGCAAATATGTTTAAAGATTGTTTAATTTTTTAATATGAAGCCTTAGTCTTTAAGTTATATAGGTATTAAGAGTTACAGGTCAATAGTCATCCATATTTTTTATACTTATAGTTAGACTAATCAGGTTCTTTAGATACATAAAGATTGTATTCTCATAGATAGGCAATCTTCAAACACTTCAAAGAACTGCAGAATATGACATTAAAATAAGTTAGAATTCTGTTGATGTAAGACATGCTTGCTCTGGCAGCACCAATTATTCCCAAGAGAATGTTGGACACCAAAGACACTCTACTTGGAGCATATTTTCTTCTTGGCAAAACTGGCCTTTGGGCAAAGAACTGCCCCTGACTTGACCACTGACAAAATTCATCATATTCAGCCTGGACAAACAGGATATAAGGAAAAAGATCAAATCCTGCCAAGACAGAGTAAGATGGTTTTGAAAAAATTTTCTGCCTCTGAAAATGGTCTGTCAGTTTATTCTAGGCCTTAGCCAAAGTTGGTTGCTTGAATGTTGCAAATGAGACTTTGGGTGATTGCCCAGGCAGCCAGTTTTCCCTGTCATTTGTTGCACATTTTGAAAGTTGCTTGATTGCACTTCTTGCTTACTCAAGTAATATTATTTCCCTTCTTAAGTCTTTGATGGGATTGAAGACTAGATAGTCGTAGTTACTTTCCTTTCATGATTTAGACAAGTTATTTCTAATACAAGATTTAGACTCCTAAAAATAGGAGAATTATTGAATTTATCACATGTTTCTTGCTTGACATTGTTTATGGTGGCTGTAATTCTAATTTTTATTGCATATAATTTTGTATTAGGCTTAGAACTCTCTTATTTAAACAAAAGGGGGAGGTGCTATAGGAAAATCCTTCAGCTAGTAGCCTTTAAGTTACTCACCTTCTTGGGTGAGGCCTCTTATGCTATAAATGCCATTGTAAAGCATGCTCCTCTTTCTTCTGGCTGCTGGATTCCCCATTTGAGCAGAGGACTGTGATCGGTGAGCTTACCCCTAATAACCCTTTATTATATTCAATTCTGAGCTAGTGTGGCATTTCTTTTTAGTGTCCCTCTTCAGGAACCTATGTTGAGTGTGGGTACCATGTGTGACTTTGGTGAGTATGGGCACCTGTGTTGAGTATGGATACCGTGTGTGGCTTTGGTAAATGTTAGTACCACGTGTGACTTTTACAGGTGCTATGTAATTAGTAGGCAATGTGGTTCAGCACTAGCATTCTGCTAAGTGCTCTTGGAAGATCCACAGGTATATCTGGAATCTGTGCTGTGTGACAGAATTAGCTGTATTCTGGTTAGACATCCATGCTGAGGTATTCCTCAGCAACAAGAAGCCTCTTCAGTACTATTGACCTTTTTCTCTCCCTTTCTTATCCTTTTTATCTCATACTTACATGGGATGATAGTACCAACTTGACTGGGAGTTGTGTGGTAAGCATTTTTCTCCTTGTTTAATATGTTGTGATCAGCATTTTAGACTTAATAACTTCCTTTAAGAGGTAATAGCCTCAAAGACATTTATTTCTCATGCTACTAACCCATTGATCTTGGAGTCAAAACAAGGTAGTCTGGCTCTAGACCCATGCTTCACACTGCTTCACACCAGGGATCACACTGCCTTCCTGGTGGTTGATGTTATGGCTTTGTGGTTGCTGTGGGCCAGATCTTCAACCGGTGGTCCTGCTCCAGCCTTCCTCCTCACAGCCCCATTCAATGCTGGCTACCGGCATCAGTCTGTTTGCCTTGTTTTCTGTAATTTCTGAGAGCCCAGTTTCACTGTAGGTGACAGTGAGATTTGAGCCTCGGTCCCTTTCTGCCCAGCATCCCCTGGCTTTTAGCTTAGGGATACAAACTCAGCTGTGGGGTGATAGAGTTAGTGAGTCCTCAAGATGCACTTCCCCCAGCAGTTCATTCGTATCTCCTACCCTTGGACCTCTCCTGCACTACCTTCTGGCCAGAGCCCTTTCTCTGCAATGCTGAGACTCGACTGGTCACATTGTGAAACATAGTGACACAGTAGAAGAGGGTGGTTATAATCACTTCAATAAAAGGCTACAAAATAACATTTAGCATGGTGCCTCATTTCCACTAATTGAAGTTTGCTGCTAATTGGCTAAAGTTTGGCTTTTCAAGGTGTTCATCTGTGCATGTGTGTGTGTGTGTGTGTGTGAGAGAGAGAGAGAGAGAGAGAGAGAGAGAGAGAGAGAGAGAGAGAGAGAGAATCCTTAAGAGTCAGCAGACCAAATAAAATAAATTGCTACCACTCTGAACTGCATCCTCCACATCACTAGCAGTTACCAGTGAATGCAATTCTGTCTTTTTCCTCTTAGAAACCTTGCCTTTGACTTCACTTTCTTGTGTCTATCCTTCAGACTTATTTTCTTCCTTCTGTTCTTAACGCAAACACAACAAGCCCACAAGTATTTCAACCAGCACACTGCTGGAACCCATTCTGTGCACATTATAAGATTCCTTGCTCCATCTGCTACACGGCAGGGCTGAGGCTTGTACCAGGTTCTCCTTCGTACTTCTCTGGCTTTTCTTTCTCCTGTGTGATGTGCCCTGATGTTACAAGGCAGCAACCTTTGAAGGACCACAAAAGCCTTTCCTGTTTGTGACCACCAGAAACAGACCGTGCTGCCTGCTTCTTCTCACAGGGCATAGTATGTATCTGGGGCAGGTGTCTGGGCTTTTGGAAAGGTCACAGAATGACGCTCCCACCTCTTGAGATGCCATATGCCCATACCATTTTAGATATCTGAAGTGTTACCAAATGTCCCTTATGCCACCTTTCTCCAGAAGCCAATTAAACAGAATGCAGGCAAATCATGTTTGCTTTGGGGAACGTGCTATGTGGATGTTGTCAGCAGCCTGTGAGACGCTGTTGTTACAGTTTAATGGCTGCTGTATCTTATCATTCTGTGGGTAAGCTGACTGGTGGAATGGCTCCGCAAGTCTTTTGTTTACATATTTCAAAATGGTACTTGGTTTTAAAACAATAATTCTAACCTTTGTACAACATTTGGTAAACTGAGAAAAAGTCTTGCATATGACCTTTGTTGTCATTCTGGCCTCATTCCCAAAGTTTTACCATTTATGCCTATTCTTGTAATTATGATATGAAGACATTGGATCCAAATATTTTATTGAAGATTTTATCTTAAGTAGCCTTTCATGTTGCCGTGTGTGTATTTATGTGTGTGTGTTTATGTGTCTTTAATTTCCCCATTCACTACCGTTGGACATTTAGTTTATTCTGAAATTTTCATGTTTATCCATTATGCTATGATAAAAATATTTGTACATATAGATAATTTAATACAGCACCCTAAGGGTAGATAATAGAAATATTGAATTGAAGGGGGCTTGGCTTACAAAAGGAACAGTGATTCATAAACAACCATATTATCCCAAACAAAACCTATCTCTGTGATACCACAAGGTCAGAGGGTAGCCCTCTCAGGAGGACTGAGTTGTGCTCTTTGGGTTTTGAAGGCCAGTACTTATCTTCTGCTGCTGGAGTGGACTATCTTATGATATTTTTTTTTGGTAGGCTACTGATTTATTAAAGCAGACAGCATCTATGCTGGTCTTGTGTGTGCATTTTGTCGGCACGCTTACTTTTTGCTTTGTTCCTGGTAGGAATCAGTGTCATTCCTCCTTTACATTACAGTCAAACAAGATGTAGACGCATCACATGACCTGCCCAAAGGCACCCAGTTAAGAAGCCACAGAGGTTGGCTATGGTGAAACATGCTTTTAATCCTGTCTCTAGGGAGGTCGATGCAGTTGGATCTCTGTGAGGTCCACCTTGGAGGCCAGCCTGGTCTTCTAGGAGAGTTCTAAACCAGCCAGGATTATACAATAAGACCCTGTCTCAAAATTAATTAATCAATAAAATAAATAAGTTGCATAACGAAGGGTGAAATCGCCATCATGTGCCTTCAAGCTCCCGTTGCTTCTGCTCTAGCCCACTTCCTACTGGGAAGCAGACCAAGAGTGAGGACCCTGTTGTATGTCACCAAGCACGCAGCTTAATTGCTCCGAGTAGTTATTGTGTGTAAGCTAGAAACAAGCAGTTCTTACACCGAAGACCTGGATGGCTTTCATTGCAAATAGAGAGCTTGAAAATAAAGCTGGAAACACTATGGTTCTATTGGTCAGAAGCCTACAGTTTTAATCCTGCCTTAGCTATGTTTATGATGTATAAATTGGGTGATTCAGACTTGATGTAGTTTGTGAATGGGGCAGTAATACTTCCTTCAGAATTATTGTGAAAATGAAATGAAAGGAGCTAGAAGACAGTGCTATTAAATGGAAGGCACTATTGTGAAGTTAATTGTAATGGTATAATAATTCAGTTATAATTACAATGATAAGCATACTGATAATGCCCACAGAACTAGAACCAAAATGATCACTAATTATCATTATAAACTATTTTGAAATGCATTTTAAATATAACTAATAAGCAGACGTGAAGACACATTTCTTTAATGACAGCATGGGCACTGCTTAAATGAAGTCCTCATCTCTGATTCTCTTATTTTCTTTTTCGAGCGTGTAGGCAAGGGAGACAGTGAGTGGGAGAAGGGCTGAGGATGGATGTTCTGGAAGCTGTTGGCTAAACCTAGGCATCACTGTTGTTCTTTACTCAATAAGCAATACCACCCAGGCAATGCCTCTGTAATTAGCCCCTTTGCATCTACCCTCTCTAGCTCTCTGCTTCACTCTGGTCCTTGGCATCCCCACTTTCCCGCTGCAACAGCCTCCTCACTGCCCTTTCTGCCTCAAGAATGTCCATGTCCAGTCAGACTACATGTCATTACCATGGGTTATCTTTATTATTAAAGAACAGATCCTACTATTTAAAAATCATCAGTGACTCCCCATCACCTGAAACACCAACAGAGGCAGTGTGGAATTGAAATAATTTGTTACTGCTAATAATTAGAGAGCAGAAGTCTGTGAATAATTTATTCTCTTTTTGTTTTACTCTTTAAAACCCAATTAGAGCGATGCTCACTGTGCTCATTGCTGCCAAGTGTGGGAGGCAGGGATAGACAGTGGTGAATAGCCCTGTATAAGCCCATCCACGATGTCATTCATCATTTATAGTGCAGGGAAAGCTCGTGAGAACCAGGAGCCAGAAGAATGAAATCCGTGCTTTTTGGAGCGTCATTTAAAGGGATGAAGGATCTAGTGCCTAGTTTGCTTCCATCATTCTATTCTACCCTCTATCCCTTCTTCCAACTCCAGCCCATACTATTTTCTCAGACATTCATTTCCTACCCAGAATTAACTCTTCCTATGTGTTGACAACAGCCTGGCTTCCCATTGCAGAAGTGTGGTTCACTTATTTCCAGCCCACAGAAGCCCCTTCCCTCGGAGTGAGTTCTGCATCCCATGATGGGATTGTAGAAGTACCGGATTCTGCCAGTCATGGTGCCTGGTTGCAGATGGGCAGGCACTTTCAGCTGAGCCAATCAGATACAGTCGTAGTTTTACAGGAATGACTGGCAAAGAAATGCTGTGTATTTAATAAGGTGCCAAGTGGGTAAGGTGTGGCTGGGGCTCTGTTACACTCTGGGAAAACCTATCAAGTACGTAACATAGAAGAAGGGGGTGGTGGAAGACAGATGGCCACAAAGTCTTGATGCCGTCATTTGACTCCTGGGATTCACTTGAAGTTACAACTTGGTTTTCTTTTACTTAAGGAAGCGTGGGTTCATTCTCTGTCACTTTGAACCAAGACCTCTGACTATTACAAGCTCTTCATGTCTATGTGTTTATGTTTACAGTATAGAATATTCATTTCTGTTTCTCAACTCAGAAGTTTTTATTTATTGTCGTAAGCCCTGGTGAAATATCTAGTACCTTTACATCCTTACTGGGCAAAATACCTCTCCTCTCTCTCTTCCTGTAGCCCAGAGTCACAAAGCTCATCATACTGTGTCTTAGAGTTTGGAAGACAACTTCGCATTCTTCCTCTTCCTTTGCTTCTAGTTTCTTTTAGAAAGGGTCTCACATGCAGCTCTGGCAAGACTTGAACTCCCTATAGAGACCAAGGTGTCCTTGGACTCAGAGATCACCTACCTCTACTTCCCAAGTGCTGGGAGCAAAGGGGTGTTGGCAACCATGGCCAGCTACTCTCTACATGCTGCACAGTTTCTGTGATAGACAATAAATGCCCACTGTTGGTACAAATTTCCTGTCCCTACTGCCCAGTTCCAAATAACCACTCAGACTTTTATTAATTATAAATGCTTGACCAAATGCTCAGGCTTATTATTACTTAACTCTTACATGTAAGTTAACCCACATTTCTTATCTATGCTTTGCCACATGACTCATGACTTGCTACCTCATTTCTTACACATCCCCCTCCCTCAGCTTTCTTGGTAGCTGACTGGTGTCTGCCCATCCTTTTCCCATCATTCTCAGTTTGGCTCTCCTGATTATACTTTCTGTCTGATTACCGACCAATCAGCATTTTATTAATATAATTTGAGTGACAAATCTTTACAATGTGCAAAGGGAGTATTCCACAGCAACTCATTGTTTCAACTTGGTAGAAAAGGGGAAGTGATAAAGGAGATGAAGATAAAAATGAAAAATTGTACGTTTTGCTCTTTAAATGTGTCATAAGCTTGGACATTGGGTAAAGAAGACGGGAACGACTCACTGAATAACACATTAAACCTACTTAATCTTTTCCTGGTAACTGTTTGTGCTTTACAGCTGCAAAACATACAGTAGTCCCTAGTCAGAAAGAATTTAGCACAATTGCATGAGAGTGGCAGGAAGACGCCTCAAGCCATGACTGCTCCTGAGTCACACCAAGCATGGTCAGTGATAGTGCATCTCACAGAGCAGTCAGAGTGTCAGCCTCTGTAGCATCTCTCAGCTTGCTGCTCTGCCTGCCATTCTCGAGGTCAGGACATCTGTAAGATTTCCTCATTGGTCCTCTAGGATTCCTCTACTCATCCTGTATATCAGGGTAGAATGACCCTGAAGGTCAGCTCTGACCCCCACCCTTTCCTACAAACCATAGGTACCCAAGGTTTGTCGGCTTGCTTTTCACTTAAAATTTTTATTAGCTAAACTCACCCTGTGACAATTTCATGCATGTACATAGTGCATTCTCATTGCTGTCACCCTGTAGTCTCCTATTTCCTCTTTCACTTATCTGCTTCTCCTCTTACTTATTAATCTCTTGCCTGCCTAGGACTGATCTAGGCCCTCTGCATATATGTGATAGTGTGTAGCTTCATCTTCTTTGGGGACTTCCAATCATAGGAGCAGGGCTATTTCTGACTCTCTTTTATTGGCTTTTGGGACCCTATTCCTCACAATGGGGAGATACTTAGTCTTACTGCAACTTGATATGCTATGCTTTGTTCATATCCATAGGAGGCCTGTCCTTTTCTAAAGAGAAAGGAGGAGGAGTGATGAGATGGGTGGAGAGGGGAGGTGAGGGAGAGGGATTAGGAGGAGAGAAGGTAGGGGAAACTGCAGTCAGGATAATGTGTGTGTGTGTGTGTGTGTGTGTGTGTGTGTGTGTAGAGAGAGAGAGAGAGAGAGAGAGAGAGAGAGAGAGAGAGGGCTTAGCAGTTAAGTGGGCTTGCTGATCTTCTAGAACCTGTGATTGGTTCCCAGCACCCATGTTGGGCAGCTTATAACCACTTGTAAATCCAGTTCCAGGGGTTCTAAGTTTTTTTTTTTCTAGACTCTGTGGGCAGACAGACAGACAGTCACACACACACACACACACACACACACACACACACACATGCACGCATGTAACACACACACATACAAACACACACACAAATAGAAATAAAGTAAGTCTTTAAAACAGTTTTCCTGTTGGAGTCTCTCTGCTCTAGCCTGGACATCCTTTGTACTTTTTCCTCTCCTCTCTTCCCTTCCCCCCACCATCTCTTGCATCTCCCATCTGCCTCACTCCATCCTCTCTTTTTCTGTTTCTGTTCAGAAAGTGACAGGCCTCCCAAGGGTATTAATAAAGTATGGTATATCAAGTTGAGGTAGGACTAAGCTCCTCCCATTCTATTTGCCTGCAAATTTCATGCTGTCATTTTTTTTAACCACTAAGTAATACTCCATTTTGTAACTATATCACATTTTCTTTGTCTGTTTTCAGTTGAGGGTGATCTAGATTGTTTCCAGCTTCTAGCCTGGATAGTTCTTTTAGTGAGATGTTTATATCTATCAGGAACATTTACTTCCGATCTGTGCAGGTACAAAAGCTATCTTTTGAGACCAAAGACTAGTATCTCTAGTGAGATACTAGCAGTGAGGCTGTCAGATAAATTGACCCTGCAGCTCTCACTACAACTCTAAACTTGTGTTGATCATATGAGTGAATATCTGCCTGTCTGTCCTCTCTCTCTCTCTCTCTCTCTCTCTCTCTCTCTCTCTCTTTCTCTCTCTCTCTCTCTCATCTATCTATCTATCTATCTATCTATCTATCTATCTATCTATCTATCTATCTATCTTTTATCATCTATCTATCTATCTATCTATCTATCTATCTATCTATCTATCATCTATCTATCTATCTTCCTCTTGCTTCTTCATTGTCATCATCATCATCAATCCATCTATCACGTATCATGTGTCTGTCTGTCCGTATTATGTATTAGGATAAGATAGCTTGTGTCAAACTGTCAAAATCCATTGACCTAACACTTAAACCATATCTTGTACTTGTTTACCATCCATGTGGTTCGAGTGTCTTGTACCTGTGGCTACTTGTGAGCAAGAACTCTGGAATCTGAATGTCTTTTAAGAGTTGACTTTGCTATCTTGGAGGCCTTAGTGGCCTCTTGAGAACAGGAGATGGGAGAGATGACAGGAGCCATACAATGCTGTAGAGATCAGACCAAGAAACGGCTTGTGTTCCTTCTACACATTTACATGTGAGTGGCTGGATTTGAGTCATATGATGCCAGTTTAGGAGTAGAAATGTATGAAAAGTTCAGTTTTCTGGTGGGCTCTGGGTGAGGAAGTGACATTGATGAGTATCTGACTTCTACTTTCACTCTTATTGGAGAATTCTGTTTGATCGGTTCTGACCAACTTCTCAGGCACCCCAAGCACCTGGGCAGGGTCTCTGAGTTTACTATCATTTTCCATTTTAAATTGCTTAGTTGCTCTTACGAAGAGACAAACTTCTTGAGTGCCTTTGACCGTAATTACACCTTTCGACCCTTCTTACCCTCTTTTTCTTCATTTCTCTGCTCTTGCAATTCCCTTTTCTCTTCTTCTATGTTCTTTCATTTATTATTTTTATCCCGTTTGTTCTCTTAATTTAGCTCTCATTTGCATCTGAAACCCCACTGGAGACAAATATAAAGAATCAGGGATGGGAACGTGAGCGGTCACAGACTGGCAGAGAGGCATGTTTATGACCCACTTATTTCTGCTCGTCTGTATGTGGTGGTGAGCAGGTTAAATATTTAACTAGGGCTTTATAGAAGAGTTAAGGAGATTGTACATAGTGTCTCTGGAATCCCTTTACCTACTATTAACACTTTATATGCCTTAGTATCCTTAGGATTCTCCTCCTGGGATGGGGGATATCTATGACACTCAATAGTAACGGGAATATCTTATTGTCTCCCCTTCCCACTTAGATGTCCCATTTCTGATGTTCTGAAATAGACTTGAGTTTAAAATGTGTACATAAATTTTGAACTTCAAGCTCTCTCCTTGGCATCTAAATGAATGCCTTGTGAACTTTTATTTTGTGAGTAGGAGAGAGAACCCATCTCGAGATTCAAGACATGTGAAGCAAACTAACCTCCCTCTAAGGCAGCACAGCTCAGAGTTGCTGGCAGCAGCAGAATGTTGCCGGGCTGGTGCCTGCTGCTGTTAGTCATAAGGTTGCATTCGTAGGTGGATGTGGTGAGCAGGTCAAGATGTGAACATTCTGCATTATATAGAAAGGGCCTTGGGAGGTCTGTTTTTCACTGTGATAGGCCAAGCCCACCTTTCCTTTCCAGCTTACTATATCAGGCAAGTCAGCAGGAGGCCTGGGAATGATGGGGATGAAGTTTCCGGCTTCCAAGCCTGCTTTCTTATCTGTCAGATGAAGTGTGAAGGAAATGCTTCTGAGCTAAAAGTTGCGATGAGTCATGGCTTTAATTGTTTTCCATTTATAATCACATTGGGTGAGATCATCTAGGGAGATCACTCCATTCTCCAGATGATGCGAGTTAGCTGCTGAATGCGGGAAGCAGGCCACCCTCCAACCCACCTACCCCGTGATGTGCTCACTGAGACAGGCAGAGACAGGGACAGGGAGAGGTCACAGGGCTCCTGGGATTTGTCACCAGGCACACGGGAGTTCAAACAGTAATACTAACTTGATAGTCAAATGACCATCCCAAATGAAAATAACTTCCTTATTACTTACATATACTTAGTAGATAACAGTTTAAAGGCAACATTGTTATGATAGATCTTTACTTCCGCTGATTGCAGTTTTTTTTCTCTACTTTTGTAGAAAATTCCACGAGGAATGCATCACAAAACCATTTTCAAAGCAGTAGCATCTCATTTGTCTGCCCACATTCCATATTTTATCACTCAAGATCAAAATAAAGAATAACACTGGTCTTTTCTTTTTCTCCCCTTATTTTTTATTCATTTGCTTATTCAGAAAACATCTGGTGGGCAGCTACCATGTGCTATACATGGCAGTAGGAATGGGAAAGCACCTAGTGTGTGCTGCACATGGTGGCTGGAATGGGAAAGCACCTAGTGTGTGCTGCACATTGTGGCAGGGATGGGAAAGCACCTATTGTGTGCTGCACATGGTGGCAGGGATGGGAATTCAATGCTCTATTGGTTCCTTTTCTGTTGTACAAATGTGGATGGGATGTACCCCAGACCTGTCAAGTGACCATTTCTGTCTTGAGCCTCAGATTTCTTATTGCTTTCAGTGGTTATTACAAGGATTAAATGAGACAATTCTTACCAAGTGCTTGCCTCACACTTAATAGATAGTAGCCACATCAGAATTCTTTTGGTGCAAGTAATAGAAAACCCAACCCTAAGTGGCCAAAAGAATCAAAAAAAATATTTATATTGTTTAA
Organism: Alexandromys fortis; assembly: GCF_014885135.2. Taxonomy (NCBI): domain Eukaryota; kingdom Metazoa; phylum Chordata; class Mammalia; order Rodentia; family Cricetidae; genus Alexandromys; species Alexandromys fortis. The sequence continues at coordinate 7,171,194 of NW_026067970.1, read as the reverse complement.
TATAAACCTAAGAATAATAGATGACTCCAGGAATGGTTAGTTCAGAAGCTCAATACTGCTGGGAAAAAAGCCCATGTTCTTCCCAGCTCTGCCATCTTCAGCAGGATGGGTTAATTTTCAAACTAGTTTTCATAGTCACAGTAGGGCATCATGCTCACAGCTGACAAGCTCCAGAGGAAAGTGAGCTATTTTCAAAGCATTTCTCCTTCCACATCTGGCTGGCCATTATGTTTCATTAATTAGTGTTTCAGTTCTTCATGCAGCAGCAGACCGTGGGGTGCCATTGATGGATTCGGCCAATAAGAAGCAATGCACCTTTACCTAAAAAATAATCTGGATTTGCTGAGCAGTGGGAGCATCTAAGTATGTTAAGTCTTTTGCATATTCAGTGGATAAGTTTTCTGAGGAAATTAATGAGGCACGTCACCATGGATTAAAACCTAGCTACCTTTTCCTTGTTTGGCTCATTCTTTAACATGGTGGAGCCTTAGAATTTGAGTCTTGCTAAAGCATGCTGAAGGAATGATGAATGGCTCCTTGTTGAATTGTCACCAGGATATAAAAGCATGGCTGAATGGTTTCCTGCGAAGCAATCCTGGTTAGTCACCCAAAGCTGGAACTCACTGAAATAAAGAACATTCTAAACTCATTTCCCCAGCTGTATATCTCACATGGAAAATTTCCATAATGGCAGTGATAGGTTTCATTCCTGCCAGCAGTGAATAAGGGCTCCTCTTTCTCTACATCATCTCAGGCATTCGTTTTGTTTGTTTTGTTTTTTGATGATGATGATAGCCATTCTGAATGAAGTGAGGTGGAATCTCAAAGTAGTTTTGGCATTCATTTCTCTGATGGCTACTTGGAACACTTTAAAAAGTACTTACAGACAGTTTCAACAAATGGGATAATACATATTCTTTGCTCTCTGGAAAATTGTTGAACAAGTGAAGGCATGGCTGTGAAACCCTTAAGAACACAATGTGTACGGTTTAGAGGCGAGGTGAGAAGGAACTAAAGTAGGGCAGTGAGGGTCAAGAGACAAGACAAGTTGAATAGCACAGCTTATCATGAATGAAATTCAATGTAAGAGAACTACTCTAAGGCAAAGAGTGAATGAATTAGCCTTCCCTGAGTTTAAAGAGATCACTTGGTCTCCTTGTGGATTTGTTAAGAACTCAAGGCTCAGCTTTACTGTTCAACAAACACATGCTTTTTAAAAATAAGTACTTTAAGTTTTAAATATTTCAACCATTTTATCCATCCTTCTTTCTATCTTTCCATGTATCCGAACAAGAAAGAAGTCATTACTGAATGCTTACCACCAACAGGGTCTTGAGTCAGATCTTCCAAAATGGATCTGTTGGTTTCTGGCTAGATGACTCAGTGATTAAAGTCATTCAATGCCAAGCTTGATGACCTGAATTTAATCCAGTCTTTGGAATCTGTGTAGTAACTGAAAGGAGAGAACCAACTTCCATAGTTTGTCCTCTGACCTATAGGTGAGTGCACACACACACACACACACACACACACACATCAAACAAATATTTATATCTTTGCTTTGGGGCTTAAGAGACAGCTCTGCCATTAAGATCACTTACTGCTTTGCAGAGCACCAAGGTTTGACTCCCAGCACACAAATCAGGCAGCTCACAACTACCTGTAAGTTTAGTTCCACTGCCTTCTTTTGACTTCTACTCAAGTAATACATTTAGACAGACAGGCAGATAGATACACGCCCACACACACAAAAAAATAAACTAATAAATCTTTAAAAGATAAGTCTATTTTGCCTGTTGCAAAATTGTTCATCTAGCAAAAACATCTGTCTACCATTTAGTGCCACTTAGCATGAAAAATGTGCTGGGGGGATGGGATGTGACATGGGCTCTCACTGTCAGAGTGAGTGTGAAAGTTTCAGGAGCACTTTGGAAGAAGAATATTGAGTTGTGATGTTTGTAGGACGATTGCACCTCCACAGGTACCGATCACGTAGAGGAGCCTTCATGAAGGAAAATCCTAGCACCCTGTAGGGAATGTGGTGGTTTTGATTTACATAGATTTATTCTTTGACCTTCTCGACTTGAAGAGAATTCAGACTATAAATCAGTTGCTCAATGACCAACAAAAGCTAGCAACAATAGTGTACTCATTATAATTCTCATGACAATGAGAGCTGAAGGAGTAGAGCTGAGGAGATGCCCTTATGGTTATTGTCATCACTTCCGCGGTGGGAGGTGTTAATAGCTAAGAAGCTACCATTTGGGGAATTATTGCCTCTCTCCTTTTTTCCTCAAGATAATGTGCTTGATAATTCTATTAAATTTTTTATTTTATCTCCTATACCAGAGGTAAAAGGAGAAAAGAAAGAGGTACAAAGAAATCTATTTTCTATTGCCTGGACTTTTAGAGGTTGCTGTGGGACCAGAGAAATTTTTGTTGGAGACCACAGAAAGTTAGGAAAGTAAAGGACTCCTGAGATTCTTTTGAAGTTGAAAAACAAGAGAGAAATTCATGAAGTCAAAACCGTATGAGTCATGTCCACACTAAGGCTAGCTCCTACTCAAACCCCTGGCTTAGAATTCCAACCCCCACCCCAAATATACACTATTACAATTGCTCTCGGTCATCTACCCGACCTTGATGTCAACATTCTGTTGCTAAAGACACCACACACACTAGTCACAGGGCATGGAGAAATCAAGTTGATACTGACTAGAAAATTCCTGCTGACCAGCTTCATAGTACCAAAAGGGGCTATGCAGGCTGCTGGGGGAAGCAGTCATCAGCCTTCTTACCCAGCTGTGAACCTGTAATTGACAGTAATAATGGCATAAATGTTAGGGGGTAACCCATTGCTTTCTGCTTAGATTTGAGACCTGGTTCACAGAAGGAAATGCATGCCCAGTAGTATAAATCTGACAAAGAATCCATGTTCAGAGACCTCACAGGCTCAAGGAATGACTCTATTATTATCATTTTTTCTAAATGGACATATTATCAAATATCTTTCTAAATTTGTGTTTCTCTATTTGTAGATTAGTGCAATTCAGTGTGGTGATATCTTCTTTGTACTCTACAAATAAGACTTGCATGAACATCAGAGTGTAGAGCTAGCCACTAGTTAGTCATAGAGCCCAGGCAGTGGTGGTTCCACACTCTGAACTTTAGGCAAGTTTTGTTTGTTAAAACACAAAATATCACCACAGTTCAGACTGCATCAGAGTAGTTATTCTGTGCAGTAAGTGGTTATTAATTCTCCATGTGCAGAGAATAAGTGTTTGTGGAGTACTCATCCATAAGTGGGACATTTTAATATTGCCTTCTCTACCCAGCAGAAGAGGGGGCAGATGATTGCAAGAGCCAGAGGCCAGAGAGGACCAGAGACAATGTGTCATCTGGGCATGACAAGACCACTGCTTTTGTCAAGTCACAGCAGCCATGGTCCCCTATACAAGGACTGAATAAAATCAAGACAACCAACATTCTAGTTTAGAGGGAGGAGAGTCCTGACTCTTAGCTGAAGAGCTATTGGCCATTGTTGGCATTTAGGGAAGGGAAAGTCAGTTTTCTTTAAGTGTATAGTTCTATTAAGTTGACAGTTATGCCCTACTGGGCAACCCCATATCAACAAGTTTATGGGCAGCACAAATTGGACTTGGTGGATTATTTATTTAAAAAAAAAAAAGAGTGCACGAAGTTGGGGATAGAGTGTGGAGATAGAGTATATCTGGTGGAGTTAGGCAGAGGGATGGTATATAAATAAGTTATATTTATATTTAGTAAAAATACCTTGTGTGAAATTCTCAAAGATTAATATAAATATTGTATTAAAAAGAATCCTGTTTTTTTGGGGGGGTAGGGAAAGGTTTTTCCTATTTGTTTTCCATCTATGGAAAGGCAGCAATCAAAGAACTAATCGTAATAATCATACTTATACACACCTACTCACACTTAACTGGAATAGTGTATTTGTGTGGTGGAGGGGTTCTGGGGTTCACAAGTCCTTTCAGAACTTTGACGTACTCAGGAGGCATAGTTCCCATCAATCAAAGTGTGGGCATTGGAAAACTTACTATGACACCCATTCTATTCTTCAGCATTTCTCATGAGAACAGTTTTCTCAGTCTTCTGGGGCAAATAGTTCTGATTCTGCATCTAGCAGACCACTCACAAGTGCTGGGCCCAGGGTCTTGAGGAATAGCATCAACAGGACACTAAGCAGCTACTTGTTTCTTAATTGTTTGATCTTTTTATATTTTGAATTGGCCAACTACTTGATGTTTTCAATATTTGGAAAGTTTGCTCTACTTGCTTTTATTTAGTTTTAGGCTGTTATGGAAATTATGGCAGTCCTCATGAAGCTGTTTCTTTTCTGAGACCTCTCTGTCTGTAGCAGTAGGGCTTAAAGTGAGGCAAACCTGAAGTTGTGCTTAAGACATTGGCTTAACATGGGAAATTTCAATGTCACTCTGTATGTTTCCAACTGGCAGTTTTGGCTCCGTAATTTGGAGTGTTTCCACTCTCCTTTCTTTGCTTTCAGTTTTCTGAGACTACCCTTGAGTTTTGCTTTTGTAGAGATGGAATTTAAATATAAACAGAAGATGTCCAAAGATATCTATACTTACTGTGAAAGGCAGGGATTAATCATAAGAGGAGAAAGCGCAAAATAAGAAGTCACTTCCCATTTTCCATTGACACTGGTACCTTTGTCTCTCTAGGATTCACATGTACACTGCCTGACTTGGCATTGGGTACCCACACATCCTGGAAGAGACCTTTTAAAAAGAGTTCTAGGTAGCTAAATATACCATACTGTTGTGTTATCACAAAGGGATCATGTTTCTCACCAAGTGTTTCCTGGACAGTAGGAGAATAAACTAGATTCTTGTCCACAGCTGCCGCCATCCATCTATATGCTCATAAATGGGTTGCTAGAAGGAAAAGTTGGCTATGCCAAGGGAGGTGTAAATTTAAAGGGTGTTTTCTCACAGATGCAAATTTGGATACATACTAAGAAAGAGATTTGATTCTTGTCTTTTACATTTGCCTACTTAGAGGAGCCAAGAAGCAAAGATTTTTTTTTTCAGTTCCATAGTTGAGCAAAACTGGAAATAAAAGTGATCATCCCTATGGTAGTCTGAGAAGTCACAGTGAGATAAGAGGTAACATTTTGTTGAAATACTTAGTTTATTGCCAAGAAATATTCTATAGAATGCTGTTGGTTGAACCTTCCCTAAGATATATCTGAAGCTCTATGAAATCATGGCTATCTGGTGATAAGGGACACCAGCCCTCCACTACAAGCAGTGGCTACCTGGGACAGAGATACCACTTGGAGGTGTGAGCCTATTTCCACCTTGAGGAAAGGTCAGAGAGTTGGAACTTACCTCTACTTATTCAAGGTTATTGTGTTTCTTCCTCAAACATAGGTCCCACCTAGATTTAGACCAGAGAGTTCTGCTTTCTCAAGGATATTGTCAATGGTGTGGCTAATAGACAACCTGTATTTCAGGAATGGAGAAGTAGATATGTTTCTACTTCAAACAGAAGTCTAAGGATTCAACTAAGGTTCCAGTTTCTTTAAGGAGATAACATTGGATTCCACCCAGGGAGTGGTTTGCCTACAGAATGTTTTGGTCTAGGGTATGAGTGTGACTTGTTTTGTTCTAGCAACAGAATATTTAACTATGGAGCCCGTGATCTTCAACTGGTCTGGTCATTTCCTTGTATCCAGTTAAAGCAGGTTTTTGTCTTATTCCTACCTTTTGTGGTCAGGGGTCTTTTAAGCAATTGGAAATTAAACAGGGGCGATTTCAGTATTCACTGGAACTCTTTCTTGATACTATTCTATGTTTTTCTGTCTTATTATTTTTGTATCTTTGTATTCTTTACTAGTATTTCTAAATCCTCATTCCCCTACCCTGGCAAGTGGCATTTTTGTTGAGGCTGGTCCCCGACCTAAGGGAGAATATGTCCTTAAAAGGGTTTTCAAATTAACTTCCCTTGTTCTGGCTTTTCACTATCTAGCTCACTGTTTCCTCAGTTTCCAGCTTTCCAAGGTTACTATTTCCAACAGCTCACCCCAGGTGGTGGAATCAAGAGAGGAAAGCACAGGTAGCTGAAACACCCTTGCAGTTCCTTTGTGCTGTTTTACATATGTATGTGTGAATCGGCAGTCCCCTGCCATTTGAGGAGGCCATTAAGGTGTTGACTAAGCATAAATCTGGCAGTCCCCACTGCCTTGTGGATACTGTGCATCTGTTTTCATCAGAGGTAGCAAGGGCCTCATGTTCATCCCCCTGAAGAGCAGTGGGGTGCTTATGGGATTTGCTGAACAGTTAGGAGGTTAGGAGCAGCCTTTGGCAATGACAGGGGCTTAGTTCTGTGCTGGGGGATGAAACACACATAAATGTTCTACACGTTGAATATCATCTAAAAACTTCCCTATAAAGATATGGATGCAGAAATTACAAGGGATTTGGGCTGTCTAAAGTGTTGTTAATTGAAACATAAATCGATGTTTCAAACATACTTGATCACTTTTATGGGTGAACTCAATCCTAAACTCATGCTTTTTCCATGGTCCAGATTCTTTCTTGATTGAAGGAAACCCTTGAATTTCTCATTAATCTCTTTTTAGAATTCTATTATCCAGGGATTTTTTTTTCCTCATTCATACCAGTTCACTCCTATCATATAGGTGCCTTAGTCATACACGACCTTGCTTCTTTTGGGCAAAGTTCTCTGGGAGGTGTAGCATAGTTTGTCCTTCCTTTTCCCTTTCTTCCTCTTTCCTTTCCTCTCTCCCTGTCTTCTGTTCCTCTTTTCTTCCACTTTAGATGTATTACAGATTGGCTTTTAAGTCTCTTCATGGTCCAGGCAAGCCTTAAATTTGCCATCTGTAATGATAAAAGTAAAACAGCCCTGTTCCCCAAGTGGCAGCAGAGGGCAGTGGGCACTAGACCACAGTGGATCACAAAGGCAGCTGGGTCCCAGGCAGACAGTCCCCAAGTGGCCCTCGGGCCATGAGGGCCAGCAGGTCCTAGTCAGGGAGCCTACGCAGGGAGTTGCATGGTGGGTAAGAGATGGATAGACATGCCATGCTGAGTAAGGTTGGATATTTATTTAGTGTGTTATAGAGGGAAAGGGGGAAGGGAAGAAAGGAGAAGAGCAGAGAGAGAGATAGAGAAAGAGAGAGGAGGGAGGGCAAAAGTAGGGAGAAGGGAGCAAGGCAGAAGCTGCCTCTTTGAGAGAGAGAGAGATAGAAATGGAAGCAATTCAGCTGCAGGCAGGAAGGAAGATCTGCCTGCCTCGCTGGTGGACAGGAGAGGGAGTGAGCAGGGCTTGTCTCTTAAAGGGACAGGACAGACCATTACATTCCCATCTCTTTTTTATAATACAAAGGTGTGAGGTTAGGCACAACAGGTTAAAGGAATTGGGGCAGCAGATTCTCAAGACTGCTTCCTGCTTGTTTGTGGGTGTCATCTTGGGTAGGGAATCTGAGAAAGCTGGGTGCTGGTCACATCCTGGCATAGCTGGCCTCTTTGCTCCTGTCCTCCTCTTCCCTCAGCCTCCCCAGTGCTTGGATTATAGGCCTGTGCCACTGTACCTGTCTAGGAGGAGTGGTTGTTGCCTCTAACAGTTTTCTTTAGGTTCTTCTCATAGTAGAGTTTTATCCTTTCTTTCTTTATAGAGCTGGGTAAGCAGTAAGTTCAAAGATCAAGGTACTGGAAACAATTGATCAAGCTTACATTTATATTTGTAATATGTTGGCAATTCAGTTATAATGTTGTTCAATGACTTTTCTCATTTGGACCGTTAAAACTTATGTGGTTAGAAATTAGAAGACACTGTCAGTTCAATTTTGCAAATCTTGGTTATGATTTTTCTCCAAAGACAAACATTTTTAGGTTGAATTAATGAATATAGACATAAAATTTAGAGAATCACCACTGTTAGACCTAGATCCATGAATTCTCCCCAAAACCAAGGAGACTGAGTCTCACATGTAAAAGCAAAGAGCCTTTATTCTACACAAGTTTGCAAACTCTGACTCTCCATGCGTTTAATGTGTTAGAATAATCAGAAAGCCCTGAGCTCAGTTAGGGTTGGGTTTTTATAGTTGCAAAGGTGGGGTGAGAAATTTCTAAGGTTCAGGACCCCTGATTGGCTGACATTTGTCTAGTGGTGTCCTGGTGAAAAGTGATTGGTGTGTGCTGGCAGATGATTCTATCCACAATGGTTGGAACATTAGAAATTTTCTTTGGATGGTCTGTTCCTGGGTGGTGCCTGGGTAGTCTCAGTTTGTGATCTTTCTTGGAACCAGGCATTGCCTTAGGAAAACTTTTGAGACTCAGGCCTCTATTGAGCTTGTCATGGCTGGGTGCTACAGCCACTACAGTAAATGGAGCAGGATTGAGAACATGTACAATTCATGCTAGAAATGTGAGTTACTAAATAAGTAAGCTGAAAAAAATTAGCATTTTTTTTGCAGGGATCTCTATGAAAATAGAACTAGATGGGAAAATGAGGGAGTATTTTTATTACTGGGAAAATGTATTATAAAAGTGTCATAATTAAAACAGTATACACACTCAGGTATAGAAAGGTAAGGGATAAGGGATAAACAAAACCAAGCAAAAAGTCCAGAAATTGACCAAGTATGTATAACAACATTATATGTAATAAAGATTAGTTCTATAAAGAGAAAGGGTAAGTAATGCAACAAAATGTCTTAGGACCTATAGACAAAATGTCTACAAAATGAGGTTGGACCATTCACATAGGAAACTTTAGAAGAAAAAAGTATAAAGAAGAACAAGAAAAAAAAGAAAAAAAGACTAAGAAGGATGATAAATAAGAGAAGGGAAAATAACCCAAGAAAGAAAAAGGAGAAAAACCTCCCTTTGGATGTGAAAATGACAGGGTGATGGTATTCCCAGCATTTGAGTGAGCACCCAAAGTTACAGGAGAGCCTGCAGATGCTCAGGGGAAAGACACTCCTATAGCATAAAAAGACCCAGTGTGGTAGAAAGGCCAACTTTCTAATTGCCCACCCATTTTTTAAGGGGAATTATGGTTTCACACTCAAAGGAGAATATTGCAACCTTCCCTGAGCTAAAGTCATAGTGTAAGTGGCTGTCGCTTTTGGAAGATCCCATTGTTAGACTTGGAACACATGAGCTGAAAATCGTTTTCATTTATATTACCATCCATCCTATCCTGTGTTGTCAGATATGCCGTTATTAGGACAGTTAGATGCGGTATTGGAGTTTAATACTGACTCTAACTTTGTCTATCATTTCTCTGACCTTTTAAGCCAATGTGACATGCTCCTAGCTTGACCTCGTGTTGCCATAAGTGAGCATACCTAACTTCCCGAGCTTGCTTTTTCTGTCATTTTTATTTCTTGAGCTACAAAGTTTCAGCTGCAGCTTCAGTTTCCTCAAGAGATTTTGACTTATTGTGTTGCCGGCTTCCAACATCTCCTTGGATCCGGAAGAGCCCAGCTGTCCACAGTGCATTCTCATTCAGATGAACTGGCTGTGATGAAGCTATTCTTCCCTGCTTCTTCCCTCCATTGCCTGAATCATTTCCTATGACATCACAGGAGTTCCAACAAGTTTAATAAAATCAGTTATAAACTCATCCAAATTCTTTGAAAGCAGTGGGGTTCTTTAGAAGGTTTTGAGATATGAATTCTTGCTTACAGGCTTCAGTGTCCCAGATGTAGATTTTTGTTCTCACTCAACGGTTGCCCCTCTTCTCAAAGCTGAAAAATTGAGACTGTGGGATAGTTGGTGATATGTGCTTTTCACATGTTCTGATTCATTTCATTTTCTTATGCTTAGGGGCTTTTGAGAAATTTTCCCCTTTGAGACTAATTCTAAGATGTCTTTGAATTTTCTCTTGCCAGCATTAGGGAGAGCCATATCTTGAAGCATGGCCATGGCTTGTTACCCTCAGGGGCCTTGTTGTGCAGTCTGGTTATGAACCCTTCTCTCTGCTGTTGTGGGTGTGAAAGGTCTCCCTATGGAAATTAATTTCTGTCTGTCTGCTGCCTTCTCTTGGATTCTACAACACCTCCCTCCTATATTGAGTCTACAAGATACTTCATTTGTAACCAATATGTAGTTGCCCTTGGCACTACTTCATAGTTTCTGCAGTTGCTCTGGGGAGTTCAAGATTTCTAGTTTCTTTACAGTCAATTAAAGACACCTTTTAATGTACTCTTGTTATATCCCACCTGTTTGTGAGAGCTGAGCTGTTCAGAAACCTCCACTGTCTCAGGGCTTTAAGGACATGTTGGAAAGGTGGTTGGTTTGACAACATCTTGAAGGATGATAATTTGTTGATACCAATCATAGTGGTTTGTAGATTGAGGTTAGCCTTTTACCTTAAATTAGGTAGAGGGTGGGGATATAAAGAAGTAAGGACCGAAAGGGTAAGGGGAGGATGGTTGTGGGCAGAGGGGATCTACAGCATCGCTTTATCAGCCCAAGAGCATCATTTAGTTCTTTAGTTGTCATCAGTTCATGGGAGACAGCAGGACTTCCTAGTGGAAATGGTACCCATGTATCTTTCTATATGCTAGGTTAGTTGTAAGCAGCCCCTCTCTCATATAGGGCTGAGATATTTTTCTACTCTCATCTATGTGTACACATTTGTCTATACATTGGTTATGTACAATACACACCTGTATCACTTGGCAGAGAGTTAAAGACAGTTACATTTGGGTCTATCCTTTTTTAAATTGCAATCACAGGTGAGTAACTTTTCTAACCCCTCTTTCTTCATCTACAGCCCTCTTCTGAATGGTAGGAATAGAGCTTTCTGCACCCTGGCTCATGTAGGTGTTTGATCTTAGTTTTCTTTCAGGATCCTCACTGATTCATTTTGACCTTGGCCAGGATACATCTTCTCACATATATTTTTTTGGTGGCCCTTTTTAAGATGTTCTCACTTTTTGTGTGATTGACAGCTCTTTCTGTCATTCCAATGTAATGGTCTCATGATTCTGTGTGGCTGCTTCCCTGTTATATGAAAGCTCTCTATTACTCTCTTATCATAGAATTAAGTGTGGACCAGACAGAGTTAGACCGAAAGGAGTGTGCTTTGGGAAACACGCCAGTGTCTTCTCAACCTTCCAGCCAAAGTGACTCTGTATGCATTGCTTCAAGGAGGCAAATTCATTTCCATATATGAATATCTGAGTATGTGTATATGTGTGTATAGGATCACCATGAAACCTATTTGTACAATTAATGTACAATAATGTACATTATAATGTACAATTTCTCAAGAAATATTTTTATACCATAAATTGTCCAGAGAGACACCTCAGAGGCTCTCCTGCCAAAGAGAAGAAAAGACAAGTCCTCTATGATGCTAGCACCTATGTCCTGGCTACATAGCAACATCTGTTTACCAAACACACAGACTTCCTTTAGAACACAGCTTTGCCTCCAAGAGATATTCGACACTGTCAAGAGACATTTAGAATCACCTTAAGTGGAACGTCACCTCTGACACCTACTGCGTAGATGCTGGGGTGACGATAAAAATCCTTTAGTGCACAGTACAGGGCAGGTCACCCAATTCAATTATCTAATGCCAAATGTTGAGGGGAATTGACAAACACTGGTTTAGAACTTGTAGGTGGGGAACAGATACTTTTAAAAATAAGGAACAGCAGACTGTAGTTCTCAGTCTTCTCCCCTTCTCTGATAAATATCTGTCCCTTCATATAAATCCTGCCCATTTCAAGTCAAGTTTTGTGTTGTCTCTTTGGTCATGTATATGTGCCATGGATGAAGTAAGATTGTATGAGGTATCTTTTTATTTTTTCCTTTTTTCTTCTTACAAACAAGTTTGTGAACAGATGCCTGGAGCATAAATATTTGTGTTTTCTTAATTTTGCTTCTCACTGACTCACACTGCCCAGAGTAAACGTACGTCTAGTCCGAGTTTCCCTCTCTTTCCTCCTCGTCTTTGGCAGTATTTGTGGCCAATCCTTTGCCTGTTTCTTTGCCCTAGGGTCCTTACTTTACCTCAGGTCATTGAATTAAGGCCAGGATATTCAGAACCTACAAGTTCCAGGGGTGAGGTTGGACCGAAGGGAAGGCCTGAACCCGAGTTAGCCGGAATGCTATATCAAGTGGCTCAGATGGACCTTTCACGGGCCAAGCTCAATTGTGTGGACCAGACCAGACAGAAACGTCCTTTTTCTACCCAAATACTTGCTTCAGATCTTCACTAGCCACAGAGCATTAGGTTGAGAAAGATTTTTTTCTCTCTCAAAACAGTTGGTCTTTGCTTTACTGTCTCTAAGTCTTGGGTAGAGTTGAGAACTATGCCACTCTCTGACTGCTGCTATTCTGAAATTGAAACCTTTCCCTCGTTCCTCTAGAACAAGTTTAGTGTCTTTTTCCCCCTATGGTGTTCTGAACCTTTATGATGTACCAGAAGGGTGGCCTATTTCTTATGCCAGACGGGAATACTAAAGACTCTTTTGTCTGGGTCTCAAGCCTGGCTCTAGGACATGTCACTGTATTGGGTTCCTCTCAAAATTCCTTCCTTCCACATTTGCTCAGGACCGCTTCTCAGTCAGTTGAGGGATGCCCTGAGTTCGATTGCACTATTTTCGATGCTTGTTTTATTTTATGTTAGTTTTTTTGTTTGTTTGTTTTTCGAGACAGGGTTTCTCTGTAGCTTTGGTGCCTGCCTGGAACTAGCTCTAGATTTTTTAAACCTTATCTCTGTTCATCATGCTGACCCCTTTTTCCCTTTATTATATCTTTCACTTTAGAATTCACTTTTTTTAAATTTAATCCTCTTCTTGTCAGAAATATTTTTTACTTACCTGTGGATCTTATTCTTTTTCTATAGAGGCTTTTTCCTCTTCCTTACATTGTGTTGGTTTTCTCATTCCTTTTCTTACAGTTTTTGACGAGTTGAAGAATGTTTTTAGTCCATGGCACTCATTGTACACCGATGTTAAAGAGCACTAACAGCTAATTGCAGGCACTTTCCTTGGGGATGGGCTGGTCATCTTTGGAGCTCTCTTGTATAAGATAGCTAGGCAGCCTTTTCAGCTGGTCTCCGTTTGGAGAATCACATCACATTTTGGCATTTTCACTGGCGTCCTTCACTTTCTCAGGAAGGATTCTTCTGTCGTAGGCGACATTCTTGCTGGCTAGCAGCATCATGGGAGCAGCAAGCAGGCTGAGACCCCACTCCTCAGCTCATGGTCACTCAAGTCTCCACTGGCCTTGTCTTCTCCTGGGGACTGTGCAGCACGGATCAGCTTCCTCCCTCTCTGATGTGGTATCCACATTTAGACTGCAGTGGTCTCTTTGCCGGTAGGAGGCCCAAGTTTACTTTCTGCTTCTTTCCCTTTTCTGCTCCCAAGAACCTGTTGGAATCACTCACTTTTTGATGTCTCCACATCCTTTTGTCCATTGTTATTCTTGAGGGCTTTTGGGTGAAAGGGATTAAGTAAAATGGCCCTGAATTGACTTGATTATTTTTAACCAGCACCCCTGGGGCCTCTGCTTTCAGCCCAAAGCAGCTCTCTTTCATTTGTCACCTGGCTAGGTAGGTCCCCCCTTCCTTTATTGAACAGGACTTGGCTCTGTGTGCCTCATCTTGCTTCTCAGTTTCCAGTGAGAACTTTCCACCCCGACTTCTTTGATTGTCGGAAGCAGCCCGCAGAGGTGCGGGGAGAGCAGGGTGGTCTCTGTGTTCACACAGAGTGCATTTGCCCATAATGAACCAGATTCTCTGCCGCTTGCCCCAGTAGTGCCTCTGCCTGAGGTTTCCAGGAGACAGCCCAGGAAACACAAAGGCCAAACAGCAATCTCCTCACAAATCACCTTGGCCCCTTTACCTCCCTTCTGTAGCATGCCACAGTGTGGAAGCCTTTGCCACTCCAGACTCCTCAGGAACAAGTCTTATCTCTCTGGAACAGTTGTCTCTTCCTAGATGGGCACTAAACAGAGAAAGGAATAGACATTTAATGAGGTAGGCATCATGCCAAGTGCTTTACAAGGGTTTGCTAACCTCATTCTTGTAACAACCCTTTGAGGATAGTGTTAATAAACTTATTGCCAGGGAGATGCTGGAAAGTGGAAGAATAAGAAATTGTGCCCAAGGATGCTTTGCCTTGAGCTGGTCTTCACTGGACCACTCTGGGTGAGGAGGAACTTTGTATAGGAAGTGGAGAAAGCCCTGGGTTAATGAAGTCCTGAGTGAATGTGCTGTAGACATAGTCTTGAGGACTCTATATCCTCAGGCTTGGAGAGGTGGCAAAGCCTTCCTCAGAGAACCAAGGGTGAGTGTTGACAGTGTGTTCAGAAAATCCACCATGGCTTCCCTTCGTGGGCATTTACAGCCTGAAGACTGCTTCACCAGAGACTATTCCTACCAAGGAGAGCTAAACCAGTGTTCTTGAGTTGGCTGTATACTGTAAACTCCGCCTCCTTGTTTATTTGTGTGTAATAACTCTGCCTCCTTATTCAGCTGTATGCAAGACTCTGCCTCTTGGTTCAACCCTATATAATAAACATGCTGAGCTGATGAGCTTCCGAGGGTTTGTGTTTTCACTAGTTGAGAGTCTAGGCCACCTAGCCCTGACTTTCTATGAGCACAGGTGTCTGTCTGTAGGTCTTTTTTTTTTTTTGTCTTTTCTTCATTTCTTAGCTGCCCCCAGTTATGCTGCATGTGGTACTTCTGTTTTCAGGAAACCTCACAAGGAACATGCTTTGTGCTACGTGTATCCAGCAGGTGCTCACTAAATATGATTTATTGACTATGTGATGAAGGACTGTCCTTTCCTACCTACCTGTAGATCATCAACCATACCTTAACTCATAGATATCTACTTTTAAAATCCAGAAATCTAAACACTTAATCAGCTTTCCATTTTCTTTGGTCAAGATCTATATCTTGAATTTCTAATCATGCCCAAATTAAATTTTCATCATGTGTATAAGGCTATTGTGAAAAAACTTTGCTGGATAATATCAAATCTTTACTGAGAAGTAGATTCATGATAACTCTTGAAAGAATAAAAGAATGTTCCACCAAGGAGGAAGAAAACAGCCTATATAAGGTGTTTAGCAGGCAAGGCAACTCAGCTGGACGTCTTGCTTCTTGGTTGCCAGCACTAGAGTCTTCCTAGACTGGAGTCGTAGGGTGAGAAGTGATGTCAGCTAGGATGAAACACTCAGGTGGTTCAGTCTGCTGTGCCACCTGGGGTTTCATTAGGTAGAACGAGGCCACGGTGATTCAGAGCGGCCCTATCAGAAGCATGTTTGTTCAGTCCTTTCTTTTCCACCAGCGTCTTTGTTCAAGTGCTGGGGAGAATGTAAGATTCTCACATCTGATCCAGAGTAGGAATGGAGGTTGGGACGGCAAAGAGGAAGTAGGGTGCAGGAAAACAAGTATGTCTGTGCATTCACTGCTTAGCGTTTGGGCCTTGCCTTCCTTATGTCGGTAAGGAGGTGAATTACAGATGGGTCGGTGCGGAGCAAAGGGGGACAGGGTCGCTTTGACTCCTCAAGGAGTTATGCATTACCTTAACCAAGACTGGAATCCTCACGTGGCTTTCTGAAAAATTTGGTAAAGCACAATCTTTATTCTTTCCTTAACGCAGCAGAGATTAGCGGCTCAGAGCCTGTAAGCGCTGTGTATTTTAAGGTGAGGGAGATGAACGCTCTGCTATGCCGCAGCTTAAATCATGGCGCTGGATGACTAATGGCAGCAGCCAGAACAATGGATTTATTTTCCTGTCAAACACAGTAGAATTTATACCACTTATTTCTTCAAATGAGACTTCTTTTTTCCCTTTAGGAATGACATAGAAAACACCCTGAGGTTTGATGGAACAAAGAGAATGTTGACTCCCCTCCTGCTTCCCTCCCTGCTTGCTTCTTTCTATTAAGTTATAGGGCTGGCTGAGTAGCTTCTCTAGTGCACCTGAGGAGGGAAAGGGCCTGGGGGATGCTCTCTGTTATGACTCACGTGCTGAGCAGACAGCCTATCACAGGAAGTCAAAGCAAAGCAAAGTAAACCTGTCAATGTAAGGACAGCTGATAATGGACAAGAGCAAAGAGGATGCAAAAGATAAAATGACTGTTTTCATTGTTGGTGGTTGTGATAAAGGGCATGGGAAGGGTGTGAAGGAGGGGAGGCAGGACAGCGGCTCTAGCCAGTTAGAGTAACAGGGAGAAGCAAAATGGGTGTTTTTGTGCTTAAGGAAAGAGGAACGTGTGCACCTCTAGAAGGTCAGAATACCTGGAGATGAGTAGATTGGCATGGGCCTATAGGGCTGTCTGCTGTGCACAGTGACACTCAAGCCCTTGCAGGCTTGACTTAAAATCTGTTTCTTTAGTATTTACTTAACTGTAATGTAGAAGAACTTACACAAAAGATAAAAAATATTTCCAAAAAAGTACAAAATGTTTGACTTGCAAAGGACTTGAAGGAACACTTAATCCGAGACTGTTATTTGAAATTGCGTGTATAAAGTGGAGGGAGGCCCAGTGAACACACTGCTGTGCGGGAGAGCACAGCTAGATAGAAGACATGTTAGGAAGGGATGCGAGATTTTCTCATTCAGTCCAGAGTTCATCATCTCAACAGAAGGTTTCCTCTCTCAAGTACTTTATTCTATTCAAACCAAATTATCTGTGTATATCTTTCACTCCTAGAGAATCAAACTTTTTTTTTCTCTTTTGGATTGTTTCAGTAAAGTTTACTTAATTTTCTTTTGTGTTTCTGTAACTTATTTGTGGATTTCCTGCCTAGCCTCTGTACCATCAAGAATGGCCTCTGTGCTAGAGAAAATTTCTCAATAGTGGATTGCTTGCCTCAACATTAAAAATTATTTGTTTTGATTGTGGGAAAATGTGCATGATACAAAGTATACCACTCCAACCCCGGAATCCCTGCCTCTGGGACATCACGTGCACTGACATTGTTGGCGTAGGATGGCCAGTGTCTCACTTGTCATCTTCCATGTCTATCTAACATTGAAATGAAGTTTCAAGTATATAATTGAGTTGATTGATAGTCACTTGAATCCATTCCTCTAGTATCTATCAGTCCACACTGTTTTCTGACGTATTTCAAAGAACACTGTAGACCCCAGCATCTTCATTTCCGTACTCCACTATGCGTGTTTTGTTCTGAGTTAAAAATGTTTGTAACAGGAAGAAGACATTTTTAATTCCCACGACAAGGCACTGGCTCACGTCAGAAAGTTTACTGTTAAGTAGAAAGGATATAAAGTGATCTTGAGGGAAATCGCTGGTGTCTTTTTGCAGGCTTCAGCTACATAAACCTGGACTTGCCCTAGAAAGCGATGCAGCAGAGGTCATGTGATGGCCCAGCAGTAGCACAAAGCAGGCATCAGTGTCTGTGGAATGAACAGAGTGAGCAGCAGTCCTAGACCCTAGTGCAGCCCAGATTCTGAGGAGGTGGAATCCAACCCTGAGCAGCTGGATCTGATCCTGAGCTACAGAAGCCCTGCAGGGAGCTGCAGGCCAGACTCCCCGGCTGGAGGAAATTCAACAGAAGCACAAATTATGAACAGAGTGGGAGCATCTGTTGACCTCCAGCCAGAAGCTTGCTAGCAGGGATCAGCTGGAGGATCATGGGAAGGGAAAGCAAGGGTTAATGCCTTGGAGCAGATTTTTCTTCTTTTAGGGACTCAACTTTTGGGTTTTCAGAACATGGGTGTGAATGGGGTGGGGAGGAACGTGCTTTTCTGAAAGGCCAGCCCACTCCATCATCTGCCAGGCACTTCTTAAGTGGCTAGATTTTTCCGTGCATATACTTCAAGAGTTAAGAGGGAGTGAGGTGACTGTCTTGTTCTTGCTTCCTAAGACTTCCATGTATTTAAAAACAAAGGTCCAGGAACCACTTAGAGCTGGAGACAGGGACAGTTGGTCAACTTAGGGGCAGCTGGCAAAAAGCTGCATTTTGAAGTCAGACATCTGGCTGTCTTTGGGGAAAGGACTTGGCTTCCTAAACCTTACAGATAACTAGAGAAAACGATGCTGGTTTCCCAGGATGCCATATAGATTGTGCAAGATGATGCTTTCCTCAGTGTAGTGCCTTAAATGTAGTAGGTGTGTTTTATAATTTTCCTTAGTAGAAATATGTTTTCTATCATCGTTGACTTTCCACTTTAGTATTTCTAAAAGCAAGGTAGATGGAGGCATACCATCTGTAAAACCTCATGATTTCTGCTTCCCCCCCACAAGCTGTCTTCCTGGCCACGTAGTGAGATCTCGCCAGGAGCTCTACAGTTGTGCTTGATTGGGCTCAGAGCTGATGGCTTGCCTAGGTTATCCAGAAATGCTGGCCTTGTTCATGACTGGAGAAGGGACAGACAGCCCTGGTTTCTGGCACTTGCCATCTGGAGTTCCGTGTCTTCCTAGTGTTCCTGGCTTCAGAAAGTAGAGCAGAAGTGACCCTGGGTAGCAGCAAATAGGGTATCCAGATAACCCACCAGCTGGGTGAACAGCAGTCACGGGAGGCAGCAAGGTTGGGGGCATCACCAAGGGAGGACTTCCCAAAGCTTGCTTTATGTAAATGAAGTCCAGTGAAGCATGCAGGCTTTTACAGGAGCCCCTCCATTCTCACAGCTGCCCAGAGGAAGAAGTATCAAACATCTCTCTCAGGCAAGAAAGGAAGCCAGGAAACTAATACATCGTGGTGCTTCCCTTTCCATTGATTTGGCCTTGCAAGTGAACCGGCAGCTTCCAGGTTTGCCTCCTCAGAATGCAGGGATGTGCCAAAACAGATTTGGGTCTATTCCTTGGGCTCCCTTCTCCTCCCTCCTCATATATATGTATGGATACTACTGCTCATCTCCATGTCCACCATCCTACTTGGGCTGCCATTGCCTTTGACTGACTGGATGCTGCCTATACCCTACCTGCTCATTTTTGCCCTGTGCCTCTGCCATGGTGCCCTCTCGGTAAGCAGTGTTTTCTATGTTTTAGTGTTTTATGCATGAGCACTGCATTTTCACCATTTCCACACTCCCTCCCCTTCTTTCAATAACCCCACACTCCCCTCAAATTCATTTCATACACATATGCATATATATGTGTACACCCAATCTCCTGAGTCCATTTAGTGTTACTCTAGGTGTGTTTAGGGATTGTCCATTTGAGATTGGATAATCCATCGGGGGCGTTTCCTCAGAGAAAACCGATTCTTCCTCTCTCAACAACCATTGAGTGCTGGTAGCTCTTAAAGTAGTCTTAATCAAAACCAAGTTGCAGTTAGTCCCTGCTCTGCTTTTGATCTTGCCAGGAATCCCCAGTTCATTCTGAGTGAAAGCCCAGTCTTTGCCATGACTGACACAGGATCATGACCCTCTTCTGCTTAATTTCTCCATCTTATTTCTAGTAGTCATTCCTGGCTCTTCCAGACCCAGCTTTATACGCCATTGGTTCCCTGGACTGTTACGCAACCTGGTTCTTCCTTATACCTGTCACGATCTTCTGCTCACTCTCAAATTTCTTTCAAGTCTTTGTTCACATCTTACCTTTCTCTTTGAGGCCAACCCCAGCTGTCTTCCCCCATCATACATTTGTAGTCTCTGCTTTTCTTTGCCCTTTCTTCCACAGTGCTGGGTGCCAATGTAGCACTGAATTTATTTCATTTGTATCTGTGCTCTCAGAATAGCTGATCAACAGTTCATCAAGGTGCTCTGAGTTCAAATACCAGCTTTACTGTTAGCGGCCCCCACCTTCCTCATCTATAAATAACAAAGTTTCCTAGTGAGTGTTTAGTAAGACAAGTTCTAGGAAAGGCAGTGGGGCAAGTGGTGAAGATAACAGCCCTCATTGCTACACAGTAGTAAAGAGAATTAAATGTCTTCATCAGGTGGTGCCCTGAACTGGATATCCAGGTGAAGACTGAAATTAGATCCTTATCTCTTACCCTGTATGAAAACCAATGAAGAATGGGACAAAGTTCTTAATGCCAGACATTACCAGAAAAGACACATGTCAAGATAATAGAACAGGTAAAAATTTCCCAAGTGAAAACTCAGTAGCCCAGTAAACAAAAGCAAGAGCCGATAAATAGATTCCACCAAGCAGAAGGCTTCTGTACAGTGAAGGGAACCCTGAAGTGAAGACACAATTTACAGAGTGGGAGATAATATTTTGCTGGCTGTTTGTGGGACAAGGTTAACACCCAGGGCTTCAGAAAGAACTTCTTAAAAACCTTAGCAAACCTTAGCAAAATAGGTCATCAAAACAGAATTGGGTAAGTGGTCTGAACAGACACTTCTCCGAAGAAGACGTACAAGCGGCCAATGTGAAAACAGTTGCTCAGTATCCTAGCCATCAGAAAAAGGCCAAGCAAAGCTACATTTTTATCTCACCCAAGACAGAGTAGCTACTATTAAAAATATACATCAAATGCTGGAGGTCTGTGGTGTAAAAGGAGCTCTTACACGCTGTTGGGAGGAGCCTGTTTCATTACGACGACGACGATAGGAAACAGTATGCACATTCCTCAGAAATCTAAAATTAGCACTACTGTCCGATCTACCGTCCAGATCCTGGTATACACCCAAAGGGAAATGAAACCAGCACAGAGAAGGCGGTGGGCAACGGCCTTTGTTTGGTGTTGGCCCCGGGGGGTGAAGATGGGGGGGGGGTAGGGGGGACCACTCAGCTCCTGGGTGGTGCGAGAAAAGCCTGCACATGTCGAGGTCATTATCAAGCTTGTCACCATGGCTAGGATGACAGGACAAACAGCGCAGGGACAGGTGTAAGGAATATTTCATTAATCTGCAGAGAGCCGGGATCACAAAGGCCAGAGCCCTGGGGAGCCCAGGGTAATTCTGGGGCCTGACTTGGGAAGCCTGTGAACAGGGCTGTCCCAAAGGGAGATAATGGGCTGTTACTGCTGCTAATGTTATTAACAGTAAGGCTCCATGCTATTTCCAGCTCGGTAGCATTTAATCCAGCTCTCCTCATTTGTCTTCATTTCCGCGTGTCATTCTAGGCACGGGTTTTCTTTTGATTTCTCAAATATCTTGTGCACATGAAAAAGAAGAAGTAGAGGGCCTGGTTGGGAAGAGTTGAAACGACAGTATTAAAAATACTATTTTGCTCTGTCCTATACAAATCAGGCAGACATTTCTGTGCGATTCCCCCCACCTCCCTGCTGGAGAGGAAGAATAATGCTTTGAGGCAAGAGCAAGGAAGTGCATCATGTGACAGAGGATGTCTTGGGTAAACCCATGTTCCCCAACTCTGCTTCCGGGGTTTTGCTCAGTGCTTCCATGCTTATAGATTCTCTGTGTTATTGGAGACTGTGGGGAGGGGCATGCTACCTCCCTGTGGAAACTGTGCATCTACATCCCCTGGTCCCTTGCACCTTCACAGCTGGCCGCTCCGTGAAGTTCTGAGTTCCAAGGGCCTATTTTGAGAGCCTCAGCCAAATGACTGAACAGGTCTCCACAGCAGGAACTCCAGCTGCCTTTTAATTCCAGCTTTGTAGCTGCCCACTGCTGGAGCCTTGGGTAGAGGCTATACTAATTCTCTCTGCTCTTGTTTAAAGGGGGCCTGCAGTGGTCAGTAATTGCTAAGCCAGAGAGCACTATGGTGAGAGAACCTGCGTGATCAGATCAACTTGTGAATTTGTTCCTAGAATGCCTGCTTCTGAGAGGCACCAGTGTTCTGTAGGTCAATGGCAGCCTCTGGTATCCGTTCAGTTCCACCACTGTGTCTGTGACCTTGAGCCTGCTTCGGAAAGTTCCACGGGAGGACTTCACGGGCAATTGGCTTGCAGAAAGAGCAGTACATACAATGCACCCGATATACAAACTGGCTATGGTGATTATCGCCATGGTTCTCAAGGTGGCCACTTGTTCGCCAGAGCATTTATGCTTGAGGACAGGACAGGACAGAGGTGCCTTCTGGATGCCGTCCAGGGTTAACCTGCCCTTTCAGTAACAGCAGAGGCTCTGTCCACATAGGGCCTTTCAGAGCTCTATTTTGACAACTTCCCAGTTACTGAGATAGCTGAAAATCTGTCCGTCATGGGTCCCAATGCATTATTGCTATTGACGACCTTCCTTTTGCTGCATTGCTCTGCCTTTGTCTGCTGGGAACAGGAAAGGCATTCTCTGTCTTCTGTGTCCCTTGGAGGCAAGCCAACCCGTGATCCAGGTTTCCTTGAAACGTGAAGCAATGAGTCACATTTGGTCACCCCCTTGGGCTGCTTCTTCCCAGGCTGTCCTAAGCACCCCTTGTTCCCTTCCGCAGCATTTCATGGGTGATTAGAGATGGGTGAGTGTCTCTCCTACAGTGAGGTCAGAGCTCGTGGTGCAAAGAGGGATTTTCCTGGGCTGTGCAAACACCTGGTGACGTCACAGAGTCCCTGGCATGCTAGCAATCATAGTTGCTGCCAAGAAAGCACCCCCTCTGTCAGGATATTGATTTGATGCCATGCTTAGCCGCAGCTGGGACAAATGAGGTCTCCTTGCTGCTTAGGGGTTCCAGCTGCCATGGCATATGTAGCCTGCTGATTAGAAAACCTGGCCCCAAGTGCTTGCAAAAAATGCCAAGCAAGGAACCTCAGCCAGCAGATCTGTGTGTCTGGAAGTGTGAGATGATGTGGCGGAGGGCACCGCCTGAAAGCTTAGAGTCGTGTACTCATAGATACTTTGCAGAGCAAACCCTGATGATAAGCTCCCAGATTTAAGCACCTGCTTAATTGGTTTAAGAAAGAGAGAAAGCCAGTCATTTCCTGAAATCTTCATGCTGTGAAATATTCCACAGCTTTTTAGGGAGCAAGGTTTCCCTCCTTCCAGTCTTTTCTTTATGTTTTATGCAGTTTATGCTTTTACAGGTTGGCTTCCAGACCTAGCTAGCACCCAGGGCAGGCAGGCTCACAGTGACGTACTAATCAAACTTATAAACAGACTCAGTGATGTAAGTCTCCCTGCCAGTATTCTGACGCAACCCTTCTTCATTTTGATGGGAAGGTTGTTCCTAAGAGCCAAGGTTATCAAGCTTGGCTTGATAAGGTTATGTAGCTCCTAAGTCATGACCAGCCCTCTGCCACTGTATGGAATTTGTTTCTACTATAACTGTTGCAGAGGCTTCAGAACTATTATATATTAAAATTTCCTCTCTGATCAGGTAGTGAGACAGACTACCAGTGAACACGAAATGGGGCCAGAAGTTCAAGATAACAGCAGCAGCCTTAGGGGTCCCTTAGAATCTATCTGGCAGAATGGTTGCTTTCTGATGGGTTGAGTTATATATGGAATAGGGCTGTATGGGAAATATCTAAGCATTGGTAGGAACCGTTATGTTGATGGGACCAGCTTCCACAGAGTTTGCAGAGGGCTCTTCTACTGTTTTCTGTATATGCAAGGAGTTACTTTCACAAATGATCTTTGTGCCTGTGCAGGGGAGAGGAAGCTCTATGGTGATTTAGAGGCTCCCCCTGCTTTGCCCAAGAAGAGCAGAATGCTTTCTGGCAGGATCTTCATTGACTTGATGTGAGCTGCTTTTAAGGACTCAGCACTCTTTCCCTTCAGTGCTTTGGTTAGAATCCATAACTGCCTCCTAAATCTCACCTTGGAGACTTTATTCCTCCCTGGATCTAGCTGAGGTGGTGGAAAGGGGTACGGGTAGAGCTGTACCAGAGAGGCCCCTGCTCTCATGCTGGTGTTGTTGGTATGAACAGCATCAGAGCCTTTCCCTGAGATTGGCTTTGCATGGAAGTTACTTTTCATTGTTCCTGTAACTTTTCATCCCCCCACCCTCCCAGCACTACACATACACAAAGCAAGTTCCAGTCCCTGCTTAGTGGAATAACGTCATTTCTCAGAGGGAGGAATAGCCACAAATACCAATTTCGGCAGTTTCTATGTGTTGAGAATTCTGGACATTTAAGGTGCCTTATGGGTCTTTTATTGTTGTTGTTATCAAAGCTCTCTAAAGAACATGCAAGTGGAAGAGATTAAACAAGATTGAATCTCTTTATCCTGAGTCTTAAAATTGGTTCAGTTTTGAGAATCTTTGAGTTCAGTTTAGACACTGATAGGTCCCGAAGGACAATTTTGAAACAACTGTCAGGAGCAGGTACTTTCTCCCATGTCCCCGCGGGCTGAGTCACATGAAGAATACCATTTGATTTACTCGGAGGGCTCAAGGACTGATCATCCTCTGCCAGAGAGCTGAAAATGAACTCTTCGTGCCCTGAAAGATGACTCTGGGCAGCACTCACTCATCGCCTTTCCCTGGTTAGCCCTGCAGCAGCTCGAGGCCCAGGGGAAGATCCTGTAGCTTTGTTACCAAGCCTCTCATGTACCAGCCTGAATCATAAACGAAACCTTTGGCTTTCAAGGAAATGAATTTCGCAGTCACTCTCTGAGAAGTCCCTGGAGGAACAGTGATGGACTGGGTTTCACAACCCCTGTTCTTGGGAGACCTCTGCTGAATAGACCCTTAAGCTGCTCTGGCCCCGTTTACTGGCTGCCTGCAAGGATCTTTCACAGTTTGCCTTAGTCGGGTCCTAAGTTCCTCAAGGTCCTTTCTGTTTCAGGATCCTTGTGCAGGCTGTGTTGTTGTTGTTTTCCCAGAGATTTTTTCTGCTATTCTGCCAACTGCCAATATTTTGGATGTTACTCATAGAGGCTGTCCTTGACAGTGGGTAGATCAAAGAGGACTGGAAAATCAGTGGCTTCTCATTTCTCCATGAAGTAGTGGGGTGTATTTCTCTTCCAGCAATTCAGACCTAGCTTCCTGATGTTTGCTTCAGCTAACCAAATTCAGCAGGAAGGATGCAGTGCCATTTTGGAGCCTAGGTTTTAAGAGGTCTGGCAGCATCTGCCTCCTCCTTGCAATGAAGTTGCCAGGTAAGGAAATTTAAGCTAGCCACATCCTTAAAGCACATAGAGGAAGTGTGCCAGTTAGGGGGGAGGCAGGAAGGGGAGAGGACAGGAGAGGTAGAAGTCTTCTAGCTGTCCCCACCAAGGTACCAGATATGACAGTGAAACCAAATTTTGTGTTGTACCCACTAAAGCATATTGAATAATGCACTTTAAGACAGTGACTTCTGACTCATTATAAAGAAAAACACATCTGAAAACCCACCCTATTCACATACAGGTCACGTCCCCATTATTCTGTGTATTATGTTATTTCTTTTCGGTTGCTTTGTGTGTTTCCTTTTTACCTCTTCTCTTCTCTTCTCTTCTCTTCTCTTCTCTTCTCTTCTCTTCTCTTCTCTTCTCTTCTCTTCTCTTCTCTTCTTTCTTTAGGTAGTGTCTTATTGGGTAGCCCTGGCCTGCCTGAAACTCACTCTGTAGACTCAACTAGCCTCAAACCCACAGAAATCTACCACCTCTGTGTTGCAAGTGCTAGGGTTAAGGTGTGCACAATGCCTGAGATTCTTTATTTTTGTTTTATCAGTTACCTTTGCAATGACCTATCTGCTCTTTTCTGATCTGCTTACGACCATTTATCCAAGTAGATTGAAGCTCAATAGCACAGTAGCTAGACCATTCTTGCTGACCATTGAATAGCTCATATTATGAAAATGTTTGTTGAATTAATGAATAAATTTAATAAATCTCACTGCTATTGTAGGATATTTCCCCCAGTTATATGGATGTATAAATCTTTACCTCTAGTGGACTTCCAAAAATGATGGAAAACCTTTTTTTTTCTATCATAGTTTGCCTAGACTACATTCCTGCTGGATTTATTCTAACACTTGCTCATTGGTAAGAGGAAAAAAAAACCCTCAGCTTTAACATGGCAGTTCAGGAGGCCCAAAGTCCTGACCCCATTGTGAACACCACCAAAGGTTCTTTGCTACTATAAGTCAGAGCATCCCACTTCCCTGGGACTTTTGCCCTCTAGTTTATGCAATTCCAGAGAGACTTCCCCTAGAAGCCGTTGCTAATGGCCTACATGTTCAGGGGGCAGTCCTTCTTGTCACCTAGGAGCATGCCATTGAACCCAAGTGTTCGGTGGATGTAAAGCCATTGTGAGACTGAACAGTGGGTTGGAAGATGACTTTTTACTCAGCTTCACTGCTCAGTCTCTTGTGCAGACTCTTAGCCTGAGCAATGCTATTTCCTTCCAAGGAGGATTGGGGGCTCAGGAAAAAGGGATGGCAAGATCTTTGCCAGCAACTCTGAGACGTCCCATAGTCTAACTTGCTTTACAGCTGTACAAAGAACAACTGGCTGATTTATGTGCGTTTGGACCAGAATTTGGCTGACTGGAGTAGCATCAGCACTTTTACATGAAGAAAAATTTCAATTTCATTAGCACAGCCAAGTTAATTCTGCTGGCTTAGCAGGGTATTCCAAGAGGCAGAGTGGCCACCGGGCACTATTGCACTGCCTGCCAGTTGCTGGAGGATCATAGGTTGGCAGGGAGAAGCCAGGGTCTCCGCTGGTGGGTGGGTGGGATGGGACAGGCGATGTCTCAGTTGCTGCACCCTGTCTGTTTCCCCAGATGCTCTGAGTCACTCTAAAGGCCTGTGGTTGTGACTAGCTGTTTAGAGCTGCATTTCGGATGAGGGTAAGGCTACCAGTTCTCTACCTCATTTGTGTAGTGACAGCAGTTCCTGGGACAGAGATCTTCCCGAATCCTAAAACCAAACAGAAATGATGTCAGAGGGGAAGCCTATGTGATAGGGTTTCATAGGCCCTGCCAAAAGGGAACCACTGGAGAAAAACAGCCTCTGAAATGAGGCTCACATCTGGTGTGGGCAGAAATGAGGGCTGTTGTTATGCCTGCTGTCACTTTAGCAGCCCAAGTGTCTTCGGAATTTTCTCCTCAACACTCTTGGTAAAGTACTGGCTAATTGTGAAAATGGGTCAAGGACACAGGCTGGCTTCAAGACGTCTAAGCAAGCAGGCACAATCTTGCAGCTGCCAGCCATTGCCCAAGGGAGGTAGCCCTTTCTGATTGGGTCTGAACCTGTCCATCTTCTTTCCTTCGTTTTGACATTTGTTTAACTAAGTTTTCTTTTATCTTGAGATTATAATTAAGTTATATATTTTTCCATTCCTTTTCTTCCCTCTGAACCCTTCTATATACCCCTCCTTGCACTTTTTCAAGTTTATGGCCTCTTTTTTTTCATTAATTGAGGTTATGTGCATGTATGTATATTCATATCTATTCCTAACTATAGGCTGCTCAGTCTGTATAATGACTTGTATGCGTGTTTTCAGTTGAGAATCTTGTTTCTATCTCCTAGATGGAATCCTAACAGAGTCTGGCTATCATTTGCCTGGAGGCTCTTGGATATATTGTGGAGGGCCTAGATGACCATGTTCAGTTCATCATGCATGAGGCCGTTTGTGCCAGGCAGACACCCTGCACATGCGATATGACACTTTTTCTGAGTTTCTCAAGTCTCCTCGCAACATTCTATACCAGTGTCCCTAGCTACATGGACAGCGATTCAACACTTAATCCTGAGATGTCATCGCCTTCAACCGCCTTCCAGGAGAACGGCCTTTTCATCCACATTCGGGATCCGGTTCAAATGTCACCAGCACCATGCATCCCTCTATTC
Source organism: Alexandromys fortis (assembly GCF_014885135.2). Taxonomy (NCBI): domain Eukaryota; kingdom Metazoa; phylum Chordata; class Mammalia; order Rodentia; family Cricetidae; genus Alexandromys; species Alexandromys fortis. The sequence continues at coordinate 7,143,600 of NW_026067970.1, read as the reverse complement.
TCCTCACAGTGTTAGGATCCCTCTCATCCGGGTTCCCTCAGCAGCCCCGCATTCTCTGCTATGCATTTTCTACTAGTCTCTTTATAGATCCTCAGGGAGGTAGACTGGCATGAAGAACGAAGCACGAGCTTTGCCTTCTTGTCTGGGTCTTCGAATTCTTGGTTGAGATCTTTCAGAAAGCTTTGGCACCTCTTTGGTGCCATTGGGCACAAAGAAGCCGTGCAGAAGTGTTGTATTGACATGTATTCATTGTACAAACAGCTGGGTTTCCTAAGGACATTGCTGTATTCCTGTTCTTCCTTACCACCTCTTAAATGTCCACTTCATTCCCCATAGACAGTTTTGCTTTTCCTTCCACTTGTACATACACAAAAATCCTGTTTCTGCATGAAATCTATCACCCACAAATGAGACCCAACATGACATTTTCCTGTGTGAGTCTGACTTAATGTGTTTAGTATGATAATCTCCAGTTACTGCATCCATTTTCCTGCAGGTGACATTCTAATGTTTATGTATCTCACATTTTCTCCTTCTATCCCTGTGCTGATAGACTCCTAGGCTGGTCATATACTTAGCTCTTATGGATAGTGCTATAAAAAGATGTGCCAATATCTGTGTGACATGTTGACTTCAGTCTTTCAGGTAAATGCTCAGAAACGGTACAACTGGCTCATGGAGTAGTTCTTTTTGAGGGACCTCCATACGAAATTCCCTGGTGACTGTATATTAGGGTTCTTTTTCCTCTTCTTCCTTGCTCTCCATTGTTCTTATTTATTTTCTCAATGCTTGCCATTCTATCAGGGGTGAGATGGAATCTCAAGGTAGTGTTAATTTTATATAGAAGTACATTTTAAGGAGTGTATGAACCAACCTGTGACATGCTTAGCAAGCTGCTTGGCAGATGACAGTTCGCAATAACTGCTATGTGCTGTGGTTATGATTACCAGATCTTAGAGATGAAAAACATTGGAGAGGTCATTCCGTATGCCTACGGAAGCTTGGCTGCCCATCTGACAAAAATTCATCCAAGCTCTCTTTGAACTCTGTTTGGGATAAAAAAGTTTGGTAGGTTTCTAATATTTTAGGGTACAGCATGTTAGTGCAAATGTTGGTGGTACTCAGGCTAGGTTACTGCATAAATACTAGGTAGGATATTTTAAGTTTTTGGCTCCCTGCATGTACATAGGAACGCTTGTGTACGATGCAATTCATATGTATTTGTTCTTGGATGCTCGTGTGAGTGTATTTAGTAATATTTGCTTATGTGAGACTTTTCTAGAATCTGACTAAGCAGCCGAATTAGGAAGTCACTTCAGAAATAAGCCTCCCATGTGAAGTTGTGGGCAGCATTACAACTTCTAAACCTTTGTTTCTGGGTCAGTTTGCATCTATTTATTTGCTTGCTTCCAAACAGAATGTCCCTAGAAATCGTGATCCAGAATGCTGCTGCCACTGCCCAGCATTCTGCCTTTCTGTTGGCAATTTTCTAATAGACATGCAACTTTAAAAATCTCTAACATAACACAGAGTCTTGTCTTTTTAGTAAGTTTTTCTTGTCTCTTCTCTCATCTGCTAGATGGTAATGAAACCATGTTTGTTTTCCTTCTGAAATTGGCTTCCTTTGACCTAATCAAACCTAGTAAATCTGCCTTCCTGTCTAAATCCACACGATTTCAAAGGACTGTGCAGGTGGAAGGGACATGGGACATCTATGTACTTAAATTTGTCACTCTGAACATGCCGAGAATGTGGTGTTGGGACAGGGACATTTGTGCGATAAGGATCAACTCCAACTCTGGCTGTTTGGTTCTCTTCCTAACACCTAACTTCCCACTGCTTCCATTTTTTTCTGTAAAAGAGGGATAATATCTGACCCACAGAGTCGTGTGTGCACCGAGAGTCCTTAGCACAGTGCTTAGACAAAGGCAGTTTCCTGTAGTTAGCACAGCACTGCACAGAGGAAGTTTCCTGTACTTAGCACAGCACTGCACAGAGGAAGTTTCCTGTACTTAGCACAGCCCTTGCGACCGGTATGGTTACAGCATATCTGAATTTGAACATCCAGCCCCTCAAGGCACAGGAGCTAATGGAAACACCGTATTTGAGGACCACACTTCTGTCTCCTAGCCCCAAGCAAGTTGCCAAAATATTTCCCTTTTTGGCATATCATTTCCCAAGTCACTGTTCTCAACTGGGTGAATTTGATTAAGTAATCATATTTTTTCAGGTAAATGACCTCCACTTTAATATATAGCAGCTGTTTAATGTTTTTGCCTAGCAATAACGCTTTACCTCAGCCGGGTGGTGGCGGCGCACGCCTTTAATCCCAGCACTTGGGAGGCAGAGGCAGCAGATCTCTGTGAGTTTGAGGCTAGCCTGGTCTACAAGAGCTAGTGCCAGGACAGGCTCTAAAGCTACAGAGAAACCCTGTCTCGAAAAATCAAAAATAAAAAACAATAATGCTTTACCTCATTGAAGATGAACTTCCTCAACACCTTTAAGGATGGACCAATGGAGTGATTTTTGAATCTGTGACAGGTGAGGGGGACACTTTATTTTTTCTGATCTAGCTAGGTATCTTTGCTAGAGTACATGACCAACGACTGGAAAATGACTGCTAATTACAAAATGGATGAGCAAGTAGACGGTAGATACCATCATTTTATTTCTTTGCCGATGTCACATGAATGGAACTCAACTTGACCAATGAAAAGTTGTCCTCACCTTTTAGTTGATCCCTTAACCTTAGATCCTTTGCGCCTTCCAACCTGGTCCCATTCTGCTGGGCAATTATGTTATTGACATTGTGCGTGACCAAGGGGACCATCTAGCAGTGTGGTGCAGCTGTGTGGAGCTGACAGACTGCCAAAGTCAACAGCTGCCTAGCCAGCGCCCAGCAGAGACGCCTAGGAGGCGTGTGGCATTGTTTGAAGAAACTCTTCTGTTGTAATATTTGTGTTTTTGAGTGAGAGGGAGAGAGAGAAAGAGAAAGAGAGAATATGAATATGAATCAATCCCATTAGTAAGAAAACACCAGGGTTTTGTGCGGAGAAGCTCCAGACTTTGCTTCCTCGGGGCTCAGAGCCCTGTTCTTTATGCAGTGCGGCCGGGCAGCCATCATTGCGGGGCATAGGGCTGGATAGTCGAGGGCTGCCAGCTGGGGCAGGTGTGGAGCTCCTGCCCTGCTGACAATGGTGCCCCCTCCCTCCTCACCCAGGGTGCCAGCCCTGTCCCTAGCCAGGCACTGACAGACGACTTTTCTCACTTGTCAGTTCTTGCTTGTCAGCAAGGCTTCTGGTAAGTGAGAGGCAACAGAGGCGGGGCAGGCGGGGCGCAGGGTGGAGCCGGGCAGGGGTCTGAGCACCCCAAGGCTCATCCCGGAGCTCAGGCTCAGCCTACTCCACTCAGCTCCTCACTTTCTCCGCCATTCCTTACCACCCAGCTCTCCCTTTGCCTCCAAATCCTCCAGGGGCCGCGGGGAGCTTCCGTGCCTTTGTTTAAGGAGAAAAAGAACCTGAACAGACCCGAGGTGCTTTCTGGACCGACGCACAGCACCGTTCCTATCCGTGTCCCTGGCAGTAGCGGGCATCATGGCTGGTTTCCGCGGCTGCCTCCAGGGCGCACCTGGGGCTGGAGTCCCCTGCGATCCGAGCCCTCTCTGAGCCATCTCAGGGGACGCTGCAGGGGAAGTGACAAAGTGACTGAAAGACTTGCTGGGCTGGACCCAGAGAGGAGAGGAGGCCGGGAAGGAACTACACAAACTCTCCCCCACTTCATCCCCAGTGAGAACCTGCAGCGATGGAGTCTCCCACCAAGGAGATTGAAGAATTCGAGAGCAACTCTCTGAAACACCTGCAACCTGAGCAGATAGAGAAAATTTGGCTTCGGCTCCGCGGGCTGTAAGTAAACCTACTGACTCCCTCTGCCTTCTTTTCCTCTCACATCCCCATTTGACTGCATGTGCACAGTTGCCGCTTCTTACGCCTATTGCTTGCCCCTTGCACTGAACATTAAAAGTTCCACAACTGTCTCTGTAAACTGCAGTCAGGGATCATGCCTTCTAAGGCATGGAGGGCTGCTTTTCTGTCCCAGGGCTTTGCTGACTCTAAGTCATGCTTCCCTTGAGAAGGGGCTGGGCATAGAAGGTGTTTCTGGTCCATTTGCCCCGGGAGAAAAGTTTGGGGACTTTGATGAGGAACTTTTAATTTAAAAAAATTTTTTTCTTTGTATACTGCTTGCCAGCATGTTGGTGGATCATCCAATACCCTAGTAGCTGTTCAGAGTCAAATGCACTCTTGTTGGTAATTCCCTTTGCTGACCGACTTTCCTTCCCTGGCTGACTCCTAGAGAACTATTGGTTCTGATACTCTCTTTGGAATCCCCCTGGCAGAATGTGTTTATGAGAAGCATAGACTGTTTCAGAGAAAGTGCACATCAGATATACATCGGAACAGCACAAAGGGTGCTTCTTCTTAACCCAGTGCCCAGAATTCTACCTGGGCAGATACCGGGAGAGCTCAGTAGCTTCACTACATTCTTTCTGGTTTACTTGTTGAGGACAGAAGTGACTTTAGAGTATATTTTCCTTTTTTAAAAAACATTCCTAAACAATGAGTGAGACTGATGGTTTCAGCCTGGAGGCACAAAGATTGCTCCTCAGCCGACACACAGCTCCCATTGATGCTGTTCACAGCATAGACGCTTAACTGTATCAGATATTTGAGTTCCGGGATCTAGTATAATTTTAAAAACCTTCTGGAGGTTTCCTGTACTTAACAACCGCAGTGAGAGAAAACAGCTCCTTGCCATGCATCTGCCATTATTGCATTTGAAAGCCTGCATACACATTCAAGAATCAAAACCAAACAAATAAGGAAGGTACTGATTTGAGTTCGTCATAGGAGAGACCACATCCTGACAGGATATTCAGAGTTACCGAGGGGAGGCAGTAAAGTTGTGTTCGTTTCTTTTAAGGGTCCCTATCCAGGGCTGTACTTTATAAAAAGCATTCTACTTGCAATGGATGCTAGTCCACTGTCATTGATTTTGTAGGACACCATGCCAAGGAATTTGCTTTTTTTGACTCGTGAGGCCCATGTGAGTGGAGACTATAAGCTTACCTGGATAGCTGGTCCCTGGCTGGCAGACTCTTGACAGCTTAGGCAGCTTGTGTGGAAGCCCTTTCAGAGCTGTGTTTACAGGAAGCTCATGTTCAATGTCCTGAGTGATAAGCTTGTCATACTGGGCCACACACGGAATGTTTGTTGTGTCCACAAAACCTGAGCCTGAGGGGTGCACAGCGAAAGCTGGGTTAGGCTGGTGCTCTTGCCTTCCCAGCCAGAGGGACTCATGCCCACTTCTCCAGAACTGTTTCTTTTAGCTGCTTGTAAGAGCTAAAACCATCCCCCCAAAGCCACTGAGGCTAGGGATAGCATTTGGCTAGATCAGCATAGCTCAGGTGGGAACTTGTGTGAGAAGCATTTAGCTTCACACCGCCCCGTCTTGTAGCTTTCTCGGTTTCCTGTTTGAGAGCTTTCACTCCTCAGAGTGTTGAGGTGTGAAGTGTGATATAGCCACAGCTGGATGTTCCAGTCTTTTGAGTTTGCCCAGTGCTCGGGTGCCTTAGAAGGTGTGAATTGGTTCTTCACCCAGTGTTCCTTTTCTAATTCCTCTTCTCACCTCCCCTGAGGAGAACCTTTTGCTTGGCAGCAACCCTCTGAACTCTTAGTTACAGCTTACAATTCGAAAGTTATTTATTGGTATAATACACTTTCTAAGAAAGAAAACACTGTGCTGATTCTATTACCATTCATCCCACCACACTGATTTACTTATTTGTGTATCAATTTATTTATTTCATCAAAGCAGCAGTTTCTGGGAGAGTTGCTAAGAGTCTTACAATCAAGTCATATACTCATTTCCACAACTCGGGATAATACCTTACAATCGACACCATGGAAATCCCTGGGAGACGTGTGTGTGTGTGTGTGTGTGTGTGTGTGTGTGTGTGCGCGCGCGCGCGCATTTGTTCACACAGCAGACTGTCAGCAAGAGAAAGGAAGCTGCTTTTAGAAAGAGCCAATAGCCATAGTAGGATTTCCATATCCCTTTATTACCCGACACTCTTACAGTCAGGACTTTCTAAGTAAACACAGGTGGTCAGAGATTTCTTTTGACTGGCGAGAACTATGTGAGCTCTGGATTGCCTAGTGTTCTGTCATCTCCATGACACTTTCTCTCCTGGTTGATTTATGGGCAGATTTTTTTCTCCTTCATTACTCACCAGGACAGATATTTTGTGTATCTTGTCCTTGCTTTTCCTCCAGTGTACATAGACGTGATCAAGCAATAGATGGCGAAAGCAGAAAGACTACAGTGTGAACATTTTAATATGCAAAACGAAGGCAAATATGTACTTGCCCCAGCCTTCAACACATTGTCCTTCGAGTTAGCATGGGACAGGTTTAATGAGCGTCATTGTCTAAACTTGGGTCAGAATTCTGTAAGATGTGCAAGGCTCTGACCCAGGGATGAATCCCATGCTTTTGTTTTCTGAAGTTCGGACTGTCCCCATCTTACCGCCCTCTTCTGTACTGCGGAGGAGTGGTCCTTACCAACTGCAGAGAGGTTGCTGAGTCTGCTGCCTGCAAAGAAGCCACCAGAGGTAATCCAGAGGACAAGCCAGTCTCCATCTCGGCTCCACCGGCCCCCTGCTATGTCTCTCTGTCCCTCATTTCCACCTGAGTAGTGTTTATTCATTTGAAATGTTTATTGTCTGCCTCTCGATCTAGAATATAAGTTCTACAAAGGAGTTTTTTTTTCTCTTGTTCATTTTGCTCACTGGCTTGTCCTTTTACATGGCAAATTATCCACACTTTCATGAAAATTAGATTAATTTTGTTTGTTTCTCAAGGAGAGAATTAGACAAAACTCATAGCCCAGACTTACAGTATTGTCAATGCACAAACAGTTCATGGAACATTAGAAACTGTCTTAAACATCATCTGCCCTAGCTGCAGTTACAGCAATGGAGGCATCTACGACTATAGTTGAATCTTTGTACATAGAGCAAAGAGATGCATGCCAATGGAGATGGTCTACAAGTGACTTAAGTTCCTTAGCCTTCTGCAGTTCTACTACCTCGTACACAAAGGTTCATAGTGCTCTGAGTCAGAAGGTGCAAACCCAGCTTTCATAAGTCAATGTGTCTGTGGGTTGCTGTCTGCGTGTTCAACTGAGAGTAGCCTCACTGTCATTTCCCATAAACTTCAGTTGTACGCAAGGGCTGTTGGCACATTTCCTTGCTCTGTAGGAGTAGACAGGGAATTCTAAGGCAACACTCCAAGTAACCTTGTTGACAATGGCTCTGCCATTGGTAAGTGTAGGATATCTTTATGCCATGATGATATGAGAGACCTCGTGGCTGCTGAAGTTTGAGCAAGTGAGTCATGACCAGCGCCTTGGGTTCTGACCAAGAGTTTTTCTGTTGCCAAATCGTCCCACAATGACAAGAAGGTGTTCCTATGCTGCACTTGGTTTTAAGTGAATGTAAGAAGACACATTTCACTTACTCCTTGGCATTTGCCAATTTATAAAAAATTATAATGTTTTAGCCTTGCTTTCATCTTGCCCAACCATGAGGCAGTATAATAAATTTTTATGGTTATGCAATGCTCTATGTTATATTTATTGCATTGTTTAAAATAATTTATGGATATAAAGGCAGGTAAATGGTTCCTGTGATAGTAGATTAGGGAGGCTATTTTTTTTTCTCCAGCACAGATTTCCCTCTCCCTTAATGTGGTATCAGGGATTGTGTCCCACTCTGTCTCCTGAACCCCATCATAGGGTTGGGCTGCTGTAGCCTGAGTTGTAAAGCCTAGGTCTCAATAAGTATAGATCTCAAACAGGAACATGGGGTCCCTTGTTGACAATCCATATTGGCTCCGGGAGATTAATACTGGATGTTTCTGGTGACTACCATGATTCATTTCCTGTTATCTTAGTGAAAAGGATTTTCTTTGCTAGACAACAACAAGCCAACCTCCAGGGAGAAGCAGGCACAGAAAGGTAGCATGGGGATCCCTGGATTTGTCCCTGCAGCTGTTGTCCTGCTGCTGCTGACTGTCCCAGCTGCATGGAACAGTTAGGTTCTCTTGTGCCTAGGTTGTTTTAGGTTTGCTTTTTCTAAAACATTCTTCCCTGACACTTCACAGATCTTTGGAAGAGGGGGAGCAAGCCCTGGGCGAAGATAGCTAGGCGCTTGCATTTGCAGATCGGCCTGAGCACATTTTCTTTATGCTCATCTGAATTTTTAAACAGCATAATTAATGTTTTGGAAACACGGAGTGCCAAGCTAACATTTACTAAATGTCTGTTAAGTGCCAGCCCCTTTGCCATGCTCTGGTATGCAAAAGTGGATAAGATTCCTATCTGACCTTAACAGGTCGTGGAGAGACTGGCGCCAATACCCAGAGTGATGAATGTAACTAGAGGGGATGCAGGGAGAGTACCTCTGCCCCGCCTTTCACATAGGGGAGGCCCTTAAAAATACAAGGAAAAATTCCTTTTATTGATAACAACCTTTTGACAACAGTGTGGGGAAACCTGTTGCAAAATGTGGGGCACACAAGAAGCCATTGATTTGGCCCAGGATAAGCTTGTCCTGAGTTTTGAATTGTTTCCCTGGGCTTCTGGCAGGCTTCGTGTATTAGTTAAAAGACGTAGGTGTGAAACCTAGTGAGCTTCTCTTTGCTTATCTTATATTGATAATTCTCAAAACCCTGGTCACTGTGGGGTCTCTTTGCTGTTGCTAACATGGAGCTACTGGACAGAAAGCTCCCAGGTCACTGGAGAAGAGAACACCATTAGCTTCTTCCTTTCAAAGGTGGGCGGCATGCTCGTGTGGCTCATGGAGTGTAGTGAGGGATGGAGAGGATTCAGTAATGGTACAGGCTTGGTACAGGTGCATTGAGGAATGAGACATGATGTCAGAAAAGAAAGCATGGACCAGGGAGCAACATGGAATTGACAATATTACATTTTATTAAACGTAATTGTGGTTCAAAGAAGTGAATATTTGAATACATTGCACTACTTAATAAAAAGTTATGTTCTTGCCACTTTTGTACCGTACAGGGAAATCTTTTTTGTTTGTTTTGAAAGGAGGTGATATTCTATCTTCTCAGTTATAAGGAATTGTTGATGTATTTGAAGCTCCTGAGTGATACAAGAAGATCTGAATTTCAGGTTGATAACTCTGGGTGAACCATAGGAGAGAGCTTAGAGGTGAGACTGGAGGTCACGAGAGCAGTTGGGACGATGCTTGCACTGAAGTGTACACTGGAGATGAGAATTGACGACACTTGGGTTTAGAACAGGGCAAGAGAAGGAGAAATTCCCTCTGAGCCTGTTCTGGCTTGGGTATGCTGGGGAATTTGGTGCCAAGGCTTTGGGGTGCACTTAGATAAGAATGCTCACTTTGTGTGTGGTTGTGTTGACCTGGTGGCCTCTGGGATGTCCCAGTAGCTGTTGGTTATTACAGTATGGAATATATGTGGAGGGAACTTGGACTTGGAGCTGTGTTTCTCAGAGTCTTGGCCACTCAAGTAAGTGACCCAAGAGTCCTCAGAGAAGCCATTCTAGAACTAGTTAAATTTGTGTTGTTTCTTTTCCCCAGACCATGTATTCCGTGTATGAGTGGGTCCTCCAAGTATCTTATTAACTGAAAATGGCAAGTGGTTCAGCACATTTTTCCTGGGCCTGATTTTTCCAGTTTAGGAAGGTGAGGTGAGGATATCAGAAGGAAAGCCCTGCCCTCATAAAACTTAATAGTCTGGTTACAGTGGCCAGAAAGGATTTTTTTTTTAAAAAGTGTCTTACATATCCTAGGATGGCCTGGAACTCAATGCATAGCTGAAACTGGCTGTGAATGTCTTATCTTTCTGTTTAGCCTTCAAAGTGCTGGGATTATAGGTTTGAGATACCTTGCTCAAGTTCCAGAAAGTTCTTATGTTAAAATGTTAAGTGTTAAAAAACAACAACTCTAAAAGAGAGGGCAATAGCTAGATGCTAAGTGAGTGATACTGATACCGAATGCCAGGTTCAGAGTACCTTCTTCTTGCTAATAAAGTAGGTACTTGGAAATGAGGTCTCTGTGTACACCAGAGGAAGAAGTGGTGAGAACCAAGTGTGAGGCTAGAGTCTCGCATTTAGAGTGCATTTTCTGCACTCAAATCCTAATACTATTTAATGGTACATCATTGCTTCTTATCATAAGTTATTTGTTCTGACTTATTAGCTAATTATAGCCCAATATTTGGCAGCTGTGTGCATATTATTTTGTCCAAGACTTGCACATGACTCTGTCAGTTGGGAAGCAGCCCTAAGCATAGAGGTTTCTGTATTCCAGCTCTAGTGTTCTGTCATGATATTGTGTGTGTGCGTGTGTATGTATGTGTGTGTAGAAAAATACCTTCTTTGGTTTTGTTTTTTTGTATCTGAACGGAGAGGGCATCTAAGACCTCCATTACAGATTTTTGAGAATTGACTAAGATCATTGATCAATATGAAGCATATAAAACAGCCTGTGACAACTTTGAGGATGGCCACCACCATTTGACATTAGTAATAAAAGGTGCATTTCGCAGCAAATGAACACTATTTTTGGAGAAAGACTACTTAATTTATGTAAGGAATTAGCATTCTTCAGGCTTTTATTGGAGAGTGTTCTTTATTTAAAGTCCTCTTGACAGCTGTTATTAAACAAAACTAATGAACCTTAATGAGCACAATGTGAAGATTTTCTACGTAGTAAAATTATGAGAATGCTAGAGAGTAATTCAATTAAGACATGAAATTGAAAGTCACAGTCACTGGTTTTCATTCATCTTTCTGTAGAGAACTCAGCGGTCACCCATTCACTTAGAAAACATTTCCTCATCGCTGTGTGCCTGGTCACAGGAATTTACTAGGAAATGAGGCAAAGGCTTTCCCTCTGAGTGGATATTCAGTCTAAAGACAGAGAGAACTGTTAGCAAGATTTTCAAAAATAGCAGTTTACACTGATGCGTGTCACAGAGAGAGAAAGGATGCTATCAAAATGGTTAGGAGGATTCAAGCCAGGTCTCGGACTAGGAAAGACTCTTGGAGAAGTAAAATTCAGTCTGGAACATGAAGAAGTTGACATTCGTTAGTAGAAGTATCGGGGAAGAGTGTGTGAAAGAATCCAAGGCCAGTTTCTCAGAAATGGACACTTCTGTGGAAAGGGAATATGGGACAAGGTGATATGGCACAGAGAGGCGGAAGACTGCAGGCTGCACCCAGTGGAGGGCCAGATCCAGCTCCATCTTCCAGTGTTAACACAGGAAGCCATTGTCTGAACAGTGAGATCAGAGGACTTTGGGGGCATTTTGCCCACACGGCTTGAATATGGGGGTAAGGACAGAGCCAGTTTTTACCTTGATCTCTACTTTTTTTTCACTTAGGGAAGAATCTCTGAGGTCCCGTGCATGTTTTCAGGTGTGGATTTGCAGGCTCAGTAGGGGGCGGGAGCAGGTTGAATGGGGAACACAGGTGATAAGGTCACTTTTGGATGTACTGAATATGAGGTGATTCAAGAGCATCATGGGAGTGGTAGTGTGAGCGTGAGGAATTGGTAAGTGAGCCTGCAGATTGAAAAAAGGAACTAGATCAGTTACATAACATACAACCCAACCCAAGAAAATCTGTGTGTCTGAACTGGAGATGCCACAATAAGAGGCAATACACCGAAGACCAGTGGCTTAGCTAGTCTAACATAGGAGACAGGAAATCGGGGTTTGTATATAATTTCTTATTGGCATTTTCTTGTTCAAAATAACATTAAAACGCAGACTGTAACCACAGCACATAGCCTTGTTTGAAAATCTAGTACTGACCATTAGGTATAATCCCCACCCAAACACAGGTATGGAGTGGAGACAGAAGCCTGGAGGAAGGCAGGGTCCTTTCTAGTATTCTAAAGGCTATGAGGGATTTTGACCCAGGAAGTGGAAGGATGAGACTGTTATCAGGCACATTCTGAGAACTACAGGGCAAGACCCGGGCAACTGAGCCCTTAAACCCAGAGCGCAGCACACTGTGAAGGGGTCTGGTGGTGTATAAGCCCAATGGATTCTGAGTAATTTAATTTATCCAGAATCCAATCAACCCAAACTCTTAAATAATCAAAATATTTCCTGTATTCTGGAGACACACCTAACACAGGTGGATGTGAGAGATGAATCTTTGAAAACTACTACTTCCACCTATATCTTAGTCCAAACTTAGACTAATATTCCCAACATTTTCTCTGCTTCTCTGTCTGTCTTTTTTGTTGCTGTTGTTGTTACTTTGCCTTTTTTTTATTATATAAAGAAACAACCAAAAGTTGGTTGTGAATTTTTGCAGTTGATTCTGTGGTGCTTTATGATTTTTGATGCAGTTTAATTGTTATTTTCCAAGTGCATTCTGCTCAGGTGGACAGGTTGTATATATTAGTCCAGTCCTCCATTTTTCTCAATTATCTATGTACTTAGCACTCTCAGAAATGGTGACTTTTGCCTGACTGATTTCATGTTTGAATGTGATCATCTTTTCCATACCAAATGTGGATTCATCTTGAGTTATGGCTCAGTAATTCAACACTTTTACGTGATAGTTGATCTATGAGCAATACCCCCTACGTGTGTCTCTAAAAGTCTGAGTGATGTCATGCAACTCACTCCCTCTCTCTGACTCTGCCATAGGGATGACTGTGATGGCTTCTGCAATGCCTGCAGCTTAAGCTCAACGAAATAGATTTTATTCAGTAATGTATCCAGTCCTGAGTGATTGGTGTCATAGACCCTGCCTGCTGACTGAGGAACAAGATGTACCTTCATTACTATGGTCTCGTGTACTCAGTTTGAAATATAAGAATCATTTATCAGATACTGATTATCATGAACATTGTTTAGCCCCCTCAACCTGTCCTTAAAACCACTGTAGGAAATGAGCCATTTTCCAAAAGTGAAAGAACTTTTGAACTACCAGTTTAGACATGGTTTCAGTGACGTCAAAACCAAAGGCTACTTGGTCCAGGGGTCTAGTGCTTTCACTTGGTAGAAGAAGATGGATGGTTCTAAGGAATCCATCTGCTAGCTCCCTATATTTTGGATAATCACTTTATTTTGCCATGTTTTATACCTGAGATTTCCAGAATTGTGTCCAGAGAAAGGCAAATATCTTAGAGGAAATTGGAAGGCCCTCTGCCTCCAAGAAGCTACAGGATTGAAGGGAATTTAATTGGAAATGGATATGAACCAAAAGAAGGTTTTAATGAAGACCGTGAGGAAGTGTAGGGAGACAGGTGTATCAAGGGGTGGGCAAGAAAGTATTAGGGACATGAGTCTGTGACCAAAGTCAGAATATGCAGCCTTCATTGTGGCTAACTCTACCTGAGAGAAAAACTAAATAGAAGTTAGAAGCACAAACCAAAGCTACCCCTTCCCTGATTGTAGGGGTGTGTCTGTGAAGAGAGAGACTTTGTCTTAACCCTTTGGGTTTGTCTCCACATTGGCTGTGCCCTTTTCACATTTATCACTGACGTTATTTAAGTAGGAGCCAGGCTCCCAGGGGAGGAGGTTACAGAAACCCATTTCCTTCCTCACGACTCTGCTGCACTTACTACACGGCAAGTTTTGTAAATATATGATAGAGATATGAATCACTTATGAACAAGCCATGCTACCAGATTTCCACAAGCATGATATTTACTTTCTATTCCCTCTGTTAAAAAGCTTTTCCGTTCTTATCCATGGTGCCACTCATTAGCTCTCTGCCCAGATTTGAGCAATGAGATCTTAGCTATGGTTTTTGGCCTGCTCTGTTTGAAAAGCCTTGCTTCCAAACATGGGAAGATCTCAGCTTTCTATGAAGAGAGGTCTCATTTGGGGACTTCTCGTAATCCAAGAGTTAGAGTTGTTGACCCAGGATCAGGAGAGAAGCAGGCACGCATAATGGTGTTGGATTTCTGTCTAGCCAGCTGTCTGCAGACAGATGAGGGTCTGGTGGGGGAGAACAATAAAGAGATTGACTTGTGCAAAGACTACAGGAGACCCAAAAGGGCCGCAGTGGAGTCACTGTGTGAATCGGTAGCTACACATAGGCTTCCTGGGAGGCTCTTTACCTTGGAATATATTAGCTTCTCCTTTGACGTTATTATTATCTTCCCTCTGGCCAGTACTAGCCAGAGGATGTGCTCCCAGCATCCATTTGCTAATGGATTGTCTTATTTACAGTCCCCTTTGAGATAAGCCTTCTATTCATCTCTTCAATCCTCTCCAACCTCAAGTCACAAAGGTAAAGTCTTCCTTCATTTGAATTGGATCTCATCTGACCAATCATGTTAGAATGTTCTATATGAGAGAGATGTCTGTCCTGAATAGGACCACAGCCCTCCTTTTTAAAAAGTGGTCTAAGTTAGAGTGCATGAGTTCTAAGAACATTTTTTTTCTCCCATAGAAAACTCACTAGAAAAATTTAGAAACTAATAACAAAGCTCAAGACTCTTTACTAGCAATTGGGCTACTCTAGGCTAAAGTGAAAATTTGTTTACTTTATACATTCTTCATTATTACATATATATGTATATATATATACATATATATGTATAGACAATGATTGTTATTTATATATTTGTCTTGCCCCGAGTCTTTGGGCACATGGAATTTCATTTTGTAGCTCATCTCTGAGACCCACGTGATAGGAAAAGAGACCTAATTCTCACAATTTTTCCTCTGATGTTCACACATGCACTATTGCATGGGTGTATTTGCCACATACTCACATATGAGTAAATAAATAAAGGTGATAAAAATTAAAAAGAGACATTTCCACCAGTGCCTCTGGGTACTTAGTGAAAGTGTGAGAAAAATATTTCACTTGTGTTTTCACCAGCATTTTGGTATTCAAAATGCGAATGGCCAGAAGGCTATCAGGATATGTAGTTGTAAAAACCTAGGTTTTAATGTGTGCATTATGGAAATGAACAACCGAGAGGAAAGAGAAATACACAAAGGCTCTCCATTATCAGAAACCCAGAGATGGTTCATGCAAATGGGTTAAGAGCTCAGTAGAAGTATCCGGTTCTACCCACTTCTTTCCAGTCTGCACCAGGCATGCCAATACAAAACAAAAGCAAAGGATCAGATGGCCAGTCTGGTCTGGGCTCATTTCACAGCCATTTGTGCCTTCTCCCTCAGCCCACTTTCCTACCGGGACATCCATGGGATCTGGCCTTGTGGAAACATGTAGTTAAATTACTTCGTGACTCTCTAAGTCTGACTCTCCAGCCCCTTGAGGGAACCAAGGGCTGAGAATTAAGATAAGCTGCATCTGTCTGTCCTCAGTGCTGTGGTCTCCATAGGCAAGGATGAAGACATGATTGTTTCCACTAGGAGTTGCTCTCCCAGAAAAGCAGGGTGCACACAAAGCAGAGTTTGATTTCTTACTATGTGTCTGGCCCCAACATTACTGTGCCCAACAGGGTGGTGTCTTGATGCCAACCTAAAGTGAAATCTGAATATTTTGGTTTTTCAAAGTAAACTTGTTGGAATATTAAGCTCATTTTTTTTGAGGTACCCATATGGCTTCTGCTCAGATACACACTTGAGAAGAGTGTAAGGTGCTACCAGGCACTCTATAATTTAACATCAATGTCTAATCATTCTCACTTATCCTGGGCATTAGAAAGACATTCCCAAATAGAGTGTTGACTTTGGAATACTTGCTACTTACTTTTGATCAAAGCTGTGCCTGTTTGCTTTGGAAACTCCCAGCTATGAAAATGCAAACAAAGTCATTTTCTATCTTCTTTGCTCCTTGTCAGAGATTTGGGACTTTTTGGAAGTTGAGTTCTTTCCCAGGTTGGCCTCATGGAGATGGCCTGCTGCCTCTTGGGCTCTGCATCTTCCACACTACCATCAGCTTAATGCAGATTTCAGAGCAAGGGGCTCTTTCTGCCCTTCTTTCCGAAAGCAGCTTAGTCTAGCTACGTGAACTGCGAGATTTTGCTGTCTTGTTTCAGGTTTCCACGACTCATATTTCAAGTAAACTCCATCAACCAAAACAATAGCGTTCTCACAAGCGGTGAGTCAGGGAGGAATTCTGCTGAAGTTCTTCAGAAACAAAAGGCCAGGAATAACCTGGGTTTCTTTTCCAGCTCCTTTCCTGCATTTGACTGGAAAGACACTGGTGTGTTTTCTGCTGTTGGGCTGGTTTTCTAAGCTTCCTGCTGGAATCTTTTAACCTCTTTGCATGATTTTCCCCAACACTTTTTGAAGTCTTCAGAATTTTATTTTCCGTAATGGACTCTAAGCCTCTATATCTTTAGAACTAGTTATTTCATCTGGTTATTTAGCAACTTAATAATTTAAAGAGTCGCTTAATTGTTTTTTTTTTTTTTATTTTGAGCCTCATTTCAATAAAGTATGAGATAGGTTCACACTCTCTAGGGTTTGTAGGGGATCTGAGTCAGTTACTTGCAGTTCCAGGAAGGGGAAAATGGTGTTCACTGTGAGCTAGCTCCCCAGACTCCTTCCTTTTCTTCTCTACGTAGGAAACCATGGCTATAGGAGATGTCCTTACTTTCCTAGTAAATCCGCAGTAAAGGAAAGGAATACAATGAAAGCATTTTTATTTCTTGCTAGGTACATTCATATTAGGAGCATGGACCACCTTGAAACCCAGCTGGAGGCTTATCTAGCTCAGAAGGCTCTCTGAGGAGGTGATACCTCAACTCAGACCTGAATAAGGAGCAGGAATCAGTGTCTGGGTACCATCTGCACTCTCAAGAGTACCTGAGTATTGAACCTTGAGCGTTTTCCATGGACTTGGGAGTATTTCTGTATTTTAAATGCTGACTTTCAAATACCATGGCGTTACTTGTGTGGGGTTCACTTTAATTTGGGGAAGTGTCTAAACAGATGAGACAATAAAAGAAAACCTTACTGTCTTTGCAATCAAGAACACTTCTCTGGAATTCAGGAGTATCAGGAATGGAGCAGCACTGTCTCCCTTTCCTTGGCCTAACAAATGCAGAGGCCGCATTTGGACCTGTGCGGATGACAGCTGCAAGGGATCCCTTCGCTTGGCCCAGGGATATTTACAATCTGCTGACCCGTGCCAGTTGATGTGCAAGCTTTTTGGACAGATGCAGAACTCCATGTGGAAAGGTTGCTAATCTCACAAACTCAAAACCGGTGGTGGAGGAAATCAAATACTTGGAATGCCCAGCACACGGCAGGGCCAGTACCTGGTGAATTAAATAGCCATTTTCCAGCTGGGATTATTCTGCCCTTTTCACTGACATGTACACGAAAGCATGAGTTACAACAGAACTGAACTCGAGGTCTCCTAGTCGGTGAAGTTATTAAATTAGATTTAAACCCCTTAAACTATATCTTACAGTTGCTGTTATAAAATACCACATAAGGTGCATGCCTTCTTTTCTTTCCAGAATAAATTCATTTGGAGAGTTATGGGAGATTAGCGGAACACAAGTGGGTATTTAAGTAGGTGCTGAAAACGAAGCTCTTCTTTCCATTCCCCTTTGATTCTCTCCCCGCCCCCAGCCGTGCCTTTGTGCAGCCCTTGCAAAGCACACCAGCACAGGCTGCCTTCCTCTGGTCCTCTGTGATTCATCATTTCTGATTAATTGTGAGGATTCTAAGCAGAGGCCAAGAGTGCCCATCTATTATTATGTGCCTTTGGGGGACTTTTCAGCCTTTCTTTAGTTTTTCCATGAACTTGAGTGGCTTCATGTGCGGTAAATGCCGACTTTCAAACACCATGACATTATTTGTGTGGGATTTGCCTTGATTTGGGGAAGTGTCTAAGTAGATGAGACAAGAAAGGAAAACTTACGAGAGGTGCTGTGAGGAGACAGATCTTCCTCTCAAGGTTTTCCTTTCCTCTAATTCTCTCCATTGGAGAATCTGCTAAAACTCTCCTGAGGATCTTAGAAGCTGATTCAAAACTGACACAGTCTGGAATAACACTGGGTATTGGATCAACTTTTAAGTTCATCTTCCTCTTGAATGTCACAGTGACCTAGGTGGAATAGTCAGAGTGGAAGTCACATCTCTGCTTGAGAGACCAGGAATCCCCGGGTATATGAGATTCGTCCAAGGCTAACTGACAAGGAAGTGGCAGAGATACACTCTACCTGGGTCTCTCCTGCTTCCCAGGAAAGTCTCAACCACACCATTAGCAAGTGTAGATGCTGCTTCTATTGTGTGCTTCTAGACTCTCTTAGAGCCTCATTTCCCATTTCATCCTTCTTTGGAAATCTATTTCTGATCTCATGGTTTAGTTCTGTAACACATCTATATTTTTAAAAGGATTATATAGGGCTTTTTAGCTTTGGGATGCAGTTCAGTAACAGACGTATGCTTAATATGCTTGAGGTCCTATGTGTGATTTCCAGCACACGCGCACACACACACACACACACACACACACAGCCTGATGATGAAGATGAAAATAACAATTGTAAAAGTCCAAATAACTAATAATTATTGCCCATTGCTTGTACCAGACAAAAGACTTTTCATAAGCCTCTGCTCACTGTGCTCTAATCCAATGGATCTTGGAAAGGCTGAGGCTTGAACCTGGATCTTGCTGTCTTTAAACCCCGCCTCAGTTGGGATCTCATACTGCCTTCTAAGGGAGGAAGGGAAACACATGGGAGCAGAGCCCCTGAGCTCCTGGAATGCTGCCTTTCACGGTGACGTTTACATGTGTTTTTGCCTGTCCAAACAATGACATAACAATTACAGACTAGCAGTTGGACTCGGAAATGACAGCGCAGAAGGAAATCCCAGAACTGTTGACACATATGCCTGATCCCTGCTAAAGCAATCCCTTCTGCCATTGCCTGCCAAAGGATCTTTCTGACATGAGTTTATGCTTCTTCTTTCTGCAGGAGGAAATATAAGAAAACGTCGCAGAGGTAAGTGCATCCTTTTGAGAAGCAGAACCTTCTCGGCTGTGGTTGATGAGCTGTGATGCAGCTCTTCCCAAGTTCGGCTTGTGGTGCACTGGAATTGGAATAAAGAGTCCCTGAGTCCTCCTTAGTGAGTCACTTGCTTTATCTCCTGCACCTCGTCCCCCGTCGTGGCTGCTGCTCTAAATTGAAATTGATTGTAAGGTGTACTGTATATCAGTGGGTAGACAGCTCATGTGAGCAGATCCTATGGATTTGGAAGCTTGTTACTGATGTGCTGTGATTTTTGCCAGAACCTTGACCAATAAGGGATGGGACTGCGTGGGCAGGTGAGAGGTGATGCTTCCTGGGGGCGAGTGCAGAGGCTTTAAATACACTTTGGATTCTCGTTCACCGGAGTGACTGAGAAAATACTGCTTAGCCACTTGCACAAAGCACCTTAGAGCAACGGTAGCCTTTTGATTTGATTGTAGAAAGTACTCTGCAGGAACTCGGATGAAGAACCTTGAAGCTATTTGGTACACACTGTCCCCACCCCTTAATAATACAACAGCTCCAACCTGCATACTTTGCATTTGTGATTCCAGTCTTTGAGGGTGGCGTCTCCCATTGAAGTGTTTTTCAGTAGATGGTGGTTGCTGGTTCAGGAGGACATAAGTTTTTTATGCATGTATAAAAGTGAGGAACACAGGGAAAGTGAGTGTAACCTCTAAATAATGGAATAATAAAGTGAACCTAGGAAATCTCATGGGCGCCGTGGCTGAATTGATTCACTGATCTAATTTTTCAGTGAGTTTCTGTGATGTATATTTAAAGTGCACAATAAAATGATTTGATTTAAGAATGCATGGTAAAAGTATTACCATAGTGAAGGAAATTCACATACCCTTTCCTTCACATATATAATTCGTTGGTTCATTAGGTTTTATTTGAGGGAAGGTCTTACTTTGTATCCTAAGCTGATCCGGAATTCAGTCTGCAGTGGAGGTTGCCCTAAACTAATGGCAATCCTCCTGCTTCAGCTTTCTGAGTGTTGGGATTTCAGACTTGAGCCACCATGCCAGAAAATATGTTCATCTAACATATTTTCTAGTGTTTCATAAGCTTATTTGATAATGATGGTACACAACCTTCTGTGGCCTCTTTAGCTTCTGGTCCAGCAATACCTCTTGCCACTTCCAATATTTTTCCTTCCTCTCTAAACTTTCACTATGGTGTAATTCTAAAAGTGACTGTAACTGCTTGGGGTGGGTAGGTGATTTCTTAGAAAGAGCTCTGATTGTCTTTTCATTCGTATATTTATCTGAGGCTTATTTAAGAGCACAGACCACATGTGCATCAGGGAGCGTCTCTGGAGTGATGCAGGGCATAATGGATTAATTTTGAAGTTACCCAGGAAACCCATGGAGAGAGCGGATAGATGTTGCCTGTGGTGACACTTTCCTGTTTCTAGCTTATGCTACTCCTTCCTCTCTGACTAAAACAGTTTAGTTTAGTGCTCTGAGATTTCTGCTTTCTGCATGTTACACAGCGGCTTCATCTTTTGTTCTTTCTCTCTAGTGTATTACACTTTCTGGTAGTTTGTTTTCATTCCGCCACAGGCCTGAAATACTGCTGCCTCTGAATAAATGTTGTTGAATGAAGTACTGCGAACTGTTCCTAAGGACTGAACCTTTAAGTTGATTTTCTCCCACCTCACACTATTGGTGATAGCACCAGGGAGAAGGGTCCTACACTATCCTTCGCACTTTAACCTTAAGTTGATTAAAAGAGAAACAGAAATTATTTTCTCATAGCATATAGGCTAAATAATGTCATAGGATCTTCCCAGGCCTTTTCTAGAAAAGGTGAATTAATTCTGTAAGAGCCAGACCTGCGATGTCATGGTGGAATGCAAGTCAGAACAAAAGTGCCATCATTTATAACAAATGCATTTTGTGCAAATAGCATCGTCAACTATTCCTGTCTTAATGGCCTTCGTTATGGAGAACCATTGGGGATATAATCAACATAAGTAACAAAATATCCTAGGCTACCGGGTTTGGGAAGTCCAGTCCCAACAAACAGGCATGCGCCAAGCATTTGTTGGTCCACATTTCATTCTAGAAGACTAGGGTTGGCTTTTCATGGGCTTTGAGTTCAGCAATACAGATTTCAGTAGATTACATCAAGATAAAAACCACTAGTGCAAACAAAATTTGCCAATAGTTTTCAATAAAGCATATTTAAATAGCCATTTATTATCAGCTTTTCTAATCAGTATCATCTAGTAGAGATTGCTGTGTTCTGTGTTTTCTAGTGTGCAGTCCAAAGACACACACGTATATAGCTGGGCTATGTGTGTTACTGAGATAAAAACTGGTTACAATTTGAAGGCTTCCTGGAGGTTGCTATCCTATTACAAATGCCAATGGCTTACACAGCCGACTACACACTTCTGTCTTGTTTAGGATGGTTGGGTTCATGGTAGTAATTGCATAAAAACCACTAAGCAGGATATAAGTTAATCACTCAGATTGGAGGGTACTATAGTCTTCAGTAGTAAAATGTAATTATCATTTTTTACATGGGCTAGCCATGGATATGAGACATTTCAGCATCACCTCAATTTTATATTAAAGGCAGACAGACAGGTGGGTGGGAGTCTTATTAAAGACCTGCTCAAACCTGTCAATGTTCAAATTACTCTAGTTGCTATTTATAAAAGTGTGTTTTCGTATAACTGATGTGAATGCAATTATATTTTTTATTGTGTGCCAGAAATAAAGATTGCTTTGTACCACCCTTATTGATGCTGAAGTACAAATTAAAAAGAATCAGCTTTGAACTCTTCTACTTTTAATAATTTTCATATTAAATAGATCTATGTCCTACTGATATCTTATAGACAACAGACTGTTCTCAGTGCTGCGGCTCAATCATTTTATTTTGCTCATGATGTCATGGCCTAGGAGATCCAGGTGGGACTTGCGCTCATGGTTTGGCTGGGATCTAACTGGTGTTATCTGGGGTTGCTCTGAGTGGACATGCTGCATGCAGGAGCTATGGTGCTCCATGTCTTTGTGTCTGCCTCCAGCGTCCCTCCCATCTCCGCACAAAGCTTTCACTCCCCACATGCTTTTACATAGCTCCCTCCTGCATGATAGTCTCAATCAAGGTGGCTACACTTTTTTTTTTGTGGCTTCTGAGCTGAGTGGTCTAAGTGGCAGCATTAGAACCTGCTTGTCTCTCACTTGCGTTCGGGGTTGACACACTGGTACAGAGTCACACCTGCTGTATCACTGCTCAGTCTACCAGCACACCTAGAGGCTCAGTAATCTGCCGCCTTCTTCAACTCATGTAGCTGACCATCAGCCTTTTCCTGAATGACTTTGTCTGAGACTTTTCTAGAAGCTCTAGGTATACCATCAGACAAATAGTGTAGGTAATTTAAGAGGACTGTCCCACAAGTTAGGCACTACTGTGCCTGGCTTCTGTGTTTGCTACAAGATTCCTTCGGGGTGGAAGTAGCTGTGAATTTTTTTCATGTTAGGGACAAGTGTATCATTGTGGCTGATAGCGGCTGGTTGAATTCTTAACGTTGCTAGTTTATTATTTATTTATTTGTGTGCATACGTGTGGGAGTGCACATGGCATGGTGCTCACGTGGAGGCCAGAGGAGTGAGAGTCTGTTTTCTTTTCCATTATGGAGTCAGTCTCAGGCTGTCAGATCTGCCTTCACTCTGGGAGCTGTCTGTCCAGCTCTGGCCCCCTCACCATCTCTCCATTATTTAGTCAAATACAACTGGTGGTTTTCTGTAAGAAAACTGAACAGCACTCATGACTTACAAGTTTTCTATTGTGTAGTTTTGATTTGGACATTAAAGAAAAGATAGCCGAGCATGTATAAATAATCTTTTTTTGTTTAGACTTTTCTTGCTGTTTACACATTTATTTAGTGTTCAAAACTATATTAAAGAAAAATACATGTACCTTCAAATAATTATCACACCACTCAAGCTCCCCAGAGGGAGTTATCTTTTTTGAAGTAATTCACAAATTATAAGGCAGATCTTAGTTCAAGAGAATGTTCTGAGTCTCATTTTTCGCACCAATGGAAAGACTTATTTCTTTCAACACCAAAATTCCAATAGAAGGGGTGGTGATGTTAGATGTGTTCCTTCTGGGTTACCAAAGGCACAATAGGTGGAAGGCAAGCATCTTTCTCTATAGAAAACCTCACTAGACTGGATTTTAACCAAACAGCATTAAGGGGACCCTCCCCATTTTGCTGTTGGGATGAGGCTTGTCCAGGAGGCCCTGTAATTTCAAGGATGGTGAAATGGTAATTTGATAGCTGGAGAGGACTATAGAGTACACCTGCTTCCCAGAAACTTCTCATCAGGTTGTTCTCAATACAAAATCAGCCTCAAGTCATCAGGCTTAGAGAAGTTTAACTCTTTGAGGAAGCTTGCCAGATCAGAGAGAGGATAATTCCAGAGACCTAGAAATCATCTGGTACTCCTAGCCTGCTCTTCAAGAATGGGATTTCTATTCAAGATGGTGTAACAAGCTGGATCAATGTCTGCTTTTCATGGTATTTGATTTTACTGATACATATTTAAAGAGTTATATTTATATAAAATTATTAATTTTTAAAGAAATTATTTATTTTTATTTTATATACATTGGTGTTTTGCCTGAATGTATATCTGTGTGAAAGCTTCAGATCTCCTGGAACTGGAGTTACAGACAGCTGTAAGTTGCCATGTGGGTCCCGGGAATTGAACCTGGGTGCTCTGGAAGAGCAGCCAGTGCTCTTAACCAGTCCCCTAGATAAAAATTATTAATGAAATCATGATTTTCCAGAAGTTTTCAATGAGAACATTTTTAGATAGTTATTTTAATCTCAACTTCTCTGATGAGTGCCATCTCCTGGTAAAGATTTGTATGTCTGCTACTATCTTGTCTGTGATTGGTCAGCATGTGGAGAGGCTTGATAAATCCTGCGTGACCTCAGCAGCTATATGGCCAACCTTTATGTCTACACGGTGACAGTTCAGATATTGATCAAGATGTATTAAATTTGGAGTTAAGCCTTTCTAGATCATGAAAGCCTGTAATATTTAGCATGATAGTTAGATTGTTTGTTATTAATTGTATTTCTATTTAGTTTAGATAGAAGTTCTGCTTCTTACTATAATTGAGTTATCAATTGGAATAATTAATGAGCTACTAAGTTTATGCTTTTGACAATCACATTACTTGGAGTCACATATATAGTTCATTATAAAAACCTTCCTCTTTAAGAATCCTATCTCTGCTAACTTACTAAAAACTGGAAATAAAATGAGAGGTAAAAATGCCTTTGTGGACAGGTCTGCGTGCTTATGGGTGAGACTCACGTAAACAAAATAATTACAATAGAATATGGTGGGCCTAAGGATTGAGGGCCATTGGACAGCTGGCTGGGTCGGGGGGGGGGCTTGTGATGTCATACACGTCTCTCACTAGATCACAAACGAGACACATTGCTGCTTACTCTGCACGAGGCTTCAAAGTGCAGGCACAGTGAAGTCCAGCAGGGTAGTTCAGAATCTCTTCTTGGACTTCCTGTTTTCAGTTCCATTTAAAATGTATGTTTCCCTGATTCTTTGGCTCTTTTCTCAAAGAACCAAATGGCTCAAAAGCAGTCTGGACACAAGAATACCCTGGATATTGACATCTGCATAAATATCTTTGAAGAAGATTTTGTAATGACTAGGGAGGCCTCTTCCTGAAGAGGGGCCTCTGTCTGCTGCAAGGCTAATGGAGGAGTCACCCCCTCCAGCCATCTTGTCCTTTTCTTCTTCTGGGCCCTAATGGAGCTCTGCCATCAAATTTGACGAGTTCAGTAAATGATGGCACCCACAAGTAATGCCCTTTGTCAGATCTATCCATCTCTTTCTGCCTTCATGGATCCACTTCTTCCATGAGTCCTTTGCTGATCTGCCTCCTTTACTGTTAATAATAGAGTGTCGGGTTTGAGGGCTAAGGAGGTGAGTGTCTTGCAGTCTTTGGGAAGGCTGCCTGCTAAGCACTTGTATCCTGGTGTGAGCAGGTGCATCTCTACCTCTCACATCCTTCCCCAGGTATAATATGATCCTTCGGTGAATACTGAAGTTCTCCTGATATCTTAAAAACGATTGGTGGACTTTTGTACTCTGTTTTTGCAGATAAAATTGTCAGTGAAAAGAGATGTTCGGGAAGCTAACAGAGGTCACATAGGATTTATTAAGACATGTGTTTCTACATAAATGCACAGTTAATCATGTATTCTGTGGTCTATTTAGTAGAACTGCTTTCAGAACCTAAGAATTAATGAAGACACTAGGGGGTGAAAGAATCTTCTGAGAGGTAAAACCCTTTCAAATATTTTTCTATATTCCCAGTTGCCAGCAGAATTAGGGTGATTTTACAGCAACTGTAGATAATTCAAGGCAGATGAGAGAGAGCGGGGGGGGGGGGGTAGTCCCATTTAGAGTACAGATCAGGGATGTGCATGATACTTAGCATAGGAAAAATACCACCAGGGTTTGTCATTTTGGATGGAGCAGAATGTGGGAGAGAGGAGGATGGAGGGTCTGCGGAGACAGCTTTGGTCATAGTTCTGAATAGCGGACAACCATCCCTCACTCAGAGGCTCCACTAAAGCATCAGTAGGAGTCTTATGGTGTGGAGCCAGAGAAGCTGATTAGTGGGAGATGAGAACTAAGCAGGGAGGGAGATAGGATCCTGGGCTGTAGGAGGTCAAGTGTTGGTGATGCTACTGCTAACAGGAAGGACCCCTGCACTGAGCTGTCATTTTCTTAGCTAAGAGAAACAAGTGACTGCAATGCAGTGTCCTTATAACTGGTCATTGCTACCCATCTATGATGAAAATTTGTGTTATTGGATATGTTCTTTCATGTTTCTTCAGCATTACCCTGTTGTTCTTCCTTCTTCCCTGGTTTTGTAGCAGACTGTGCACCTTTGCTTACTATGGTCTGGTTTTTATTTTGATAATTCAAGCACATTATCCTTTGCTTAGTGTATTGGAAGTCTCCCCAATCATTCCCTTCTTTAATGGTTTTCATTTTCTCAGTCTGCCTATCTGCATCTAACTGTTTCTCTACAGTCTCTCTGATTGTGTTTAAAAACAACAAACATGTTCAAGCATGCACAGAGTTTCAATTAGTAAGAAAACAGGCCATGAATTTGAAGAAGAACAAAGTCTTACTTAGGATTTCTCTTTCTGTGAAAGGACACCATGAACACACAACTCTGATAAACGAAAGCATTTAATTGAGGTTGCGGCTTATGATTTAGAAGTTCAGTCCATTATCATCATGTCAGGGAGTATAGTGGTGTGCAGGAAGACATGGTGCTGGCTACATCTTGGCTAGAAGGCAACAGGAAGTGGAATGAGAGAGGGAAACTGCAAGAATGTGCAGTCAGTTACCCAGCCCTTTAGAAGTTGTGTAAAGGTCTTTTTGGACCTATTCTAAGGTCATCACGAATCATTTTCATGATGGGAGTAAGTGTTGAGTTTCTGGATTAATGTGTCGTTGTGTTCCCTCCTTCTAGAGTTTTGATTTTTAAAATTAAAAAATTTTAAATTTTAATTGCTTAATCATATTTTCCTCCAAGATTCAATTTAGAAGCACTATCTTTCAATTAGTCTTCTTAGATATTTCCACCTAATATGTACCCTGTACTCTCAATTATTTCTCATTGAATTCTATGTACAAGAGTTAGATGTTTGTTGTTCTTGGGACAGTTGTGATATTTTAAATTTTTTTTGAGTGAAGAATGGTGGGCAGTGCAGGTATTTATTTTTTAAAATGCAGTATTTTATTTGTTGATGTTTTGAATGGTGGTGGTGGTGGTGGTGTGTGTGTGTGTGTGTGTGTGTGTGTGTGTATGAGAGAGAGACACAAACACACAGAATGAAAACAAACACATGAGCATACACATATATATGTCAAGTATACATGGGCAAGCCAAAGGACAGCTTGCTACAACTGGTTCTCTCCTTTCACCATGCTCATCCTGGAGGTTGAGCCAGGTCGTCAGGCTCGGCAACAATCCCAACTGAGCCATCTCACTGGCCCTGGGCTTATTCCTTAAATGTTGTTTGAGTTTATGATGGGTGAGATTGCAGCCTTCCATATGTTTTTTATTGTGGGTGAGAACTAAAGTCGGTGATTCTGTGTATAAATAAGCTCAGGTTGACAGATGACGCATGCTTGCAAATGGTTCTGCATTCACTGCAGAGTCCTGCATCCAGACTCCCATTTGGCTCTCACACTGGCCAGCATGGTGGCCTGTGAGGTCAGCAAGACAGATGGCATGCATGGCAAGAATGTGCAAGTGGATCCTTGCTGGGATCACTGCCTTTGCTTTTCTCGTTCATTTTCTCCACTGAGGGGCTGTGGCTTTGGGTGAAATCTCAAAGGACCTTTGCTCTGCCTCAATGCTTCAAGATTTATTTTCTTTCATTCTGACCACCAAGCTGGGACATGTTCCGAGCAGTGTCTCCCGTACTTGAGAAGGATTCTTTTGAATGTTGGAAAATGTGACTATTGCTTGGCTTTTCTGTGATGTTTTGCAGAGTGAGTTTCAGAATCATTTTCTTAGGTTGCATAATGAGGCCCAAATGCCTCTGTAAGAGTGCCAGCAGCCCTGACGATGGGAGGTCACTGTGCTTTACAAGTTATGCTCAGAGTTTAAGTTACCAAAGGAAGCAATGTCTCTAGACCCGACCTAATGTCAGTGCCTGAGATACGAAAGGGTGCAATCAACTGGTTCAATACAGTAATTGCCAAAGCTGGGTCCAAACTCAACCTCCACCAGCAGCTGCATGACAAGTGGCTTTCAGGGCCTCTGGAGACACTGAGTCGATCAGTGTAGATCAGTGTTCCTGATTCTGATCCTGTTGATGTGGCAACTGGCCTGCGTGTGTATCTCAGGCACTTTGATAGATATCTGCCTATCCACCAGATATCACTTGCTATTCCTTGCTATCTCTTAGTTGTGGTAGCCAAAAATGTCCTCCGGGAATCAAATTCACCTGTGGTGGAGAAGTAGATGACTAGTGTCAAGATTAATATCAAGGCTTTGTCTTTGTCGCTAGTGTCGTTGGCTGTGCCAGTTGCCCATGTCCTGCCCCAGTGTCTTCATCTCTAGAGTTGACATTGAGATGACATGTGGCTAACAACCAGGATTTTCTGCCTCTAATTTTTGGGGTCTTGCAGGGTTGGTGGGTACTCTGTGCTATGCACCCGAATTACCAGAAGTAGCATAATTTCCACCTAGCACGTAGGTTACTGGATAGGTAACGGGATCTGTGCCCAGAATGATGGTCTTTTGGCCATCAACCAGGCTACCTCTGGTTTAGAGGCTTGTAATTTTGCCTGGGTAGGAAGACCTAGCCACGGGAAGAATGTTTAAGAATAGTTGCTAAACTGCAATCTTTGGCAATAAAATTCTGTACCGGGTGAGTTTATCCTGTGCAAGGTACTCACTCCACACACACCACCATCATCTCATCGCGGCGCTGCAATGGGCAATCTGCCCAGAGGACGTAGGAGAAATGAGACACTAACTGGAGGTTTCAGCACAGAAAATGTGCTCCAACCAGACTCTAAAGGCACCCCTTTAGAGGTCTGGGTTACCTCACTCAGGATAGTGTTTTCTATTCCCATCCAGTTGCATGCAAAATTCGAGAAGTCATTGTTTTTTACCGCTGAGTAGTATTCTAATGTGTATATATTCCACACTTTCTTCATCCATTCTGAAGGGCATTTTTAAAAAAACAAAAAACCAAGTTTTTTCTGCTGTAGGGCATTTTTTAGATTAGGGATTCATCTGGTGGGTCCAGATCGTTGTGGATGGCACCATCCCTGGGCTAGTGGTCCTGGGTTCTATAAGAGAAAGCAAACTGAGCAATTTGTGAAGGGCAAGCAGCACCGCTCCATGGTCTCTGCATCAGCTCCTGCCTCCAGGTTCCTGTCCTGAATTCCATCAGTGATGAACTGTGATGTGGAAGTTTAAGCTAAAAGACACCCTCCTTTCTTCCCCAAGGTGTTTTAGTCATGGAGTTTCAGCACAGCAGTGGTAATCCTAAAGAGGATACTATTTGTTTCCTTCCTCAAATGAGGCAGGTAAGTCTACAGAAGTTAAAAGTCAGAAGGATGCACCTTTGAGACGTTGTTTCCTTCCTCTGCCTGTTGTTCATTTTTAAAAGGCGGGGTCTCAAGTAGCCCAGGCTGACCTCAAATCTTTTACGTAGGTGGTGATTTCTGCTCCTCTTGCACCAGCCTCTGGGGTGCTGGGAGTACAAACATGCACCGCCATGCCTGATTGATAGGGCTCCTGGGGTTGAACCCAGGGCCTCTTGCATGCCACTGGCCCCTCTGTTCCTTCTGTAAAAGGACATTTTCCATTTGAAATGTCTTTGCATCTGTTCTTAACCTAAAAGATACAGCCCCAGGAGAGTTTAATGATGGCGTATTTTTAAAGAGCTATATTTATGCAGCATGATTCAAGCAAAGGAAATCCTCCCCTACCACCTGCTGTTTCTTCATTTTTACAAATCATCCATTTTGTGCTTAACATCCTCAAGTATTTTGAAGTCACGTGATCAGTCATCCATAAACCCATAACTCTTTGTTCATAAAAATAGAAACTGAGAGAAAGAGATTCACGCTGCCTTTTCTATCCTTGTTTGCTGTCTTGCTGCCTTTCAGCATTCGTCCGCTCATTCCCTGAATTTTTCCCGCTCCCTCAGCACGAGTAGAATTTAGACCATTTCTTCCTTTCGTTTTTGGATGCCAGGAAAAGGGAATCAGAATGAGGAATTCCAAACAAGTCGGATAGAGCTGAGTAAGTGGAGGATGGACTTTGGAAAAAGCACATCTGCGGTGTTGCTCAGCTAAAGAGTTACTGGGGTGAAAGCTTGGGGTAAAGATCAGGGTGCTGGAGTTTTGAGTACTTGGGCTGAAACTCAAGTCCTGGCACCAACCCTGTGTAATGATGGGGGTGTATGTGGTTCCCTTTCACTACTAGAATCTCTTTCTTCTCTTTCATCTGCAAATGGATTTGTTTCTAGAATGCTCTACCTTCTTCTTCTTCTTCTTCTTCTTCTTCTTCTTCTTCTTCTTCTTCTTCTTCTTCTTCTTCTTCTTCTTCTTCTTCTTCTTCTTCTTCTTCTTCTCCTCCTCCTCCTCCTCCTCCTCCTCCTCCTCCTCCTCCTCCTCCTCCTCCTTCTTTTTTCTTGTTATTTCATGACAGGATCTCTCTTTGTAGCCCTGGCTGTCCTGGAACTTATAGGTTGGTGCTTTCTAGGGTTCTTATGAGCCCAAAACAAAATAGAAATAGCATGTGTAAATCACACGGGAGTTGTTGGTATATAGACAGACATTGACTGCTTGGGCCACCCCTCAGAGAGGCCATCAGGGTGCAGGCAATGCTGTGTTTTGTCTCAGGTCATCCAAGAGAGCTGGTGAGATGAATAGGGCCTTGAGCTTTAGTGGTTCTGTGAGAGCAGGGGCATAGTCTTGGTGACAAAACTGAAAAATCAACAAATTGCTCAGGGTACACGGAATAGGACTGAAAAATGGCTCAGGAGGGGGAAGTAGAGAAAGTTACATGGGGTCTAAAGTAGGACAGCAAGTTTTCCAGGGCCCTGGCTGGTGTGGCGATGGGATTGCTCCACGTGGATAGGCACTTTCCTTCCATATTCTCTGACACATTTGTATTTTATAATTAAAACTTCTTTCCTTTAAGCACTCACGGTGTAAACAGCACTGCATTCCAGTGGTCTGCGTGCATTCTAGACTCAGGATGCCCAGCCACTGGACCTGTGTTTCTTAAAGTACATGGCCTTTATAAATTACTTGTTTCTCAAAGTTAGTAATTCTCGACAGTGGAGAAAGTCACCCCAAAGGACATTTGTCAGTGTGGAAAGGCATTTCTAGTCACTCTCCTTAAAAACCCCACTTGTTATTGTGTATATGTGGGCACCTGCATCATGGCACACACATGGAGGTCAGAAAACAACTGGGCAGCCCAGCTGTTGGTTCTGAGGCTTACTACTGGCTTCTAGTGAATTGATACTCCGGCTGAGAAAATAATAAGGAATTATCCAAAATATTAGTAGTGCTGATGTTGGAAACCTTGATTAAAGCTTCTCCTTAGGACTGGGGAGATGGCTCAGTGGGTAAAGCACCTATCAAGCAAACATGGAAGAGCAGTGTCCAGATTCCCAGCATCTACATCAACAATAGCTTGGTGGCTCACCAATAACCCCACTAACCCTGGAGGTGGATACAACCAGAGCAAACTGGCTGGCTAGACCAGCTGGGTCATGGAGCCCTAGGTTCAAGTGGTAGACCCTATCTCAGTATGCTGGGTGGAGAACAATTGAAAAGGGCATCCTCTGCCTTCCACACATATAGGCACACACTATATGCATACACACATATGCAAAAGTGAAACTTCACTTTTTAATAATTTGACAATTGAGCAATAATTGGACATAGTGATATATGTCTGTTGCCCACTTCCTTGGGAGGCAGAGGTAGGAGAATTGTTTGAGTTTGGGAATTGAGGCCAGTCTGGGCAATAAGGTAGACCTTCTCTCAAAACAGCAAGAACCAAAACATTGGAAAGAGAAACAGGATGGGAGGAAGCCCAGAAGGCAGGCAGGGAGGGAGGGAGGGAGGGAGGGAGGGAGGGAGGGAGAGAGGGAGAGAGGGAGGGAGAGGGAGAGGGAGAGAGACAGAGACATCACCTTATGAAACTATGGTGAGTTTAAATGGATAAAGGTGAAAACTGAGTGCTTTCAGGACTCAATAAATGCAGTGTTTTAGGTATTATTAA
Source organism: Alexandromys fortis (assembly GCF_014885135.2). Lineage (NCBI taxonomy): Eukaryota > Metazoa > Chordata > Mammalia > Rodentia > Cricetidae > Alexandromys > Alexandromys fortis. Next base: position 7,111,709 of record NW_026067970.1, on the reverse strand, counting down.
TTGTTCCATTTTAGCTTATAATTTGTTCAGTGTATCACATTGATAGATGATATTCCATAGCTTATGTAGCTGAATACAAGATTTTATATGTGTGGTAAGTGCACTTAAATTTCACAAGGAAAAACATTTTAAATGCTTTTTTAAAAATAATGCACGAAAGGGGATTTTCAAGTAATTTGAAGGGATATGTTGTTTGGTTTATGTACATTTAGCATACTTTGTTCTGAAAAAACTCAGAAATCCTGAGTTCCATATGCTAGTCTGCTTGTTCCCCCAAAGCATAAAATTACAGATCTTAATAGAAACAGTTGGTGTGATTGCATATCCACCAAGGAGGCAATAAAGCAAAGTATCCTATACATGTGGGGTTCCGAAAGGAAATTATCAGAATACTTTCAGCAAAAATTAGTGCTGCAAAGCAAGCAAAAAATAAAAATAAATAAACCAAGTCAATTTCTTCTTAGTATACCCAGGCTACAGAATTATCCATTGAAATCGTTAGCCAATAGCAAGATGGGTCCCTGGAAAACAGGGCTGAAAAGGGAATCCTGCAAGTTGCTCTTGGCTTTGAGAACCACAATTACCATTCTCTGCCACTAGGGGACTGGAGCCCCTACTGCTGGCTGTCTTTTTGCCTCTCTAAGTGCAAATGGAAGTCTTGTGGATTGACTATGCCTCAGGACATGTCTGTCATCAGATCATTGTCAAGGGCTCTGTAGGCTTCACATAGCAACTAAAGGGCATATGAGATCTGGATGACGATGATGACTGCAGTGTATGCTGTGAGATCCTCTCTTCTTGCTCTTAGACCAGATCCATAGTACTCCCTTGCTACAGTGCCATGAGGACACTGTTAACTAGCAGTGTGCCGTGCTGTTAGTAACTGTGCCTTCTTCAATAGTTAGTGATGCTCACTCATGGTCCTTTATTAAGAAAACGGGTGGTGGGGGTGGAATTAACCCTTTTGGTAAAGTCAACAGACCCCAACTGATGGGTAAGCAGAAGACTCATCCCTTCAGGGGACAGCTGCTCCTCTCTGGAAATAAAGATCCTGATAGTGATATACTACTGTGCTGTTGGCAGCAGGATGGTGCTAGGCGGCTGTGAGCACAGCCCTCCCTTAAAACTGGGCTGTGCCCAGCAGGGTGTGCTAACTCCATGGTTTCACCTGTTTGCTTTGCATCTGCCTCCCCTGCTGATTTCACCACATCAAGAACTGTGCTCTTGGATTTTGTGTGCAATTTTGGGGCTCCAAGATGAGGTCTGATGAAGCAATTGTGAAGCTTGAATTGCTCCCCATTAAGCATCATTATTTTGAATAAAAAGAAACTTTCCTCAAATTAGTCTCTTGTGTGAAGAGTGAATCCTGTTTAAGGGATACTTGTGATGCTAGATGGAGGGGCCCGATGGGTTCCCAGCCTTGGCACCAATGACTTGCTTGTGTCGCTGGCTTGTGTGCAGCATTGGAACTGCATGATTATACGAGGAGTCCAGAAGCAGGGCGGTGCACAGTGGCATTCAGAACATGGATTTGGAGGTCTCAGATCTAAGCTTAAATCCAATTTCCATTCTTCTTTAACATTGGAATTCTTCAGCCAATTATGTATGTAGTATGTCAGGATAGTGACTGCACACAGTACCCAGTGCATGGGCTGTAAAATAAGCAAGATGATACACACACACACACACACACACACACACACACACACACACACAGTATGTGGCCAGTTCTGGGCATATAGCAGGGGTTTAATAAACATCAGCTGTTAAGTCACTGTACTGCCTCCCCATAACAGTTAATGCATAGGCTATCATCTGCCGTCATGATTCATAGCAAGATCTTGCAAACTCTCTGCAAAACTTGGTCCCTTCTGGGATTTCCTTGGCTTATGCAGTCCCTCAGATTCTCATCCATCAGGATTCGTTGGCAAAGTGATAGAAAATTATATCTCAGAGTGGGAAAAACTCCTATTTCATGCTTCACACCAATCCCCCATGCACTGGAAAGCAAAGTACATGTCTTCAGAAAGGCGAGTTCAAATCTGATCATTTGAATTGGAAATCTCAGGTGACATTTCTTCCTTGACTCTCTTTTGGTCCCTGTATTCATCCTCTTACAGTGCTGGGATGTGTGGTCTGTGGCTGACCTAAGAGATTTAAGATCTGTAGGATGAAAGCCAGTCAGCATGCTTTGCATTAATAGTGCTTCTGAAAAGTTAGATGAAAAAAAATTGAAAGTGTAATATTTATTTTTAAAAATGAGTGTTACCAAGAATATCAATACAACATATTCTATTTATTGATGCGAAGTTTGACTTGTTTGACACCACTCCCAGACTTTTAATTCACTTACATAGAGCTGAGTGCAGCCCTATATGGCCACATACCCAGAGATATGGAACAAAGAACCACACAAAGAGCAAAAAGTGCTTCTTATCCTCTGGGAGCAAAGGGGGGAAAGGGAGAGGGAGAGAGAGAAGGAGGAAGAGGGTGGAAGAGAGAGAGAGGGAGAAAGAGAGAGAGGAAGGGGGAGATAAAGAGGGAGAGGTTGGGAAGGAGGGAGAGAGAAGAAGGACAGGGCGGGAGAGGGAGATATAGGAGGAAGGGTGAGGGTTGGAGGGATGGAGAGAGAGAAGGGGAGAGAGGGAGAGATAAAGAGGGAGAGGGTGGGAGGGATGGTGAGAGGCAGGGATGGAGGGAGAGAGAAGGAGGAAGAAGGAAGGAGGGGGAGGGACATGGAGGCAGAGATAGAGGAAGGAAGAGAAAGGGAGATAGAGGGAGAGGAAGATAGAGAAAGAGGGAGGGAGAGGGAGGAAGAAGGAGGGAGAGAGATATACCTATACCCACACACAGACAGGTTATTTAAAAATATGTAAATAAATAACTATATGTAAGAATATCAGCCAAATGTGGAACTGTGAAAATAATGAGTAGTTGATTTTTTAGTATTATATATTTAAATTAAATATTTTGAAATAGTTTAAGGTTTATAGAATTATAAAGCGAATACAGTACCTTTACTAATTTTTAAAATGTTTTATCTTATGTTTTGAGAATTTCATCCAAACATTGACTTAGTTAGGGTTTCTAACTATGCTGTGAAGAGGCACCATGACCCTGGCAACTCTTACAAACAAAATCATTTAATTTGGACTAACTTAAAGTTCAGAGGTTTAGTCCATTATCATCATTGTGGGAAGCATGGTGGCATATAGGCAGACATGATGCTGGAGAAGTAACTGAGAGTTCTACATATGGATCATCAGGCAACAGGAAGAGAGAGTGACACTGGGCCTGGCTTGAGCATCTGAAACACCAAAGCTCACCCCCAGTGACATACATCCTCTGACAAGGCCAGTCCTGCTATAACACCTACTACAACAAAGCCATGCCTCTAAATAGTGGCACTCCACTCCCTCTGGGCCTCTGGGGGCCATTTCATTCAAACTACATGTATTTTATTTAATTGAACAGTGTTCACCTTCTAAGAAACAGCAATCACTAATTTAGAGGAGAGGTCTTTGGAGAACTGGGATAAAGGTGAGGCTCCCAGAGCATGTTACTGCTAGGTAGGTGGAAGGTTCTGGGGAAATTGGCAGGCAGATAGTGTTTGGTGACTACCTGGCACACAGGGAAGACTGTAATGGATCTTCCTTGTACCCAAATGCTAATATGGATCTCTACAATTCGCACATTATGAGTAGTGTAGATAAAACCTGCTGAGTTTGTTTAGTGCTGTGCATATGTATGTTTTTAGGCCTGACCACTTGGTGTTGGAAACCAATTAGGGGGCTTGTCCCTGAGGAAGACTGCTCTCTCTCTCTCTCTCTCTCTCTCTCTCTCTCTCCATTAGTTACCTGTTACCTGTAGGTTTTCATCTTGGTGGAGAAGCCTTGTGAGATTTCTGCCATTCATGTTAGGTTGCCAATTGGTATGGTACCTATGCAGGTCTAATTTAGGCAACTATATTATTGAGATTTCACAAGTACAGCTTCCCTGTCTTATGTAGAAGTCACTATCTCTCAGTAGATATTTTGGTCCTCTGACTCTTAGAATCTGTTTGCCTCCTCTTCTGTGGTGTTCTTTGAACCTTAATTATTGACCTTAATTCCTGAGCAGGTGGAGTCCTCTATTATGTAGGGTACCACATGTGTTTTCTGCCAGTGTTTTGTATTTTACATATAGGTCTTTGATCCATTTGAAGTTAGCTCTTGTGAAAAATGATAGGTATAGGTTCAATTTCATTCTTCTACATGTAGGCATCCAGTTTTCTCAGAACCATTTGTTGAAGATGATATCTTTTTCAGTGACTATCAAATATCAAATGACTATACTTAGGTATATTTCTGTTTCGGTGTTTTATTTTGTTCCATTCATGTACATGTCTGTTTTTATGCCATTAATATGTTATTTTTATTACTATAGCTGTGCAATATATATCTTGATATATGGAATGGTAATTCCTTAAACTTGATGCATTCAACTTACAAGGCTTCTGCTGACTTTCCTAATTGTGTTGTTGAGTTTTTCATTTTGGCTTGTGTTGTCTTCTTTATTTCTATATTTTTACTGAGTTGTTTTCAAATTCTGAATTGTATTTGTAATTTCCTTTAGCCATATGTTTGTTTTGTAACATGCATTCATTTATTTATTTTATCTTCTTTAAGTTCATTAAACTGTTTTTCTTTTCATTTTTACATTGATTTTATTGAGCTTTACATTTTTCTCTGCTCCCGTCCTTTCCTCCTGCCTCCCTTTGAACCCTTTCCCATGGTCCCCATGCTCCCAATTTACCCAGGAGATTATGTCTTTTTCTACTTCCCATGTAGATTAGATCCATGTATGTCTCTCTTAGGGTCCTCATTGTTGTCTAGATTCTCTGGAATTGTGAATTATGGGCTGGTTTTCTTTGCTTTATGTTTAAAAACCACTTATGAGTGAGTACATGTGATATTTGTCTTTCTGTGTCTGGGTTACCTTACTCAATATGATGTTTTCTAGCTCCATCCATTTGCCTGCAAATTTCAAGATGTTATTTTTTTTGCTGTGTAGTACTCCATTGTGTAAATGTACCACACTTTCCTTATCCATTCTTTGGTCGAGGGGCATTTAGGTTGTTTCTGTGTTCTGACTATGACAAACAATGGTGCTATTAACATGGTTGAGCACATGTCCTTGTAGTACATTGAGCATCCTTTGGATATATACCCAAAAGTGGTATTGCTGGGTTTTGAGGAAAGCTGTTTCCTAATTTTTTTAAATTAATTAATTAATTAATTTAAGATTTCTGTCTCTTCCCCGCCACTGCCTCCTATATCCCTCCCCCTCCCCCAGTCAACTCCCCCTCTCTCATCAGCCCAAAGAGCAGACCGGGTTCCCTGCCCTGTGGGGAATCCAAAGACCTCCCACCTCCATCTAGGTCTAGTAAGGTGAACATCCAAACAGCCTAGGCTCCCACAAAGCCAGTACGTGCAGTAGGATCAAAACCCAGTGCCATTGTTCTTGACTTCTCAGCAGTCCTCATTGTCCACTATGTTCAATGAGTCGGTTTTATCCCATGCTTTTTCAGACCCAGGCCAGCTGGCCTTGGTGAGTTCCCGATAGAACATCCCCATTGTCTCAGTGTGTGGGTGCACCCCTCATAGCCCTGAGTTCCTTGCTTGTGCTCTCTCTCCTTCTGCTCCTGTTTTGGACCTTGGGGTTGTATTCTGGTGCTCCAATGTGGGACTCTGTCTCTGTCTCCTTTCATTGCCTGATGAAGGTTAATATCCAGGAGGATGTCTATATGCTTTTCTTTGGGTTCACCTTCTTATTTAGCTTCTCTAGGATCATGAATTATAGGCTCAATGTCCTTTATTTATGGCTAGAAACCATATATGAGTGAGTACATCCCATGTTCCTCTTTTTGGGTCTGGCTTACCTCACTCAGGATAGTATTTTCTATTTCCGTCCATTTGCATGCAAAATTCAAGAAGTCATTGTTTTTTACTGCTGAGTAGTACTCTAATATGTATATATTCCATACTTTCT